>NC_045593.1:40474051-40799885 GCF_009819795.1 Aythya fuligula | reverse complement strand
AGCTAAAAGGCTTCAATTTAAAGATTGCCTGGTACTGTTAGGCACATGCTATGTTAAAAATCAGTCAGCCTCTAGCCTTCACTCTTACTCGCTTGACAGTTAACTTCTTTGCTAAAGAAATATTCTGCGGTTTTAGTGTTTCTTTATATATAGTAACAGGACTGAAAATAAATATTGTGCTATTTCTGTGGTAATGCTACTGCTAAATGTGACTAGCCTAGATGAAGAAAGGCTAGATTTTGATACATAAAATAAAATATGCCCTTGGTGTATCAGCTTGCCAGCAGTAGCTGGCTGTACCAATCCCTGCTGCTGTCAACCTTTTCCATTGCCAATGAACACAAACCATTATAAAAGTTACAGCAGTTCTCAAGATAGATAAGATTTTCTGATTCTTAAGTCCAGCAAGCTGTGTCTTTTTTCAGAGTGGAGGCAGGGGCAGTAGATCATAACCATCACACCAAGGGAGATGCAGCATCATAGCGGAAAAAAAAGGGGGAGCACCTTGAGCACTCACCCCAGTACACACCTCCCTTGGCCAAGTCATGGTAGGTGCCAGACATCCCTGTCCACTTGCCACTCCTCGGGCTGCCATACAACAAGGTCTCCACATGTTTCATCAGTTTTCAACAGTGGCCCCAGGTGTCTGCCACCAATCTTGTGAAGGGCAAAGTGCTGGGGAGCAGCCTGGACACCCAAAGCTGCCTGAGGCTGACAGACACCTGCAGGTCTGATGAGAAGGCAAGTGAGGTGTTGACCATCACCATGACTGTGTCTCTGTCCTGCTTGGCTATGGCAGAATGCATTTTCTTGCCTATAAAGGAAGGGCTTCTGACACTCAGACCTCTTGCATTTGTTGATGATGGTATTGTGCTCTCATAATTCATCAATATTGTTCTGACATCTTAAGATCATCTGGTTGCTGAGGATACATCGAGTAATTGTAGAATCACGGAATCACAGAAGGTTCCTTTGGGTACAAAGGAACCTTAAATATCGCCTGATTCCAATGCCCCTGCCATGGGCAGGGACACCTCCCACTAGGCCAGGTTGTTCAAAGCCCCATCCAGCCTGGCCTTGAACACCTCCAGGGATGGGGCATCCACAGCTTCTCTGGGCAGCCTGTGCCAGTTCCTCACCACCCTCTAAGAGAAAAAGTTCTTCCTAATGTCTAATCTAAACCTACCCTATTTTAGTTTAAACCCCTTGCCCTACCACTACATCCCCTGACAAGGAGTCCCTCCCCAGCTTTCCTGTAGGCCTCCTTTAGATACTGGAAGGCCACTGTAAGGTCTCCCTCAAACCTTCTCTTCTCCAGGCTGAAAAGCTCAAGTCTTTCAGTCTCTTCATATGAGAGCTGTTCCAGCACTCTGGTCATTTTTGCGGCCCTAAGATGACTTGCTTGCAGTATAAGCACATAATGTAGTTTGTTCTCTGTTTAGTGTGTATGAAGTGTTTGAAACATTTTCTAATAATACTTGTAGTGACAGTACTACTCATGACAAAATGTCTGGATTACAGTATCTCATAAGTCACTATAGTAAGCAGGGTGTGGACTCCCAGAGAAAAGAAAACAACCCTCACTGTCTGGTAATAATAAGCCTAAAAACTCAATTTGTAATACATCTAGGCCTAAAGACTTACCTACAAAAACTAGATAAAAATATGTTATATGACGGTTACTAGATGGCTTCCTGCTATGATTTAGGCAAGGTTGTGATGTATTGCAGGGAAACACTAGGATATGGTTGCATGTGGGGGAAAGAGTTCTGTCTCATTTTTTAAGGTGATGAATGATGTGTGCTGCTTTAACTTCCTTTCTTTCAACTTTCAGAAGGAAATGAGCATCCTGTTCAGCACTCTTCTATTCATGGCATTATCTCAACCTTCTTTGTTTAGGCAAATTCAATGTGGATGGCCTTGATTCAGAGTAATATTTACATTTTACATATGTAAGTTAATAATTAGATGGGGGGAAAAAAGGATAAAGGCATTAGTATGTTGATCTAACTTTCTACAAAAAAAAAAAAAAAAAAAAAAAAAAAAAAGATTTTCCTAAACTGTTGCTTGATTTTTTTATTTTTTTATTTTTTTGTTTTTAATGTAAGGTAGAAACTTAACTTTCCACCAGGGTCAAAAAGCCCTAGGATTCCCTGTAAGAGAGATTTAATTACATTTACTGTCAAATCTTCTGGTGCTGCCTGACATCATTTACACCAAATGCAAATGTACTCTCTTGCAGGCTGAAGATTATGTTCATTATTCTTGACTGCAAAGGTTTTAGCTTTACTTTGTTCTCATTTTATTACTGGTTGCAGTTCTTAGCTCCTAATAGTAATACTCATTTGGGTTTATGTTTTGCACAAGGAGGTGCTGCTCCATTGAGACTGCAATGGGAAGACGCTGTAAGGTATCATGCAGAGTGTTGTTAATTAGAGCTAACACTAAGAGAGTAGCACAGGTAGTCTTGCATCCCATTAGATGCTGGGAACCCCATCTATCCATCATTTCTTCTGTTGAAACAGAGGGGCCTTCTTGTTGTCCTGTTAAGGACAAGGCTCTGTCACCAGCACCCAGTGAGAGCAGGCTGCAGGCTCCTCCGGTACAGGGAGCTGGTGAAATTAGTGCCATGGCCATGGGGTGTGTGCAGCAGAGCACAGCTGGGAATCCACTGTGGATGTGCAGCACAGCACTGCACAGCACAGGTCTGTGCATACTCAGGTTAACTGCATCACAGATTCCTTGATGCAGGATGGTCTTCTGGTCAGGACCAATACAACTCCTGCTGTCAGAAATAATGTGGCCAGCAGGGCTAGGGAAGTGATTGTCCCTCTGTACTCAGCTCTGGTGAGGCTGCACCTCAAATACTGTGTTCAGTTTTGGGTCCCTCACTACAAGAAGGATATGGAGATGCAGCAGCATGTCTAAAGAAGGGCAATGATGCTGGTGAGGGGTCTAGAGAACAAGTCTTAGGAGGAGCAGCTGGGGAAGCTGTCATTGTTTAACCTGGAGAAAAGAAGGCTCAAGGGAGACCTAATCACGCTCTACAATTACCTTACAGGAAGCTATAGCAAGGTGGGCATTGGTCTCTTCTCCCAAGCACCAAATGATAAGATGAAGAAAATGGCCTCAAGTTGCACCAGGGGATGATTTGGTTGGGTATTAGGAAGAATTTCTTCACTGCAAGGGCTGTGAGGCATTGGAACAGGCTGCCCAGGGAAGAGGTTGAGTCACCATCCCTGGAGGTCTTCAAAACACGCGTAGATGTGGTGCTTAGGGACATGGTTTAGTGGTAGACTTGGCAGTGCTAGGTTAAAGGCTGGACCAGATGATCTTAGAGGTCTTTTTCAACCTAAGTGATTCCATGATTCTGTGCTGCAAGACTTCAGGAATCTCAGCTTGTGTTTTGGTTTTCATGGTCTTTCTCCAAGTCCTTCCAATACAACTTAATTTCAATTTAAATATTGTGTTACCAGTTAACCTCTGGTGTGTGGTAATGTGGGATCTGCTTATACCCTAAACCTCACAGACTGAAATGGCTTGTCTTACTCTTGCTATGACAGCATAGCTGGGAAAGTTCTGGGTCATCATAATCCCATCAGTCAGTAATGTCAAAGTTCATTTTTTTTTCTCTGCCTTACCTTCTATGTGCCTCACCACCCGGCAATTTATATTTTCCAGTAATTTAGCTTATGTTTTCAGAGTGCTAATTAATGGCTTTCAGCTCTGGGAAAGACATTATTTTATTTTTAACTCCAGCAAGCTATTTTTTGAATGATTGTATGATTTTATGTTTCTAGTTCCAAACTATTTAATTCTACATTATTTTCTCTTTTTATGTTTGTCACTGTAACAAAATAGACTCTTCAACTCACTTGCCTTTCATGCTTTGCCCTGTAATTTTTGTGATGTTGATTCTTTGGAAAAGGTGGTCAGTCTTCCCATTTGTTTATACAATAACTGCCACAGTAGGATATTTGGATAAAGTTACAATGAAGTCAATAAACCAGTGATATTTTGCTGCTTTTCATTTCCTGTAGACAAGTTAATCTTTAACTCTAACAACAGACATACTGTGGCTTTTTTTTTTTTTTTTCCCCAGTGCATGTCTACTGAGTGAACTACTGCACCTGGACTCCAGAAAAAGAGAATGGGTCCACCACATTTTCTTCTCCGTTCTACTGCATTTCTAAGGTTTACGTGGGCTTCCCTTGCCACTTGACTTTTTGCATGAGCCCTCTTTTAATGTGCTGTAGAGTAGTGAAACTGCATCACCAAACCTCTCATCTGCCCAGCAGCTGCAGTCCTTATGGCAGGAATAATGGAGGATAATAATAAAGGATCAAATGGGCACTGAGCAGCTCTGAAGCCAGGATCTGCAGCTGAACTGCAGGACTGGAGTTGATTCAGTGAAAAAAGGTGCCAAAGACCTCTTGAAAAATACTTAAGTATTACTTGACAGTATTTTATCCAACAGTCTAATCCTTTTCAGCAGCTTGCCATACAGCACTCAGAATGACATTTTTTGAATAAACCTGCCATTTTCTTTAATAAAGGCAGAGACTCTTCCATCTGACAACAGACAAGAAGTTTAAAAGGCAGAATAGTGTTGTGGTTTTCTTTTTTTCTTTTTTTTCTCTCTTTTTTTTTTTTTTTCCTTTTTTTTTTTCTTTCTTCTTTTTCTTTTTCTTTTTTTTCCTTTTTTCTTTTCTTTTTTTTTCTTCTTTTTTTTTTTTTTTCTTTTTTCTTTTTCCCTCTGGCTGAAGCTCTTTTGTGTAAGAATTTTGAAGTTGATAGCTTTTCTTTCTGAAACTCTGCAGAATCCAGGGTACTGTAGCTTTAAATGCTTTGTTGTGTTTTGCTTCGTTGTGTTTTCCTGACTTCTGCCTGGCATTTTTCAGATGTCAGTTTTTGAGACTTGCCATCAGCCTGAGCCACCCCCAGCCTGGTAGCCTGCATTTCATACTGGTTTGTACCACAGCCTTAGAGAGAGACACAACAAACCTGACATCAGACAAATATCAGAGCAGTACTTCCTCCTTTGCTCTTACAAAGTGTGGACAGCATGCAATATCTGCACACTGCTCAGCAGACATCAGTGCAGACGTACATGTTGGACTGGATTTACAGACAGCACTTACAGAGTTTTTCCAGAGGGGCTTTGAAAGTATGTGTCTGAGACCTGCAAGTCTTTGGCTTTTGGTACTGAAACTGATCCCCTGCTTGGAGCTGATGTGCCAGGCTCCATAGAAAGCACGAACAGAACAGAACAGAAAGCACAGGGAGAGATCAGCTGCACAGGGCTGGCCAAGGCACGAGTGTGGAGAAGAGCTTGTCTTTAACCAGCTTATCTCTACAGAGCTGGTGACTTCTTCGGAGAAGGGATCAAATTCCTGTGCAGACAGATATGTATTCCCCATTCACTTACAGACAGGGGGCACGTGGGTTCTTTTATAAACAGGGGGCATGTGGCTCTTCTAAGATGGAGAGGAAGGAAGGGAAGGGGAGCTTTCTCTGTGTGCCTACAGCAGATTGTGTAGACTTAAAAATGAACAAGGCACTGAGCTGTACAGCATGGGCCAGGCCAGGTGGAAGGAAATACATAGATTTACACCTTCAGGTAAAGCATAAGACGAGAGATTGATGGAGAAGATACCTCTTACTTTATATCCCCATGGCAGGGATATCATTTTGGGCAGAACTATCCACGTTCCCATATCAGATGCTTTTTTGTGCTTTTGCCAGCCTTGGCTGGCAACATGAAATACAAAATGTATTATGTAGTCTACTGCCACTTAAGTGGTACTACGTATGGGAAAGAAAATTGGAACTGGTGCTGTTACTTGAAAAAAAAATCATTCCATGGCTACTTTGTGTTGCTGATATTTTTCCTTCCATTACTCTTGCCAACAAATGACACAGAGCACTCTGCAGAATGTGAAATCATTTTGGTGGAATTATTTTTCCTTTTTTTTTTTCTTTTTTTTTTTTTCCAGCAATTAGAGAGTGACACTCAGCAAACTTTAACCAAATACTGCCTTCTGCCAAAAAGCATTTATACTACTGTAACTCCAGTGCCTACATATAAAGAGTAACACTTCCATTGAGACATTCTGATCTACTAATTCTAAGAAAAGCTTTCACATGGGATTGTTAGACTACATATTAATGATCAAGTTCCCATCAAAGGTCTGCATAATGTGGTTTCTCAATCTAAAGTGTCCCAAGTACCTGCTCCTGCCCAAAGAGATGATCACCAGCTACCCACTCACACACATACATGCATACACCTAACCTTTTTTACAATAGGGTTTTAAAGGATCGTGCAAGCTAAGCAATACAGAACTTCTTAGCCAAGAGGCAGCATGCATAGAAATAATCACACAAAACAGATTTGTTTTCCTGCAGTTTGTCAGTATAGCTACCTTTACAACAACTTTTACATGGACAAAAGCCACATATCTTCTTAGAGCCATACAAAAGAGAAGATTGACCTGATTCCTCTTCGTGTCTGAAAGATGACCTGGATAACCAGCATAACCTGCTTTCCTCCTGACTGCACTCCATGAAGGAGTGGGAAACATCTCTTACCATCCCAGTGTTCTATCACACAAATTAATTAGTCTGTGGCATCACTTGAGAATGTGAACAGAGGCCAGTGTTGGCCGCAACAGTACTGCACCATTTCCCAGCCTATTATTATTATTATTATTAATATCATTATTATTATATTTATTTTATTATTACTATTTTCAGCTTCAGCTGCACTAGTTGATCCTCTGAAATACAACTGCCAGTAATGGGCAGGTATCTTTACATTATGTGCAGTAAGCAGCCTGCCCATCTCAGCCTGTAATCCTGCTATTAATGTAAGCTAACTTTTAACCAGCTTTAATTGCAGGCAGATGTGGCTGGCTCCTGTGAAGAGAATAGTAGTTTAGAAATAATGCAAGAGTCCCCCCAGGACAGAGATGGCACAGCTTCTCTGAGCAGCCTGTTCCACTACTTAGTTATCCTGCCAGGGAGGCTTTGCCCCTTCTCTCCATCTGGAAACTGCTCTATTTCTGTTTGTGGCCACCACTGGCAAAGGGCCTGGCATCTGGTACCCCCTCAGAGGCACAGGAGATACCTCCAAACTGCCTTTCTCCAGCCTAGCTCCTGACGGCTCTCCTCACAGGGTTCTGTTGAAGCCTTATTTATGTACATCCAGACCAATAACATCTACTTCCCATCCTCATCCACAAATACCGTCATTTTATCACAGAAGATTATCCAGTCAGTCAGACACGACTTAGCCTAGGTAAATCCTTACTGACTGTTTTCAGTCACTGTCTTCTCCCTTGTGTCCTTGCTCATGCACAAGAGTTCATGCTCCATCCATGATTTTCCCAGGGACCAAAGATGACACCAACCAGCCTGCAGTTCCCCAAGTTGTTCCTTTACCCTTTTATTGAAGATGGGGACAACATTCGCTTTTCTCCAGTTACTGGGGGCCTCCTCTCACCACCACGACCTACTACAGCTGATGGAGACTGGCCTCGTGAGGATGTCAGCCAGCTCCCTCAGCACTCGTGGGTGCAGCACAACAGGTCCCACAGGTGTGGATAAGTCAAGGGCCCACATGAAAAGCACCAAAAATACCTCAGCTTCTGTCATTAAATCATCCCCTCCACCATCCAGCAGCTGGTTCAACTCCGCTGTCTGAAAGTAGCTTGTGACTAGTGCTGAACCACTAACTGTAGTGTCTTAGGCAGAGCTATGTGAAGTATTTTGATACGTTGAGTGTCATTCTGTTCCACCATAACTGTCATTTTCCACCATTTGCTACTTTTAACATGTTTTTAATTTTTTGAGACTGTTCCAGCCTGTGTCATTCATCTTCAGTTTGATGAAAGGCCCCCTTGTGAAGGATTTTCCCTCTCATTTAAAAAAAAAAATTCCATATGTGGCTATTTTTAATGCTAGAAAAAAGCTTAGTTGGTGGAAGTTTGTCATAGCTTCATGCAAATTAACTGAAGTATATGGATCACACAGCTGAGCTGCCAGTCTAGCAGATATAATATTTGCTGAGTGCTCTTCAGGCTACTGGTAAAAATTCATGCTTTGAAACTCAAGAAAGGTGGAAGCCTGCTGTACTGACTGCAGGTCTGATACGTTCATGGGTAAAGGCAACATGACTTCAATAACAAAATCTAGTAGTATATAGTTCTATACTATTTTAGTTAGACTTGAAAAATACTGAGTTTGTGTGGGCTTTGAGGGTTTGTGGATTTGCATTTGAGGGTTTGCATCCCCATGAAGATAGACCAGAGAAATTTAGAAACTGCTGTTCTTTCCCGGAGTGTTTATTTTGAAAATGCTAATGCCAACTGAACCTGACAGATGCAACTGAGAGTTTCATTTAAAATAAAACTACAGATCATTTTAATTATTCTCTGCCAAATAAATGGCAGCCATGAAAAAGCTATTATTTTTAAGACAGTTTCAGATTCTGAATTTACCAAAAAAAAAAAAATTGATCTAAGAAATAGCTTGCAAACAAATAGTTACCAAAGTCATAACTGAAATACATTATATAATCCATTCTCTAGGTCCCACGTTCTCTTCACCAGATGGGTTTCAATACCATTTCTACATAGGAACTGAAGCCTGAAGAAATGAAGAAACTGAAGAACTGAAGAAATGATTCTGCTCTTTCTTTCTCTAAATGAATGAGCATGCCTGTCAGTTGTACAACAGTGCAGAAGTGACTGTGCTCAATTTAAAACATTTCTGTTTGTTTGCTTCTTACGTAAGCTCCAACTGAACCTAAGAAATATGTTCTGAACATTATGTTAAAATAATGAAAACTATTTCTAAATTATGAAATTTAATCTACATTCATGGCTTAGATTGCTATTTTATCAGGAATGTCAGGTCATTACTTTTACACTTAATTTATCAAAATTGTAAATGTGATATGTGTAGTAGTTTGTGTTTTCAATTGTAATTAATAAAGGAAAAAAAGTATGTTTTTAGAAATTTTGCTGATTAGGAAGTGCCTAGAAAGGTTTCAGCTGCTGAGAGAAACCTTTCATTTTCCTTGTGTATCTGAATGCTATAATCCCTGTGTCATTTTAAAAGTTTTTTTGCAGATTCAGTGTAGACTGCAGGATAAATTTGGACAGATAATCAACTTATGGATTCTCCTGACTGTATGTGGGTTAAAGGGTACCTTGCATCCTATCTTCAGTCCAGGTGGGAAGCTGGGGTTAAAAAAAGGCTGTGTTCAGGAATAAAGTGACTAAGTGGTGTTCCACAGACTAACTGAAGTTGGTTTTACTGTAACTTCACTTCTCCTTGTACCTTGGCCACCTGAAGTAAAGTTTAAGCAGGTCTGCTGTTTTTACTGTCAGATTTGCCTGTTCTTCCCAGCAGGTCATGTCAGAAGGACAAAAGCAGTCAGGAGACTAGACTGTGAACCAAGGAGGCAGGAATGGGACAAGTCTTGTTTGCTAAGAGAAAGACCACAAGACTGGAAGTGATGGAGGCAGGCCTTCTTTTTTTTCTGTGCACTCAGATGCAGTGGTTAAGCAGGCAGGGGAGATTTAAAAAGCAGAAAAGGCAAAATGCTTAATTAGTTCTTGAATCCTCCTGGGAGGACAAAACAAAGTTTCTTTCTGGTTCTTCCTGTTTTTGGTCATCTGAAGGGAAGAGCCTCTGAAGGTCAGTGGCCAGAGGGAGCAGACATGGAAGCAAGGGCATTATCTCTGTTACTAATCACCATGTTTTCTTATCTTTCTAGCAGAGCAGCAATTCAATTTAAATTTGGGAAGTGGGCAGCAGGCCTGCTGCTTGTGTTTTATTTCCTGGCAGATGTCCTTAAAGAAGACATACATGACTTGTGCAGTCTGGATTTTATTTATTTATTTATTTATTCTGAACTCTAAATTTCATTGCTGTCTAGTTGCTTTGAAGAAGTTGTGAATCCGGCAGTCAACAGTTGCTAATTGTTATGGGGCCATGTGCACAAATGAAAGAGAAAGTGATTTTGGTCTGAGCACCCCAAAGTAGGTTCATCTGGAGCTTGCTATGATGCAAGGCTTACAAGTGTGTGATATCTGCCCTAGACTTGAAAATGCATAAAAGATGGCTGGGATTTAGCTCCAAGTTAAGGAGGACAGCATTTCAGCTCCTGTTTGTGGAGATTGGTATTACAATATCAACCTGATAATCTAGTTTTAAGAGCTAATTAATGTTTAGCTTCCTGGCATGGGTAGCATGCCTAATTATAATCAGCCTGTTATTAAACAAGACTAAGAATGTTACCTACAGAGAGGTGGTGGGAAGTCTTCTAGTATTAGTCTTCCATACTAAACTAATTACGCATCAGCATTGGGAAATCTCTTTCCAGCACCACAAATGCAATTCACATAAGTGGTGCCAAAATACACTAAGGACTCACTTATAACCATTGATGACACCAAGCTGAGTGGTGAGGATGATACGACAGAAGGAAGTGATGCCATCCAAAGAGACTTGGACAGGCTGGAGAAGTGGGCCCACATGAACCTAATGAGGTTCAACAAGACCAAATGCAGGGTGCTGTGCCTGGGTCAGGGCAATCGCGGACATGAGCATTGACTGGGAGAAGAACTCACCGAGAGCAGCCCTGCAGAGAAGGACCTGGGGGTTCTGGTGGATGAAAAGCTCAACATGAGCCAGCAGTGTGTGCCTGCAGCCCAGAGGCCAACTGTGTCCTGGGCTGCATCAGCAGAGGGGTGGGCAGCAGGTGGAGGGAGAGGATTGTGCCCCTCTGCTCTGCCCTTGTGAGGCCCCACCTGGAGTGCTGCATCCAGGGCTGGGCCCCCAGCACAAGAAGGATGTGGAGCTGTTAGAGTGGGCCCAGAGGAGGGTCACAAAGATGATCAAGGGGCTGGAGCACCTCTCCTATGGAGAGAGCACCTCTCCTAGGCTGAGAGAGCTGGGGACGTTCAGCCTGGAGAAGAGAAGGCTCCAGGGTGACCTTATTGCAGATTTTCAGTACTTAAAGGGGGCTTACAGAAAGGATGGAGAAGGACTCTTTATTTGGGTAGATAATGATAGGACATGAGGGAATGGTTTTAAACTAAAAGGGGAGATTTAGATGAGAGGTTAGAAAGAAATTTTTCACTCAGAGGGTGGTGAGGCCCCAGCACAGGTTGCCCTGAGAAGCTATGGATGCCCCATCCCTGCAGGCGTTCAAGACCAGGTTAGACGAGGCCCTGAGCAACCTGTTCTAGTGGGTGGCATCCCTGCCCATGGCAGGGGGGTTGGAACTAGGTCATCCTTGAGGTCCTTTCCAATCCAGGCCATTCTATGGTTCATGATTCTATGACTGATGCTAAACCACAAACTTTACTTTCCCTTCGTATGATAGACCAGTGAGTAAGAGAGACTTGGAAGCCATATGGTAACTCCAGTTCCTGACCCTGATGTGTAGCAAAGAAAAGGTGATTGGAAAGAAAGAAGAAAAAAAAAAAAAAAAGAGAGAGAGAGAGAGAGAGAGATACAAGGTTTACAAGGCTTTGATTCAGAAAAACTAATTTCTGTATTGTTAGTGAAGACTTTAATAATTAAACTTTGCTAATCAATTTCCAAAATACTTCATGTTTAAATGAGACAAGGATAAGGTCGGGTACCTGAAAAACAAATAAACAAACAAAACAAAAAAGGTAAGTAAGATTAATACAATTACATGGCACAAAGTAAAATTTTATCACTTGTGTGGGACTAGAGCTCCCAGTGGAACAGTTTGAATATCCTGTAGTGGAGCACTTTAAACAGATTTTTAACAGATGGCATCTGCTCAGGGCCCTTCCTGACACTGTATATTTAGTTGAGTATTTTTTCGGTATCTTTTCCTTACACAACTTGGATTTGGGGGAAAAAATGTATTTTTTAGATACTTTGGCTTGGCTTTTAGGATTTTGTAATGTTCTTAACTTTTTGTTGTCTTGACTTTTAGTATTTGGTTGTATTCTTAATTTTTTGTTGTCAAGTTCTGTTATAGTTATAGAAGACTAAACTAAACTAAAATGGGTGCTAGGAGATCCTAGAAGAAACCATCCATGTGTAGGACTCCATCAGCAAAGCTCAGCTTCAGAGGCACAGAATTTAAAAGAGGGCATTGAGCAAAATATTTCCCTGGCCAAAAATACTGTAACTTAAGGCAAGGCAAATAAGGAACACTATAATGTAAATTCACAGGGACCATTTGAGGTTATTACACAATCCAGAAAAGGGGTAGGTGTGTGGGTGAGGGGGTGGGGGGTGGGGGGAGAGTGGGAACAAAAACGAACAAGGAAACAAACAAGAAACCTCTTATTTCTGTGCAGAGTAAGAAACTGTCTCTCTTCAATCAAAAAATAATAATAATAATTGAAAAACTCGACACAAACAAGAAAAATAACTTGATAAATCATGTTAATATAGATTCTTGGAAAGTGAGTAATGGTGTTCAGAAAAGGTTGAGTGAATGATCTGAGAGAAACAACATAACCTAAAGGGCATAGCATTTTTCTGTCTGCCATCTACAGCACCTGAAAGGCTCCTTGTCTGTCAAAAGCAGGTTACTATTACATTACTACATTGCAGTAAAAGGACAATTAAGGAAACATATATTGGAAAGAAGATAGTTTGAAAATTATGAAAACTGGTCTACTGTGTTACTGAACCATTAAGCTGAGAATGAATGGTATTGTCAACTCATGGAAAGCCATTTTACATAATACAATTTCCCCTATTATAACTGATTGAAGAGGTGGTCACTGCAATATTAGAACTTCTGTGTATTTTACAAGAAATCCACAAATAAAAAATTTAAAAGTAAATGAAGCTATAATTAAATACAATCAAATATTGCAACAGAACTTAAATTATGTTTGTTATTTTTATGGCTGCCATTCAGAGCTTGCAATAGCACTGAACCTGGAGGAAGGGATTATGTCCTTTCCAGCACAGTACTAGGATGGGGGGAGCAGACAGCCTCTTCATTCATTTTTAGTGTCTAATGCATAGACATTATAGCCAGGGTGCCTATTGTTAGTTGTTGTGCCACTTAAAAATTCAGCAAGTCAGGGCAATCTGTATGGCTAGTTTATTCGTAACCATAGTGTTCAGCTTGTATTTGCTGTGCTAGCTAGGAAGCAGTCAGACAGCCAAACATCCTTCCTGTCAAATAATCAAACGTAAAGCAGGAAGGAGGTTTTAGATGAAAGCATAAGTAATTAGGTTTCTGGGATAAAATCAAACGTTGAACTCAAAGGCTTTCAGACTAGTGACTGCTAGTGACACAGGATGCTTGGTTACCACAATTATTTGCTTGCATCTGTAAACCAAACAAATTATTATTGGGGCCCTTCAAAGTGCTTATGTGTAAGTATGTGGGGGGAGAGAAGAGGGCTTTTTCCTTTTTTTTTTTTTAGAACTGAACAAGAGCTGTGCCTGCAATGCACTAAACTGTTTTGAAAAATTCTACTATGGAAAATTAAAAGACAAGTTACGGGAAGTTGAGAAGGACATGCATTTTCTTCAACTACTTTTTCTCTGGATACTCTTTTATTCCCAGAACTGGTTAGCTGGACTAAGAAACTAAACCAGAAACTAAACCATCCTTGAAAGATGGAAAAAAAAAGGGGCTGCGGGGAGGAGAGGTAAGGTTATTTAGCAGACAATGGAAACCAACTTCCATCATAGCTGCCCAAAGGCTGATAATGTCACAGTTGCAAGGGCTACTGTGAGCTGGGTGGATGCAGCAGGGATTGGAGGATACAAGTACCACAATCACAGCCTTGATTTTAACTTTAGTGCCCTGTACAGCTCCGAAACCCAGCTTTAGTCCTTGTGCAGGTATCTGCATTGCCTTCTTCCCTCAAATGGAACCTGAAGCCAATTGAAGAAAACCTGCATTTTTCTTGCATTAAGCACTACTGTATTCAGGATCAATGGGTGGAAGGTTGATGTAATCACAAAGCTTTTAATTTTTAGCTATTGCTACCACTAAAGCTGATCAAGTCCAGAGTCTTTAGCACAGCATCGAGGTCAGCTGGTCGCCGCACCGTTTCGGTTAAGCATCTTCTTTCATGCTCACTCAAGCCAATACCACAATTTTACTCCTGTCTTCTAAACATCTTGTAGAAAACTGAAATCAGTTATGAAATACCAGCTGCTAATGTCAATAAGGAATATAACCTAGGTTTCATTTATATTTTGTTGGTGCCACAAAGTTGCTTGACTTTGGAATGGAGATTATTTTGGGTAAATTTCCTGGTAGTGATTTCAGTGAAATCCTAACATAAGCTAGATTGCTTTCTCTGCTCATTAAAAGTAGCTAGGGTGCCTTTAATTTATGCGTAGTTAAAATACTTTTAATTGATCTATTAATTTCCTTTTATACATTCAGTACTTAAGAGATGATTATTCTTTTCATTAAATTCCCTTCCTACACCATTTAAAATCTACTAGACTGGGGCTTCTCTTCTACAATTGTTTTGGGGTGTTTTTTGGGTAGTTTATGTTCCCTGGCAGAAAAAGAAATTACTCTGTATTGTATGGAGAATCTATGCTAAACACAGAGCTCTTCTTGTATTTTTCCTCCCATACAGAGGAGACCACACCATGATTGTACACAGGGTCTCTCTTGACTCTATCTTAACAGTAACACTTGGAGCACCAAAGCAACTAGCATCTTTACCGTCTACAGTACCATTATCGTTAGCAGACAGGCATTCATTGTATTATACAAATGAATAAGTACAAAGCATGCTGCAACAGGTAGGCAAAGGGGCTGATGCTGCAGCTGTCTAGACGGTTTCAAGCAATTGAGTCTGTGCAGAGAACTTCATTATCACTTTTTCATCATTTTTGAACCAACAGCTGTGGTATTATAGAAGCTATTTACATAGTTTGTCTTTAGGTAAAAATTCTTAAAAGCAAACAGTTGCGTTTTTGCTGTAACCTAACTTCCTGGCATTTCCCATTACTACCTAAGTTAAGGAATCTCCTTGTTATAGCTTGTGCAAAGATGGTAGAGCACAGTTGTCCGCTAGAGCATTCTTGTAGAAAAGCCAAAGGGTGGGGAAGACAATCTAGGGTATTCCCCTTCTCTGCTTCTGCTCCCAGGCCTTAATTACATGTTTATACACCAGGTGAGATTCTCTGAAGACTCCCTAAACAGCTTTCAGGTGGTTTTGAAGGTGGGGGGTTGGCAAGAGGCCCCATTTTAGATTAAATCTCTTGCCTCCTTAAAAGCTTGCATGATCAACAGTAAGCAGTTCATAATGCTCACGTCTCATATTGGGGCAGATCTTAGAAGAAACTTATGACAATCCACCTTTGTGAGAAATGTTTACTGCCTTCACAGCAACAGTCCAAGAAACACAAATAAAGGGGGGAAAAAACAAACAAACAAAACAGTCTATTTTGCTAGTGTCAATAATGAATATCAGAAGTAAGATAGGATACATACCAAACCAGGATTACTATGAAAAGAATTAATATCATTCCTCATGCAGTCCTGATTCCTCATCACCATGCTTTTGTATTGTTTGCAGTACCTGTGCCACATTGCAGAAGCTAGATCAAGCAGGGGACTAATCTGAAACAAAATTCATCTGTACATGTATTTCCCCCTTTCCTTTCTACTAAAAGATGCAATAAGTAAGAAACAGCAGCACATGCTAAATTCAGACAAGCATGGATGCCTGAATGAATGGATAGAGGAAAGGCAAGACTTGTCTCTGCTGCAGCATCGGTTGTGTATGGCAACCTACAATAAAGTCGTCTTAGGTCTTCATGGTTAGGATTTTCTGGCATTGCATTTTAGGACTTTAACTGTAGGAAGAGACAGTATCATTTAGAAAAATAACTTTATTTTTGTGTACTTAGTGTTAAAAGTATCTGGATTGAAAGTTGAGCCTGACAGAAACCAGAAATCCACAGTTCCATCAGTAATATTTAGACATTGCTGCAATCCTTCTTTTAAGTTTTTGAGAAACTTGAGTCATTTTGGTTTCAGAAGTAAGACTTGTGACACAGTAAGTATTAAGTTACAAGTCTAACTCTCATCAGGCACAAAAATGAAGTTTCCCTGAGATGATATAACGAGGAACTAGTATATAAACTTCATATCACATTATCAGGGAAGGCTTAAGAGTACAAAAGCAAGATTCTGCTACAAAAATAGGAATACAAGTCCTTAATACTCCATGCTGAAGATGAAGTTTCCAGGAGGATTAAGAATTACATATTGCAGAACTGCAGCAATCATATTTAAGTTAAATGATGACACTTGGCTTTGGTATATCCCCTTTTGTTTACTTTTCAAATCAATTCCCATGTTAATTTCCTGAGATCTTCCAGCACTCAGTATAAACTTTGTACAGTCCCACTGCTTCTTCCCCATTTTTTCTCTTCATTTTTCTTTTCCAGATAGCATTATATTCACGGGAAAAAATAAAAATAAAAATCAGAAATAACCATGAAAAAAATTCATTCTCCAGGCCTTCAAATAAGTTGTTTAGTCAAAGGAAGCCCATTAATCACACCATAACACATATTTATATAATAAATATCTGAAATAGTCAGGCTTCCAAAAACTGCCATCTTTGACTTTGTACCCAAGTTCCAACACTCAAGGTGTAACACAAGGCATCCTCATCTTCAGAGGCATGTCTTCGCTCCAGCTTGTCCATGGACCAGGCAAGGCCTTGTCACCACCATACCAACGTGGTGATAACCATCATAGCCATTCATCAGCACCACCACCACCAGCGTTGAATGTTAAAGTAGTATATTATTTGTACTGTATATTATTTGTACTTATGTTTCATGACTGGAGAGTGCAGTATTTCAGTTCTTTTGCAGATACAAAGCTTTGTGTCGTAAATATTCTTCCAAACATTTCACTGCAAAAGGGTCAACATCAGTATCAAACTTATTAGCAAAGAAGTGGTGGTTTCGCAGCATCCATTTCAGATCTCCTACCCCAAACACACAGACAGACCGAACATGAACTCCGCTGCATGGTGGGTAAGGTGCACCTTTAGACACATCTCCTTCAAAGTACTGCCACTTGACAAACCTGGCCAGTGCATTCATATCAGAAACATCGTACTTGTCACTAGAAGAAACAGCACCGGGGACTTCAGGGATTCTCTGAATCGTTGCCCACAGGTATTCATCAGGGCTGTAAGTGTCTTTTGCCCACTCAATAAATTTGAGGATTTTTTTGCTTTCTAATATATGTTCTACAAATCTTCTGCTAACTACAAAATAGGCACTTCCAGAAAAAATTGGAGTACTGAGAGGTGGCAGTTGTTTGTCTATACCTGTGTTCTTTACCTTACCATCAATAATCTCATAGTGTTTTTTCCACCTTACTTCTTTATAAACAGGCATTTTTTCTGTCTCCAAGCTGTTTTCACCTTTAAGAGCTTTCAATTTCTCTACTATTTCCTGGTTGGTCTTTATAGGAAAGTCCATGCCACAGAGGTTTATTAGGTATTTCCAGTTTGAACTTCTTCTGTAGAGATCTTTCATGCAATTAATATCTGCCTGCACCCTGCTCCATGAAGCATATACAACACTCTCTAGCTGGCTGGAAATAAAGACATTATCAAAGCATGAAACTATTCCCTTCACAGCAGTAAAAAAGGATTCTGGAGACTTTCTGTCTACGTGAATGCAGTAAAAATTCTGAGGAGCATAGATAGATCTTAGAAGTCTATCAAGCATCTCGATTTTGTGATAAACCACTATCGAGTAAGCAATTGGAAATTCTGCTTCTTCATTGCTGAGAGGTTCCATAATGTATTTCCTCATCTTAGTGAAAGAGGCACAGTCTGCTGTCATGTTAATATAGTCATTGGCTGTCAGTTTGGGGCGTTTCTTAAATGATATTGATAATGTCTCAAGCTTCACCTTTTGAATTTCTTCTATATCACCCTCTATTATCCTGGTGCAGTTAATATTGCCAATAGGGTCTTCCTTAGTCAGCTCTAGATGTCTCCGATTTAAGAAGTTTGATTTCTGGTTAACTTTCAAAACTGAAACAACTACTAAAATCAGAGTTAGACCCAAGAAAAGCCTGAAGCATGAGTTGTGGCAAAACCGTAGTTTCCTTTTCAGCATTTCAAATACCAGGTGGCTTTGTAGGGCTAAGAAAATTTGTCCTCCTCTCTGCTCATATCAGCCTCAACAACTTCAGAAGAAACAGTTTGTGTTTCTCAGAAACTTGGTACATTTGTCAGCAAGATGGAAGGAAAACTCCTAAAATGAAAATAAAATAGCTGTCATTGCAGTTACTTAAAAGTTTCTTAAAAAAGATTAATTGATAATAATGACTTTGCTATTTACTGACTGGGAAAAAAAAAGTGAATACTTCAGACAAAAATATTCTATTGAAAATTAAAAGTTAATGAATAAAATTAGTGTATTTTTCCAAGAAAAATATTGGGACAGGAAACATAGCTTTTGTGAGCTATTTCCGATCTTCTGTCAGCTGAACTACTAAGACTACAAACTCAAGTTCAGTAAGACAGCAAACCACGTTCAGCTGCATCTGACAAAGCCAAGGTAAGTCAGATATGTTTCTGACAAGCAAGTATTTGACTTAATAACTCATCTTCAGAATGTGACAAGAATGTTTTATACACACGTTAGCAGTGACATAAGTTTAATTACAGTTTTAACGTACCACTCACTTCCTAGATACTATTCACAATTCATCTTCTTGCTGGGGAAGCAGTCCCTGAAGACTTCCTAGATTTTTACGTGAGATGCAATCTCTTCAACATCCCGCAGTTGATCTTAGAAACACTATCCAGAAAGGGCTGATGAAAAAGGAAAAAAGAAATTAGCATAGCATGGCTCCTCAGCTTGCAGAGTTCTGAAAACAGCTGTGACTGAATTGCTGAAGTACCTCTTCAAGGTAAAAAGGCAGTAGTTATGATCCATCTTTAAAGCTGATTAGTGTTAAATCCCTACAAAACGCAGAAATCTAAGAGCACAGCAGTGTTGTGTTACCATCATTTAGACACTTAAAAAAAAAAAAAAAAAACTATTCAGCAGTTGCTTTTTATGTGGAAGCATGCTGCAAGGGTGAGTTGCAACCCAGATGCTACATTATTTTTGTTAGTTCTGCCTTTGTTGTTGTTTTGTTTTTTTTTTTTTTTGTTATTTTGTTTTTTCCATATTCTGTTTGTAGAGTGCTGAAATGCCTTTGTTCTGTTTCAGCACTCTGTGAAGGGTTTGTCCCAAAGTCATGTGCCTGCTATAGTTCTAGCTGTTGAGAGCACTGCAGTCTACAACCGGATTAAAGAACTAGATGTCCTTTTTGTACTACCTCATACATATAAAATAATGAAGAATAGGATGTTCTTAAACAATTTACACTGCTGCTCAAGCAGTCATGCTTACATATTCATTATCTGAATAATTCAGCACAGATCTGAATTTCAAACCAAGCTCTAGTTGTGAAAAACAATATAATTTATAGTGAATCTCTTCCAACATTTTAATCTTTAAATTAAAAGGTTCGTGAAATATTGAAGTCTTTGAGAGAGCTACAGCTCCTTTCATTTTTGTTACTTTCAAGAAAGTTTTAGTGCTTTGAGTAACTTTTTGACTCCAAGCAATTGTTTCCCAAAATAATTAGTAAGAACATTTGTTTAAGGAAGATTGTGCTATATTCTCCTCTGGGTTTTGCTGTTTCAGCATAAGATTTTATTTTCCCCTCTTTTCTTTAAGCTACCTCAGTATCATTTTAGCTTGTAGCTTGCATCCTATTCTTCATACATTGTGGCTCTTAACTTGCAAAACCCAATACATGTGTGTGTAAAAAATTGAGATGTGGCATTGCAGAGCTTTTTGACATCAGTGGTGCCATTGGGACGCACTATGCTTTTTGTCCACCACTATGCCCGCAGCACTGCAAATGGACCAGGGGAACTCCTCAGTCACTACTTTTAGATTGTGCTGTAGCATCAAACACAAAGAAATAATTTAGAGCAAGTTTTAACGTGCTTTACAACTTACCACACACTTCCTTACGTGACATCCTGCCAGTTCTGACTAGTAAATCTGATCCAATAAAAATAATTGCCATGATATATGAAATAAAAGAAAGATAAAAGAAGAATAGCAGCTATGTGATAGTCTCCATAGCCTCTATCAAGTATATATTTCCATAGAATGTAGTTTGTGATATGGGTTAACTTTAAACTATGGTTTTCTGCTTACTAACCACATCTGAACAAGGATTTTTGTAAAAGTTAATATGTAATTCAAACACACTTACATTTGTGAATTTTTAGCTGTCAGAAACTGGAACCCTTTTCTTTAGGACAAGAGTTAGCATTTCTACTTTATCCTATTCTCAGTTTATATAGAAGCATGAGCACTGAGGAACAACGTGCACTGTAAGAGAATTGCCACCCATTTCTTGTTCTCTGTGATTCAGGGAGACAGAGCCTTAACTGAAAGCTACCATTGAGATCTTCACTTGCTATGACCTCCAAAGACTAAGTTTGCTAAGAAGTCCTTCTTAGTCTGCTTTTAGTGGAAGACTTCGATGAATACAGGGTAAATAATCTGTTTCAGAAATGTCACCTATAGCTAGCTGGTTGTTTTGAGCTCAAAATAAATAGAACTTTTATTTCCTTTATACCAAAAATAGAAATATGTAAATATTTACAGGTTACAAGGCACTTATCTTTATGTATTTTTTCCCCTGCAGTCAGTTCCTCTCCCTGACATACCAATTCTGAGCAGTCTTAACCATAAGCTGCTTTGTTTGTGTTTGGAATTCCTTTCTAGATGTACTAGAACTTGGCCATACCCCCATTCTTTGCAAACACTGACCTTCACAGAGTTAGGACAGATTTTCTACTTTTTGCAGAAAATACAGCTCTTTCTGCTTTAGAAAGTTTTATGAGCCTAGAATACTCCTAACATGGTTTCAAACAGCAAAGCTTTTGCCATCTTCTTCTCAAGTTCTTGATAGCTTCAGTGTTAACGGACACAGCTTTGTACTTGGGAGAGCAGGAAGGAGGTCTGCACAGCCACCGACAAAGAAAAAGACTTCATGCACAGCCTTGGACTTGCTCTCAGCTGAGGCTTGGTCTCAGAAGTTATGTACTTGACCCATTTCCATCTTCCACTGCTTCCTCCTCATTACAGCTGTGTTTTTCATGCAGCAGTCACTCAATGGGGAAATGCACTGCAGTTGCTGGTATTTGGAAGAGTTGGTAAAAAGGTTTCGTTACCTGCCTGCTTCCCTCTTTCCTGACAGAATTGTTCTTAAATGCTGTATAGAAACCATAAAGTAGACTAAACAGAAAGCACAAGGTTACTTCAACCTGATTTCTCCTACAGACAACCACTGGACATTTAAATAGGCCTTTTGGGAAGGATTACTGTACCACGTTTAAATCTCCTAACACCTGTTCTGTGTCAGAGGTGAAATAACTTGGATCACCTGCATCTTAATTTATTCATCTATGAAGCAAGTATTCATTACCTTTATGTTCATATCATTATGTTTGGGAGACATTTTGATAGAAGTCAGATATAATTTTCATATTACTGTAAAGGTGCTGTAAAATAGCTGGGTTTTGTTAGCATTGTGTTTACCTGGTTACTTTATAAACTTGTTTTACCCTACATGCTCAGTGGTAAATGTGAGCCACATTATTGACTTGAATGAGTCAGGAAGAGACAGTATGGGTATTTGTGCTAAAGGACTGAACTAGGAACAAAATTAGTCAAGGAAAGGCTGCAGCCACAGACAAGAGGGAGCAGCACCCTCTTAGCCCAGCTCTGCCTGTGACTTCAGATTAGTGTGGCTTCATCCATCCTTAAAAACAAATACAAAATTCCACAAGAAATATACGTTTTCAATAATACTAATTAAAGAAAACATCTTTTACAAGATTATAGCACAGCTCCAAGGGAGACTGAATTTCATTTGGATGTTTTATGCAGACTGGCTGGACTATAACAGTTAACGGCAGTACTGTTACCATCATCACAGAACAGCTTGGGTTGGAAGGGACCTTACAGACCACCCAGTTCCAACCCCCTGCCATGGGCAGGGATGCCACCCACTAGATCAGGTGTGCCAGGGCCCCATCCAGTAAGCTGCATTACACTCACACCAGTCAAGGGGACTCTTATGATGGTGCAGAGGAAGCACCGTACTGCTACGCTGACCTGCCAGGAGCCGTGGCAGAGGTCCATGAGCCTGAGCCCAGCTGTGCAGAGCCCACCCCTTCGGACGCAGTTCCATGGTGGGATTCGTCCAACACATGGCATGGTGCTGGTATAAGGAGCAGTACCACTCCCATCCCTCCCAGCCACACATACCCAGCACCTCCTGTCAGTGTGGGAGCAGGCCTGGTCCCAGGGAAGTCCCGGGTCTGCTGGTACGATGCTGAGGGCCTTCATAGCCCCAGCCTGCTCTCACCCCAGGAATGTGTGAACCCAGGGAGGGATGGAAGAGAATGGTGCCTCCTCCTTCAGCAGCAGCACGCTTGATTAAACCAACTCAAGCTTATAATGAAACTGAATCCTTAAAGCAGGGGTGAGGATCATCAAGGAGGAACAAAGGCAAAACAGTACAGTGGATCTGGACAAGGGAATTTGGAAAAGCCTTGCTTGATGGGAAGGCTTCAGAGACCTAGCAGATCACCACACCCTAGTCCAGCAAACTCAGCCTCCACGTTTTAGGTTCTTGTTTGGACTGATATGGCTGAGAGTAGGAGGTGTGTCTTTTCCTTAACTAGGTTAAAAGCAAGAGTTGCCTCTAATCAGTTTCACATCTGGGTAGTATCGTTCTCTGGGAGAATTCATTCTGCCCAAATTACAGTGCCTCAACTTCTTCCTTCCTCCTTCCAACAGCAGTTATACGTGCAGAATTAGCAACATGCAAAACATGGGTCAGTGGAACAAGCCCCTTCACACAATCATAAGCATAAGCATTTGTGGCTTGTGGCTTTGCTAAACAATTCCTACTTCTCCTTTGTCACGGGGACCCCTTTCTCAACACTCATTTAAAATGCATAGCCCTCATCTGTCCTGTCTAAAGTAGTTCAGAAAACAAAGTGAAACCATAGGCTAAGTATACATATTTTTTTTCTAAGATATTACCATAACTTTTTATGGTAAGTATCTTTTTCTATTATTATTATTTTAGAAAAAGCAGTTAGGACTTGCTGTTAATTGGTACACAGACCCATCTCTTGAAAAGATGATATAGGGCTGGTGGCCCAGGGACCAAAAACCACAAAAGGTCAAATGCCTTTTGATTTTGGCACTCCAGTCCTTCCTCACACCAGTGGAGAAACTGTTGAAGCAAGATGTAAAACACCAATTCAGCAATGAAACAGGAGGGCTGTGGCCTCCAAAATACACCATGGGCCAGTAGCACCAGAAGCTCGGAAGTGGTTAGGCAGAAAGTAAGAAAATACTTTGGGGTACTTAGGCAGCCTGTACATCTTGCAGAAGCATGACAGAAAGGCAGGAAGGAGCTAAAGCCCAGCAGTACCACGGAGGCTGGCAGGAGGACAAAAACAGCTAAGAAATGTATGCATGGTCTCCTTGGTCTTGCATGCCTGGCCAGAAGGTTTCAGTGTCACTGCTCCCTCGGGCTGTTGAGCTAAGGTGCCCATAGGTCCTTCCCTTCACTTTTTCTCCTCTAAAAGAGCACCAGAGGAAGTAGATGGAAGTGTTTCTCTACACCTGTTGTAGCTTCTGTGACTTTTGGTATACAGCTCGAGGAGAGAGATCCCAGCAGCACAAACATTAACACGTGCCTTAAGTTTACATCCACAGACACGTTAGCTTTTAGTCAAAACTTTACATCACATATTTGAAACCTTTCTGGCAGTTGCAATAAAATCCTACGCACACTTATGACAACTTGTTTTTTTTTATTTTTATGGAAACCTATTGAAAAAATGCTGAGTGGAAAATGTAGTACAGAATATACCCACATTTCTGAAGTGCTGAGTGGAAAATGTAGTACAGAATATACCCACATTTCTGAAGTACTGGCTGGGATGGGCCACAAGACAAGTAATCCTTTCGATGGGTGGGGAGTGAGAGTCAGAACTGACTTATTTTCACAGTTTTTTTGCCTTTGGGGCAGGGGAAGGAGATATAAGAAGGCTTCAGCTGGCCCTCAGAATAGCAAGTGAGCTGGCGTCTTCCCAGATTCTTGCTCTTCGCTTTCCCCATTCACAAATTCCACCTGAGGTATCAAACTTTTCCTCAACACTTCAGCAGAAGGCCCTCCACTGATGGTGGATTTGCTGAAAAGTCTTTGAGTTTTCCTAGGGTATATCCAATGTGCTTCAAAGCATACATGTCCTGCAAGCAGTTTTCACAATTGACTTGCTTCCATTTAGGCTCAGCTATGCAGAACATTCATTCTGAGGAGGAAGTGATTTTTAAAGCCATAAACTGCTTGCATAAACACCAACATGCATAAGCACAAGGATGGAATGAGTGGATGTGGGGTTTTCTGAAAAGATGTACTACACACAGTAGGGTCACATTTACTCAACATTTCCATGATACTATCTTAGAAGTAGCTACGCCTGTAACCGAATGAAAGCAGTCACGTTTGTTCCACTTGTCTTCTGTCTTACGAAAACAAGCACAGCAGCACAAGCAGAGTATTTGGGCTACCATTAGACTGTACGGGGCTAAGACACAAATTCTGAAAGTCATGCCCAGAGCAGCAGGGCTGCATGTGGATGCTCACTGATAACACTCTGCAAGAGTGCAGGGCTTTACCTTCGGAGACAGTTATAAAACAGGAAAAGGAAAACAAAGGCAGTTATTTTCTTTAGAAAGAAATAACACATTTCTAGTGACTTGTTAGCTTAGAAGGCAGCTTTAAACAAACCACCACTGCTACACCTACCACTACATGGACACTGAATGATGGGAGTGACTAGAATTAGGTAGGCAATGAAAGAGTATAATTTTTGGTAGCCTTTCTATTGATTTGTCAGCTACATCTTCCTCACAACAGAGTTCAAAGTCTGATTCCCACTTGCATTAAAATCCTTTCTTAAAGGTCCCACAGGAAGAGCTAAATTAGCAAGAAATTTCAACTGAACAAAGGGAAGTCATTGCTACAAAGTCACTTAGTGACCATCGCCTATATCAAGGAGTCTGAGACTCAGTACTGAAGGAAAGTTTTACCTCAAGGTAACTGACACAGAAAGTGTCAGTCACACAAATCCCAAAGTAAACAAACAAATAAAACATGCCAAAAAAAAACATACATTTAAAGTATGATTGACTGGTTTAACAGTAGAACAGTTGAGTTGCCTTGCGTTCCTCAGGTTAATCTGTGTGCATTGGCTACCTTTAAGTGAAATGCATGTGCTTTTTTTTTTTTTTTTTTTTTTTTTCACAATACTCTAATGCAGGAGCTGTAATTTCCCCTGGAACTGAGCAGGCTCTGCACTCCTGCTGCCCACCTACAGTGTTTGCTAATCACTCCCTTGTGATAATGCAGTGTTTTAGAAGGGGACAAACTGGCAGGCCCCTTAGCAGGGAAGGTAATGTCACCTGTAAAACCAAACCTGAATCTAATGGGGGAGGGAAGAGGCTGTCAAACTCTTGAGTACTTTGATCCCTCTTCAAGCAAAACATTTCGATTACTGGTCTGAGGAGACTTTCTTCGCCCTTTTTTGAAGGAAGTGTAGGTATGCCCAGTTATATTTCTTTAGTGAGCTAAAGGACAAATAGTACCAGCAGCAACAACCTCCTCTGAAAATACGAGATCTCTTACAGCACTAACATGGATCAGCATCATGCTCCAGTGCACAGGTTTAGCTCTATTGTGCAAGTCAATAAAATAGTTTTTTCTATTTTTAATCTACAGCTTAAGAGGTACTATATGTTTTGTTGTTTTTTCTCCCACTGTTCACTTCAAATGAGCACGAAACAAGTTTCATCTGATCTGCAAGACAATGCCACATGAAAATATAGTTCAAAAATGTGACTTTTTATTGCCTAAGATGCAGGCACTACCTAGAAAATAGTTTCCATTGCAAAATGCACAAAAAGACAAAATACATGCTATAATTTAGAGTGCTCTGTCAGGATCTTATGAACCAAAGTAAGTGGAGAACTTTGGGATTATGTCAGAATTCAAACAAAGACCAGGAGGAGACTATTAGAAATAAATAAATAAATAAATAAAATCTTTCCATAAGACTAGCAATAGGTTTTCCATTGTAGCAATGAATATGGAAAGCAGAGTTTTGGTCAGCACATCACTGTGCTCTCAACACAGCAGACTGTAAATCTTCAGCATGTATGTTCCCCAGTGCATTTCACAGAAGTGTAGAAAAAGAGAACAGACTTGGCAAAGATGTTCATGTTTTTTAAGCAACTTTTGGCTTTTATAGCTCCAGGAAATAGGTATTACCCCAGACATTTCAGATTCATAGGGAAGAGACTAATGCTGCTGACTGATATTTACTGTGGGGAGAGCAGTGAAATCACAGAGGTGAGAAAAAATGTATTTTCTCTTGTACACACCTACTTTCAAAAGCCTTGTTCCACTGTAACTGAGCTCTCACCTGACATACAAATACCATGTTATTTTTTCTCAGTAAATCTCAAGTTGAAGTGGATAGACTGAAACGCTAGGCTTGTCCCCTCTTCTCACACTGCCATTTCTGCCTCCCAAGGCCTGTCATTCTTGCCAGCTCTGAGGTCACCTAACTCATATTCCATTAAAAAAGAAATTTAAAATTGCAGGCTCCAAAATGGCAATTCCCTGCTGCTACCACTCCCCCTCTTTCCCACAAAGAAGTCTACTTTTCTGAGCAATACTGAAAGGGGGCAAAGTGCCAGAGCTTCCTGTCAGGCTTCTGAATCCTCCCTCCCACCCAACCTGGGTCACAGAAAACTATTTACAACTTTCTAAACAGCTTTGCTGTTCTGAAAAAGGAGGTTTCTTTGGGGTTTTCCCAGTTCTAGCGAATTTAATACAAGAAGAAAAGCCACACCTCAGGTCTGCGATTCCTCAGGAGCATGGGGTGTCTGTCCCGTGCACGCTGGTCTCACTAACAGGTTTCAGACCCATTCAACACCCTGCGCCCAGCAGCCTACTCCGGATGCTCAGCATCCCATGGAGGGGCCAGCCCTGCGCACACTGCCACAGGACGGGGTGCCAGGGGAGTTGGAAAAAAATAGAGGGGAGAAGGAAAGAAATGGATGAAAAATAAAGGGACAAAAAAGAAACGGAGAGATGTGAACTGCATGGACTGGAGCGGAGGAGTGGAGAGGAGCGCAGAGGAAAAAGAAAATGAAGGAAAGGAAAAAAAGAATGGGGAGAGGGAGAGGAAGAAAAAAGGGGAGAGAGAAAGCAAGGAGAGAGAGAAAAAGAGAAGGAGGGAAAGGAAAGGGGAAAGGAAAAGGGAGAGGGAAAGGGCAAGAGAAGGGGAAAAGGGAAAGGGAAAAGGAAAGGAAAAGGAAAAGGGAAAGATAAAAGAAAAGAGAAAGATAAAAGAAAAGAGAAAGGGAAAGAGAAAGAGAAAGGGAAAAGCACAAGCAGAAAGAAGCGGGGCAGAAAGGAGAGAGGACACGAAGCACGGGGGGACGAGGTGCGCGCAGGGCTGCGTCTCTCCTGCCCCGCAGCGCGGCACCTGCCCGTGTCCCCACCACACACACACACACCCACACCCCCTCACCTTCGCCACCACCACCACCGCCACCCCCCGATGCTCCTTGGGGCGCCACCGAGCCCCTTCGAGTCGCGTTGTGCCCCCCACCCGTGCACCCACCTGCGGGGCCGCCGCTGCTCTCCCCGGCGCGGCTCGATGTGCCCGGCGCCGGCGAGGCGCCCCGCAGCCTGCAGCCGCCCCCAGCGGCCAGCGAGCCGCCCCCCTGCCCTGCCCTGCCCTGCCCTGCCCTGCGCGGCCCCACCGCACCCCCGGACAGCCCCGCACCGCCCCCAGCACCACCCAGCGGCTCGGCTCGGCTCAGCGCCCCCCGGCTCGCTCAGACGGTGCCGAGATGCCGCCAGCCCCCGCTTCCCGCTGCTCTTTTTAGCACCTTTATTATTATTATTATTATCATTATTATTATTATCATTATTATTATTATTATTATTATTATTATTATTATCATCATCATCATCATCATCATCATCATCATCATCGTCATCATCATCATCATCCTTATTGTTGCCCCAATAATTTTTATTTATTTGTAATAAATAAAATTGCGAACGCGCCGCTGGGAGCGGGGAGGGGAAGAGGGGAGCGCGGTGGGGAAGGGGCAGAGACCCGCCTGGGAGGCCGGTTCCAGAAAGCGGTGCCGTGAAACGAAGAGCGTGCGTGTCGCGGCACAGCCAGAGGATGACTCTGATTTGTCTGCGCCCGAAGATAAAACGCGTCCAGCAGGGTTCGGGGAGCGCCGAAATACAAAGGTGGGGTTTGGGGGCGCCTCCTTGATATACCATAAGCCATGAAAGGACTTACAAAGCAAACAAGAAATTCGATTCCAAATAAATTTGAAGTTCAGAGAAATCACCTCCCTCGCTAAAAACAACAAACCGAGCGCTGCATCCTGCAGCAGTTTGAGCAGTGCTCCCAGCACTGAAAAATCCCAGGAATCTCTGCGATAGGACTTGGCAGATCGAGGCATGTCTGAGAGGTCTCTCCTGCCCATTCCTCAACCCAGTCGTGAGCTCCCACTGGGGGTTCGTGCATTTGCACGATAAGCAGGATCAAGGGGCTGAAAGCTCACCAGAAAAGAGATTTGCTTTCAAGGCTGGTATGGGCAGACAGTGGTAGGTGACCACTGAAATTGAAATGGGCTGCAGGGCCTGAAATTTGCGATTCCATGTTGTCAAGAATTTTTTTCTTATATGCATACCTCTTGGGTTGAGGAACTGTGTGTAACTAACTACACACAAATTTAGCAATCCCTACCTTTTCCCAGGAGAGTTGGAAAGAAAGAAAAAAAAAAAAAAAAAAAAAAAAAAAAAAAAAAAAAAAGACCTGTCTGTAACTGTAGCTTCTGGTGGAGCGCGGTATTTACTAAGAAGGTGCTTTTTCTGGAAACCCAGAGGTTGGTGACAGGCTCCCGAGGGAGTGAGAAATGTGGGGGCAAGGAGACAAGGTTTCCCATTTGTCCATGGGAAAACATGGACAGTAACGCTTTGCGGTTACGGCTGAAGACTCTCTATCTGCATGTAAATGCGTAAATTAGAATAATAAGAGAAGTCGTAGGTCGAGTAAATTTAAGTATTGTTCTTTTGTTAAAGTGTCTGCAAAGCACTGTAATGCCATTGCAGTGCAAAGAGTATTTATGAAAGGGTGACTTGGGTTTACAAAAGGTAAACTTCGAAGGCAAACATTTTCTTTCATTGTTTTTCACTTCCCCTGCCTTATTATTCACAACTACGAAGGCAAAGAAGTGTGTTGGACGAAAATAAATAAAGCACTAGAGACTGTATTTTGCTGCAGAAACAGAAGTTTCTGTCTACTTCCAATGGAAGGGAGGGATGAGGGAAAAAGCATTAAATATTTACTGAAAGCAGTTATTTCCGAAAAATACATGACGTTTAGAAATCTGCTATTCTCCGACTTTTGCACAGGTACATAGTATAGCTCCTGGTAGATGGGCACTAGAGAGGCTAATCCTTTGCCATGCTGGCAAAAAAATCATAATTTTTTATTGCAGCTTCGTGCAGTTTCAGTGAGTGCATTTCAGTTACAGTACATTTACATGTACAGTCTTTGTCAACTGATCCTGAAAGAAAATGGGCGAGGTGGGTTTCCACCTGGTTTTTGCTCTTCTTCTTTTGTTCCATAGTCAGGCATTGGAACGGGTTGCCCAGGGAGCTGGTGGCGTCACCGTCCCTGGGGGTGTTTAAGGAAAAGTTGGATGTGGTAATTAGCGACTTGGGTTAGTAGGCAATATTGGCAGTAGGGGGATGGTTGGACCAGATGATCTTGGAGGTCTCTTCCAATCTTAATGATTCTATGATTCTAACCTTGAAGCTGGAATGCTTAAATGACGGTGCAGAAGTTGACCTCCCTGCTGTGGGATGCACTGTTAAGAGATGTGACACTGTGGCAGCTGTGAAACAAAAACAAAACAAACAAACACACAAAAAGATAGGGATTTAATTCAAAATTTTGGAAGTACTGATAAAGGAAGCCAATGAAACAATTGGAAGAGTTAAAAAAAAAAAAAAAGACAAAAGTGAAAAAAAAAAGCAAAGTCGTATGTGGGAAATTTTATCACTGATTTTGTTGTAAATCTTGACTCAGTTGCACAAAAGCCATCTGTATGTGAATATTTGATAACAATGGTAGTACTGGCAAACTAGTGAGAAAAAGGCATATAAACAACATACTTCAGATTAAGTTTCAAGGACAGAGTTTTCTGTGCACTTACATAGTTATGGTTCAGGAGAATACAGCTTAAATGTATTTCTGCTAGGAGGACATCTGTCTCATAGGTATGTGTGCTCTAAATTGACACTAGTATCTCATTTGTCATTTGACAGCTGCCTCCAGGCTTTTAGACTTTTTCATGGAAAATATAAAGAATATACAATGTTTTAAAAGCTTTGTGTTTTTTCTCTTTATGTTCTGTCATAAGTTTGAGATGCAAATAATTTTTAACCTAATGCTCACTGCTTATTCTTGTACCTCTTGAAATTTACCAATGTTAAGGAAATAAAAGTTCCTGGTTTTGAAAAACCAGACGTCTATGTAGCATTTTGTAATGTTCATAGCTTCTCTGCTAACCTTTAAAAAAGATCACTTCTCTGAATATCGCTGTTTCTTGTGATAGTTCAGATCAATAACTACAAAGATGTTAGATCCTAATATCTAATGCCAGGAAGGTAGAAGTTCTTAATCTCATTATTGAATCCTGTTTTAAAGGACTTCCTCTTTAGTATCTTTATTGATGACTTGGATAAGGGAATTGAGTGCACCTTCAGTAAGTTTGCAGATGACACTGAGCTGGGGGGAAGTGTTGATTACTGGAGGGTAGGAAGGCCCTGCAGAGGGGTCTGGACAGGATGGGTTGATGGGCAGAGGCCAAGCGGATGAGGTTCAACATGGCTAAGTGCCAGGTCCTGCACGTTGGCCACAACAACCCCATGCAGCACTACAGACTTGGGGCAAAGTAGCTGGAAAGCTGTGCAGATCTGGGGGTGCTGAATGATGCTTGCCTCAACATGAGCCAGCAGTATGGCCAGCTGGCCAAGAAGGCCAACAGCATCCTGGCTTCTATTAGGAGTAGTGTAATCAGCAGGACCAGGGAGGTGATCATCCATCTGTACTCAGCTCTGGTGAGGCCGCACTTCAAGTGCTGTGTTCAGCTTCGGGCTCCTCACTACAATAAAGATACTGAGGCCCTGGAGCATGTCCAGAGAAGGGCTACGAAGCTGGTGAAGGGCTTAGAGCACAAGTCCTAAGAGGAGTGGCTGAGTGAACTGGGGGTGTTTAGTCTGGAGACTCTGGGGACACTTCAGTGCTCATTACGACAACCTGAAAGGAAGTTGTGGTGAGGTGGGGGTTGGCCTCTTCTCACAGATAACTAGTGATAGGACTACAGTAGATAGTCTTAAGTTGCTTCAGGGGAGGTTTAGGTTGGAAATTAGGAGACATTGCTTCTCAGAAAAAGCAGTCAGGCATTGGAACATGTTGCCCGTGTATATGGTGGAGTCAACATCCCTAGAGGTGTTGGACATGGTGCTTAGGGACATGGTTTAATGGGTGATATTGGTGGTAGGGGAATGGTTGGTCCAGATAACCTTGGAGGTTTTTTCCAGCCTCAGTGGTTCTATGATTTTTTGAAGACTGTGACTTTGCTGCATTAACATTCCATAAGGAAAGAGTTGCTACAGTCCAGAAATTTGCATTTTTGTTTTCTGTAGTCATCACTAGTGGCATTTCCCTCTGTTGTAAAATTTTGAGACAGTAGATGTTCTTGCCTAGATTCTCTATGCTGCTTGTTTTGTGCCTGGGGTGGGAGGGGGCTTTTTTTTTTTTTTTTTTTTCAGGTGAGTTTAAAATAAGTTTAATTTGAGCAAACCATGCCTGTACTGCATGATCAAGGTCCTCCTGGGACAAACCTCTTCCAAGAAATGGGCTGGCAGCTAGCACTAATTACAGAATAAAAAATAGGCATGGAGTGAATTGCAGCTTTGAAATGCTGAAATTGACTATAAAACATACACTGGTTAAATTAGGGGCCTCTCCTTGCACTGCCATGGTGGTATAACAAAAAGGTGCCTCTCATTGTACCACCTTGGCTGGCTGCCAGCCCCATCCAGCCACTTTCTCACTCCCCCTCCTCAGAAATACAGAGGGAGAAAACACAATAAAAAGGCTTGGGGGTTGAGACAAAGGCAGGGAGATCATGTAACAGCTAGTACCACAGGCAAAAAATACCCAAACAGAGGAAAAATAATTTAATTTATTCTCTTTAAAGTTGAAAAAGTAGGTTGGTGAGAAATAAAAAGAAATCTAAAAGCACCTTCCCCCCTACCTCCTACTGCCCACCCCTCCTTCTCAGATGTAGCTCCTTCATTCCTGACTCCTCATCCTCCCATCTCAAGTGGTGTAGGGGGATGGAGAAGGGGGCTGGGGTCAGTCCCTATCAGCTCCTCTCTGCTGCTCCTTCTCACACTTTCCTACAGCATGGGGTCCTTCTCATAGGATACAGTCCTTCATGCACTTCTCCCACATGGCTCTGTCCCACAGGGTCCATCCATCCCCCAGGAGCAAACTGCTCCAGCACGGGTCCCCCACGGGTGGGCGGCAGCTCCCCCCAGACCCCTGCTCCTGCGGGGGCTCCTCTCCATGGGCCACAGCCTCCTCCAGGCCACATCCACCTGCTCCACCGGGGGCTCCTCCACCCATGGGGGGGCTGCAGCGTGGAGATCTGCTCCATGTGGGACCCATGGGCTGCAGGGGGACAGCCTGCTCCACCAGGGGCCTCTCCACAGCCCGCAGGCCTGCTGCACTCACCTTGGGGGCTGCAGGGCTGCTTCTCACAGGCCATATATTTTATATATAATATAATACAGATACGTACACACAAATATGCATACACATATCTATACATATTCATCACGAATTCTAAACTAGCGTGTGAGTTCACTTCCTCTCTTCTCTACAATTTTGTAACATATCATGAACTTCAGAGCCCCATATCACAATAGCTTTGAGGTGATCTAACTGCACGCTTTGAAAGACTGTAGACTGTGTATCTGCAATGCGCTGCTCAAGCCTTTCCTTAGATTTTCTATCATATATGGGCTACTTCACAGCCCTTTTTTTTTTTTTTTTTTTTTTTTTTTTTTTTTTTTTCATTTAAGTCCCAGTAGTCTCATTTCTCCTTCCTGTCTTTGTTGAAGGTAGTCTGTTGCTGTAGCTGGGAGGAACAATTCCACAATAAATAGTTTTATAGACTCTTGTGTTTGTGTTTTGTGTTTTACTAGATAAACATGTATTTCCTTTTTACTATAAATGGCTAACTTATGATCCGATATCATGCGAATAGCATCTATGATTTAGTTATATTTTTATAATGACACTGTTTTACTATCATTTGTTGCATAAACTCACAGTCTAGTACTACGCTTCTTATTTGCATTTTGCTTAAGTTGCAAACTTCATGGTTATTGGTATAACACATCTAGCTAACATGATTTCATGCTATAGTCTCTGGTACTACTACTTTTAGAAGTGAGGTAGAAAAAGACTCAGTATCATCACTTTTTTTTCCCAACATATCCAAACAAATTAATGCCATTTCAGGATGTTGAATCTGAAGTTCCTTCTGGTATTATTTATATGTACAGCATATAAAGACTCTTCTCTTTGCTTTGTTCTTTATCATTAAGACCTCAATATCTACTCATAATTTCCCCATGTTACTTTTTTTTTTTTTATGACATTTTGTCTAATTTCTGTAAAATCAATACTTCCCTTATTTCTGAATTTTCACACACTTATGGTTAGGCTGCACATTATCTATTGTTGTGGGTTCCTTTTTCTATAGTTGCATGGCTCTCTTAGCTGAAATCAGCTGAATGAGACGTCAGCTGTTTTTTTACCAAACTTGTTCTGCTGGAAACAGAATGTCCCGCTCTGTCCCCTTGGGTAGTCAGTCCTGTGTACCACCTTCATAAATGTACCCTGTATGTGGTTGCTGAGAAAATGCCAAAGTATTGGATCTGAACACAGGATCCTGTCCTGTGATTTTCTGTCACTCCTTGGGGAGTTTTGTTCTATTATGTCAGCCGTGAAGAAAATGTGTAGGCTGATATTTTCCGGTAATGGACTAGGTGCTCCATTCCCTAAGAAAATTATTATGTGTGTATTTCCAAGATTGTATTTAACTTGTATATTTAGTGCACATGAACATATAACAGTATAAGATCTGATTATTACCTGGTTGCAGCTTTACTGTAAGCTTGGATGTCACATAATCATATGAACTGGATGCTACTTTATTGTACGCTTTATATAGTCTTTTACAGTGTCTATTTCAAACTCATTCCACTGAATTTTGCAGACATGTTTCCAAATCTGTCTTGTTTCTTATGTCCCTAAGAGTTCGTGGTTTGGTCATGTAGCCCATTACTGTTCTGCCCCAGAGGGTAAATGCGGGGTCCTAATTACAGGCTGGTCTGGCTGGTCTATTTACATTCTGCAATTCACCAACTTTTTTTTTTTTTTTTTTTTTTTTTTTTCCCCTATGTTTAAATAGAAGTTGGACACAGTGATCCTTGTGGGTCCTTTCCAACTCAGGATGTTCTATGATATTCTAAATCTGGTTTACACATAAATATTTTATTCATGTTTCAGTGTCTCGTATCTGTCACAGACAGATGCTGAATGTGAGGTTCCTTAAGACTATAAGACTGAAAATTAAATGTCTTTTAAGAATTTCCTGAGTTTCCTCTTCATATATAACTTATGCCTTTTAACAGTTTTATTCTTTCTAGGTTAAGAACAGCTAGTACCTTTACTTAGTATTGTTTGATAAACATACAGTTTCACTCTAGTTCACTTATGTACAATTACACACTATGATTAAAATATCCAGAAAGAGGAAAAAACAACTTACTTCTCATATTTGCTCCACTGATCTTTAGTATAGGGCAAAATTCCTGCTGGATTCCTTCAGATTTTTTGCATCGGTCTTTCTTTTCCTAAGCCCAGTCTTACCATGTAGTGTTCACAAGTGATGTTGTTTTGTGGCAGACACAAGTATTAAAAAAGAAAAGAAAAATAGTATTTACCTCTTTTTAATGAGTTACAAGTTGGAAGCTTGTGAGAGAAAGGATTTTATTTCTTGCTCTTGGTGCTCTAGTAAGACTTCAGGATTAGCTCTGTTCATGTTAAGTATTTTCAGCCCCCAGAAGACTGAAAAATACCATACTTTTTTCCTCTCTAAAAGTCCAGAAGGACCTTATGCTTCTGGTCACCTCCTGAAACAGTGAAACAAATTTAAAAAAGAAAGTTGCCTGTGAAAATATAAAAACAAACACACAAGACTGCTTTCCAAGTAAAAAAATCGGGGTTTGCAATATAATGTAAAAAAAAAAAAAAGAAAAAAAAATATTAGTGAAAGTTAATTATATGTCAGAAAGTGATATTCTGATTTATGTTTTTTTATCCTAACTTGCTGGAACATGCCTAAAAGCCATCTCTGTAACTTTGCAAGGAAGTAGGATCATTGCCATCCTGAAGAAAAACAGTTTTCTCTCCAACATATGAAGATCTGAATTACATTCTCAGAAAGACTCCATTGTCCTGTTCAAAAGCTTCCGTGCTGAAATATTTTCATTTAATACATATATATGACATTCTATTTACTCTTAAAGTTGTTTGATTAGTGATTTGGCAGCTCTTTGTTCTCTACTATAGTGTTCACCACAAGGGTTTATGCTGGCACTGGATATTAATGGACTTTGCTTTAATTTACCAAGAAATCATCCAGTAGTCAGAGACAGCACATTGTTCTCCATGTTGTCTAAATTAAAGAAAATGAAGATCGTAAGCAAGTGTGATTAAAAATTGACTATAAGTCAAAAAGCTCTATTCAGGTAGACACCAACAAGCTGTAATGATACAAGTTGATACAACAGAGCAAATCGTACAAGCAAATCACTGTTCTTTGACTACTGTGAAGTCAAAAAGTTGCTGTGTGAGGAGACCTGTAGCCTTTAATTTTAAACCACCAAGCCAGAAAATGAATGACAAACAGAAGTTGCGCTAGTCAGAAAAAAATCCACTTAAGTGAATGTGAAGAAGCTTATATAATAATGCAGCTTTAAGCCATGCCTTTGCAAGAATGTCTTTATAATATAAACTAAGCAGAACAATTACCTGATATGCAGATTTTCTGATATCCGTAGTTTCTGAACAAAATAAAGAGGGAATATATTTCTTCAGTGAAGTGCTCAGTTTTACTGATGAAAAGTTCTGCATAGATGTATACATATTAGAGTGGGTCCAGAGGAGGGCCACAAAGATGATAGATGTCTGGAGCACCTCTCCTATGAAAAAAAGCTGAGAGAGCTGGAAATGGTCAGCCTGAAAAAAAAAGAAGGCTGAGGGGAGAGCTCATTGCAGCTTTTCAGTACTTAGAGGGGGCTTATAAAAAAAAAAAATTAGAACAACTTTTTAGTTGGGCAGACAATGACAGGACAAGGAAGGATGGTTTTAAACTTAAAGAGGGAAGATTTAGATTAGATATTATGAGGAAGTTTTTCACTCAGAGGGTGGTGAGGCCCTGGCACAGGTTGCCCAGAGAAGCTGCGGATGCCCCATCCTTGGAGGTGCTCAAGGCCAGGCGGGTTGGGGCTTTGAGCAACCTGGTCTGGTGGAAGGTGTCCCTCCCATGGCAGGGGGTTGGAACTGGATGATCTTTAGGTTCCCTTCTAATCCAAACCATTCTATGATATGATTCTATGATATTACATTGCAGCAATCATTAACATGACTGTCCAAACCTTTAACAACCTTTACTACTTGCAGCTCCTTCTTAAGGTATGTTTGGAGGCAGCTTATGTCCTGAGAAAAAAAAAAAAAAAAAAAGTAAAAGTTCACTTAGAGCTCAGAGTGAAGTCCAGTTCTGATAGTGTTGTTTCTTTGGCATTCTGCTGCAAATTTCTGTACAGGAAAGTTTACATATTGACAGCATTTTCTGGGAAACTGGCTTGGTGTTCTTACATGAATAAGGAGTTAACCACATGTCTTTATCATGTTTCTCTTCTCTCCTAGAAATGCTTGGAAACAGCTAGTTCAAAACAAATCCAAAAACAACCAAACAACCAACCAAATAAACAAATGAATAAACAAGAAGAAGAAGAACAAAAAAAATATCACCTCTGTCCTGTCACAACAAAATATTGTATTGCACATTCAACTTGTGAAGAAGAGTGAAATGAAGTGATACATGTTTATCATATTGATTAATGCTGGACCTACTAAATTCTGGTGAGAAAGCAAGATCACATTAGAGAATCTTTTAACTTTTTGTATCACACACAATTCTTCAGAAGTTGATTCAGAACTAAAAATTGATTGAATGACTGTATGTATAATAATGTCAACTAGTGTAGAGGAATCAATAATATTAACACTTGAATTTCTGAAAATAAATCATTTAGATTTTTTACTAATGTAGAATATAATCCATATTCCTGACAAACATATAAATGCACAATTTTCCCGTGTAGGTAGAACACATAGGGTTTCATTACACTGTGGAGAAATAAGATATAGAGTGAGACTATCCTATAGTTTACTTTTCATTTAAATAATTATTATTCAATTTATTTCCAAAACTCTACTGAGGATTTAAACTGAAGTATCTGAGATCAGAACTTGGCTTAAAGTTTAAGCAACCCATTAGATCAAGTTGCTAGTGATATTCATTGGGCAGAACTTTGTATTTAAACGTTTAATAGGTTTTAATGTTTACTGAGAAATTGTTGTAAATCCTTCAAGATTCTTCTGGAGTTCTCAGGTGAGTGAGGCTGCTGTGAATATGCTGACATAAATTTTATGAATTTATCAAAAACTATCAGACAGTGAAGTTGTCTGATACAAACATAGTTAGCAGAAGTACTTGCCAAGAATGTGAAGAATGACCTTTAATTAATCACCTAATTTAGGAATATTCTAAGGACTGAAATGGAAGTGCCTTCAAATTTATAATGACATTCACTTCTCTTCCTTTAAATGTAGTGTTGACATTCATTCAGAAACTAACCAAATTGTGTAAACAAGCTGATACCAAGTTGGCAGCATTTCTGAGTGCTCAAGTAAACAACTGGCTTTTGTTATCCCTTCCGCTACTAATTCACTGATCCATGCCCTTGGCACAGGTCTATGAGAAAGCTAAAACAAAAGCAGATAGAATGGTTGATTAAATTCCTTCACAGAAAGGTCAGAATGACAGAATGTTACACAGTTTTGAAAGAGCTACTGATCTTCCTTGGACTTCTCAGTTCAGACTTACTCATTTTCCATCTGGCTGTACTGATGGGATGACTGGGATATGCCAAATAAAACAATATCATTTACCCTGAGCAAAACTGTACTATAGATAATTCTCACTGAGTTGGGTGAGGCCAAAAATGGTGAATTTTAAACTGTGAATCTGAACCTTATGTATGCAAAAATCTCAGCCCAATGTGGTAATTAATAAGGCTTTGAGTTTATGTATTACTGAAATGAAACTAGATATGGTGGTAGAGACCAGCCCATGAAGTCACATTTGTGCCTTCTCTACAAGCATTGTCCTCAGCCTGTTTGATTGTTTGACTGATTTATTCATGACTGACTTTCTAAATTTGACCTTTTGGAGGATTATGAGTTGGATATTGAGTAGTGAAGTGGAGACTGAACAGCCAGGGGCAGGGCAGGGCGGTGAACCAACATGCTAGCAAAAGCATGGTTGCATTTGGTATGTATTATTTCATGGCATCTTCTCAAAGATTTTTCCAGAATACATTGGGCTCTGAGTGATTTGGTGCAAAGCTCCTCCAAAGGCAACAGGTTCAGAAACTCAAATGCTAGTTAACAGGTCTACGACGGGCAGTAAAAATGTATTAAATATATAGCATGAAAATGAGAATGTACTTCAAAACAGTCCTTCAAATAGATTCTCTTCCATGGATTGATAGCCCACTACAAGAGGAGAATATCATTTTTTTCTTTTTCTTCCTTCCCTCCTTCCTTCCTTCCTTCCTTCCTTCCCTCCTTCCTTCCTTCCTTCCTTCCTTCCTTCCTTCCTTCCTTCCTTCCTTCCTTCCTTCCTTCCTTCCTTCCTTCCTTCCTTCCTTCCTTCCTTCCTTCCTTCCTTCCTTCCTTCCCTCTCTCTCTCTCTCTCTCTCTCTCTCTTTCTCTCTTTCCTTCTTTCCTACTCTCCTTCTCTCTTTCTCTCTCTTTCTTTCCATTCTTAACATGTCCACATGAACCTACTACTGAGTTAGAAGAGCTGTTTCAAGCTTCCACAGGTTTGAATACCCTTGAGAAAGTACATGGAATATAATTTTCCTAAAACTGTAATGATAATTTATTTATTTATTTATTTATTTATTTATTGAGGAGGATAAGGTGCAAAAGAAAGCAATTTTTAATTATAACTCCCAAAAAGCAAAACTGTAATCATTTTCATTTCTGATGTATGCAGCTTAACTAGGAGTATTGAAAGAGAAGCACACCGTAGATAATTTAGCAACAAACATCACCAGCTGCAGTATCTAGATCACTGAAGTCTTTCTGTTCTTACAGTGACACACAATTACCCAGCAGCATCTTGGAGAACAGGTCTGTCAGACCTGACGTGTGGCTGTGCTGGGTCTGGCTGGGATGCAGTTCACCTTCCCCACAACAGCCCACACAGTGCTGTGCTCTGCACTTGTAGCTAGAACAGCACTGGTATTGCACCAACAACTTGTCTATTGCTGAGCGGAGCTGACACAGCATCCAGATACCCTCCAACCACCCCAAACCCAGTAGGCTGGGGGTGGACAAGAGGTGGGGAGGGGACATCACAAGGGCAGCTGACCTAAACCAACCAACGGGATATTTCATAGCATATAATGTCACAGTCAGCAATAAAAGGTGGGGAAGGGGAAAAGAGAAGGGAAGGCTCTTGTTATGAAGATATGTGTCCTCCCATATAACTGCTATGTGAATTGAGGACCTGCTTTCCAGTGTGTGGCTGAACATTGTTTGCTGATGGAAATTAGAGGATAATTGTTTTTCTTTTTCCTTCAATTATATTATCTTTATCATCCTGTGAGCCTTTCTTGTTTCCAACCATATTTTCTCTCTCCCTCTTCCTTTGAAGAGGGGGAATGAGATAGCAGTGTGGTGGCATTTAGTTGGTCATTGGTGCAAAACCACCACAATGGCACAAGAATTAACTGCCAGCAGACAGTTTCCATTGTTCATTGGGGAACTTGATGGAAACCAGAAGGTCTTATTTGGTGTGGGATTCAGAGCAAGTGTCCATGCTGGAAGGAGCACTGTGAGACAAACTGATGGTGCAAAAGTGGATGGACTAAGGCCAATATTCTACTTAGAAAAAAATATTTAATACAAACCTCTAAGTAAGGACATAACCTACAAAAGTCCATGCTTGAACTAATGGACACATTCTCCTCATTCACAGTCCTGTGTCTGTCATTCTTTTCAGTCACCAGATCCAACATTTTGGCATATGCACAATTGACACATTTGCAATATTAACATGATAGGTTGCACACTGCTGAGTAAAGAGTCAAATAAACTGAAGAGAAAGTAAAAGAAAACACGATGAAATGCTTTGGACTTCAACGAAGTTGGAAGTACTTACATGAGGAAATTAATCTAATTTAACTGTTCTATCCTAAGTAATGCAGTAGGGCTACTTTCTTCTTTAATACCTTACTTACTGGTAAGGGCAATGATTGTTTATCACACAATGTATGTTAAATGCATGATAGGTTGGGGAAAAAAAAAAAAAAGAAAAAAGAAAAAAAAAAAAAACAGGAAACACATGGATAGAACAACAGCTATTTGTTAGTAGCCATTGACCCTAGAAGCAGCCTTTTGTTCCTTCATATCTGTGTGTTCTTGCCTTTAGATACCATATGCCATAGTTGTGCATGGTTTGGCATTGGTGTAGGAAATGATTCAGAAAGTACTAAGTGCAAAAAAATGAATTCTTCATTTTATTTGTTGCTCCTAAATATTGTTCCTAATAAGAACTTTGCCTGCCTATGGGGGAACAGCTAACTCTGGAGGAAGTGCACCTCAATTTTGCCCATAGTTGTTTAAATCCATGAATGTTTAATAGAAATAATTTTGTACTTTTTCTGGTTTAATAGAGTATTCATGTTTATGGAATTAGTATTAATGTTGTCTGTGCTGTATACTAACTGTAGGGAAATAGTTTTTAAGGAATTGCTTGAGGCAGGATCACAAGTTTTTCTTCCTCTTTTAACTTCAGGGCTTTATTCCACCCCAACTGCCCACAAACCAAAGAAATCAGAAACCAGTCTTGTGTTACTTATGTAACTTTGCACATATCTTTTGAATTCATAGTTTTGGTTGACTCGGCAGATACTGTGGCGGTTTTGCCTAGCTGGACCACTGAACTCCATCATAACCACTCCCTCACTCCCCTTCCTCAAAGAAAAAAGGGGAGAAAACATGATGAAAAGGGCTCAAGGGTTCAGATAAGGACAGGGATATCAGTCAATGATTGTTGCCATGGGCAAAACAGACTTAAAGTACAGAGGTTAATACAATTTATTGCCTATCACTAGCAGACTAGAAACTAAAAGCAAACTAAAAACACCTTCCCCTCATCCACCCTCTTCTACGTCCTCCCCCTAGGAGTGCAAGGGAACAGGGGAATGGGGGTTATGATCAGTCCCTGATGCTTTGTGTCCACCACTCCTTCTCGGTCCCTCTCTGCCCCTGCTCCCCATGGGGTCCCTCCCATGGATGCCGTCCTTCCCAAACTGAGCCTGCGGGGGCTGCCCACAGGCAGCAGCTCTTCAAGCCCTGCTCCCACACAGCTCCGTACCACGGGGTCCATCCATCCCCCACGAGCAAACTGCTCCAGCACGGGTCCCCCACAAGCAGCAGCTCCCCCCAGGCCCCCTGCTCCTGCGTGGGCTCCTCTCCACGGGCTGCAGCTCCGGCCCGGGGCCTGCTCCTGCGGGGGCTCTCCATGAGCTGCAGCCTCCTCCAGGCCACATCCACCTGCTCCACCGGGGGCTCCTCCACCCATGGGGGGGCTGCAGCGTGGAGATCTGCTCCATGTGGGACCCATGGGCTGCAGGGGGACAGCCTGCTCCACCGGGGGCCTCTCCCTGCACAGCCCGCAGGGGAACTGCTGCCGCCTGCCTGGAGCACCTCCTGCCCTCCTGCTGCACTCACCTTGGGGACTGCAGGGCTGCTTCCCACTTCCCTCTCCCAGCTGCTGTTGCACAGCAGTTTTTTTTTTCCCCCTTTTCTTCAGTCTCCTCTCCCAGAGACACAACCAGCATTGCTCCGTGGCTCAGCTCTGGCCAGCAGTGGAGTCCCTTTTGGAGCTGTCTGGAGCTGGCTCTGATCTGACATGGGGCAGCTGCTGGGCTCTGCTCAGAGGAGCCACCCCTGCAGCCTCCCTGCTACCATGCCCTTCCCACATAAAACCCAAACAGATCAGTAGAGCAGCATTAGGCCAGGTTTACTAGCAAGGCAAGTGACAGTGAGGCAACTTTTTCAGACTCGTTCAGCAGGAGCTGTGTAACTCCTCTGCTCACAGCATGGACAGGTCTGGCAAAAGCTGCTAGGAGGAATATTAGGATCATGTATGCAGCAATTGTAATGTAGCCCAACAGACAAGAGCAGAAATCATGGCTAACCTTTCCCTCACTGTTGTGCAAATATATCCTGTATTAAGATAATGTAGTTGCAAATAGCATGCATTCAGAAGGGGCACTTTGCAGCAGCAAGCATTAACTATGACTAGTTCTATTTCTTTAAAATGCAGCAGAAAGCAGATTGCTAAATGAATGTGTGGTTTACTTGCATAGATGATAGTGCTGTAACAAATGCAGACATGCCCTACATGAGATTGGGAGTATATTCATGATGGCAGGAATATTATGAATTCCACATTGCTTTTGTAATTAGTAATTTTCAGCAGAATTTCTCTTTTTTTTTTTGCTCAGTCATTTGTTAGCATGTGAACAAAGCTGTAATGGTGAGCACATGGAAGGTAAGAGAATGATTTTAAACGCTGATAATTAGCAAGGAGGAAAAAATTGAGCCATTTCCTTTGTCTTCTCCTCCCTGCAATATCAGTCATTAGAAACACTATTTATTCTTCTGCTCTTTATGATGCTCTTGCGTAGGAGAAAAATGTTTCTCTCTTGTAATGAAAATTCATAAGACCTCTTCAGCTTTCAAAAAGAGAAGAGAAATGAGGACAATGCAGGTAGTTCCTGGACATAAAAAATGCAAATCTACCATTGGGGCAACATGTTGGTTTTTTTTTGTGGTTTTGAGAGGGGATCTGTTCTTCCCAGCGCTTCTAAATAAAACCCATAAGTGGGACCAGTACTCACTATTTTTTTACTTTTCATTTTAATTCCTTTTGTCATCATGAAATTTATTCTTGTGGCATAGACAGACAGTTTTGACATACTGGCTTATTTTCTTTTTTAAAATGTTCCCAAACTTCTGTACTATCATAAACATCAAATATCCTGTTATCTCCATATTCATTCCCACTTCAGCTTACTCCCTTCTAAGAAGCTATTTCCTGCAAGAAATAGCCCTTTCCTGTAAGCTTTTAGTACCTTTGTCTTCTTTTTTTTTTTTCTTTTCCATGGAAAGTGGGAATTAAGAGTAAAATACTTTCCACATCAGAACAGTATATTAAAAAAAAAAAAAAAAAAAAAAAAAAAAGAGTTAATTAATTCTTTTTTTGCTGTGTAATTCATTGAAAAACGAAATTATCCAGATTCACCAATCCAAAATAGTGGGGTTCCCCAGACCTCCATTTTAGGGCCTTTTCTCTACAGTCTTTGTAATTGCTCTGGACACAGGAGCCAAATGCACACTAAGTAACTTTTAGAGATGACACTAAATTAGGAGGAGCTGTGGACTCCCTTCAGGGTGGAGAGGCCTTGCAGAGAAATCTCGACAGACCAAAAGGCTGGGCAATCATCAACCATAAGAAGTTTAACAAGATCAAGTGCTGGATTCTGCAGCTGGGATGGGGTAACGCTGACTTTATGTACAGACTTGGAGGATGAGAGGCTGGAGAGCAGCTCTGTGGAGAGGAATCTGGGGGTTTTGATCATCAGCAAGCTGAACATGAGCCAGCAGTGTGCTCTGGCAGCCCAAAGCGCCAACTGTACCCTGGGGTGTGTCAGGCACAGCACTGCCAGCTGGTGGGGGGAAAGGATTGTCCTGCTCTGCCCTGTGCTAGTGCAACCTCAGTGCTTAGTGCTGGGTGCAGTTTTGGGCACCATGGTACAAGAAGGACATAAAAGTATTAGGAGGGCTACAAAGTTGTTGAAGGGTCTAGAGGGAAAGACATGTGAGGAGCAGCTGAGGTCCCTGGGTTTGCTCAGCCCCGAGCAGAGCAGGCTGAGGGGAGGCCTCATGGCGGCCTGCAGCTCCCTCACGAGGGGAGCGGAGGGGCAGGCGCTGAGCTCTGCTCTCTGGGAACAGCGACAGGACCCGAGGGAAAGGCATGGAGCTGGGACAGGGGAGGGTCAGGCTGGGGGTTAGGGAAAGGGTCTGCACCCAGAGGGAGGTCGGGCACTGGGACAGGCTGCCCAGGGCAGTGGTCATGGCACCAAGTCTGCTGGAGTTCAAGAAGTGTTTGGACAACACTCTCAGACACAGTCAGGTTTTTGGATGGTTTTGTGCACAGCCAGCAGTTGGACTCGATGATCCCTGTGTGTCCCTTCGAATTTTGGATATCCTATGATTTAAGTTATTTATTTATTTACATTTAATGAGTTGGAAAACCAATACCCATCTAGCTGTATTTGTTTACGATTTTCCTAACTTTTCACAGCTACCTGCTTTATCTAACACAGTCTTGCATGCCATTTTCAGAGGACTACTGATCAGAACAATCTTGACACTCACTTATGAGATCCCTAGCATCTATTCAGCCACAAGGTATTGCACAACTCCTGATGACACAGCTAACTACTCCCAAACAACTTCTCTGACATCTCAACAGTCTTGTTTTTCTACATTTCATTGTGGGAATCCTGATACCAATCTGTTTTGTTTTCCAAGGAATTCAAGGTATTTTGGAACACAGACTCTCAAACAGATGAGAATTTTACTTACTCATCTTTAGGAATGGAAGCTGCCTGAGATACCTTGCTCTGTATGACTTCTTTTGTTACCAAAACCTCTGTGGGTAGGATTCTCCCTCAGGATTGCACCAAACCACTAATCACACTGAATTATATCTTTTGTTTCATAGCAGGTTAAAAATCTACATCAAACTTCTGAATTGCTCTTATACTGCGTGATAGACTGGTTCAAACATGTTGATCTGGGTCGGCATGGTTCAGCCTTATCACAACTCGTGAGATCACAGCTGCTTAAACTGAGACACCTGTCATAGGGATGGCTGTAAAATGCATATAATCTGTGAAGAAAGCTTGTGTTCTTCAGCAGCTTTAAAACACACAGAATTTTAAGTGCTAACCATGAGGTACGTATACATGGCATGATCCAATGCTGTGCAAAGACCAGTGAGAGCAGTTGAGCTAGTTGAAAGTGGTGCTGTGCACTTTTCATGAAGCCAGTTGAGGGTTCAGTGTGGAGAAAGGGCAGTAAGAAGGAAAAAGCTGAGGGCAACTTTTGAACACACATGAACTTTCAAACCAAATACAAACTTTCAAAAAGCATGAGGTGCTACACAGTTATGTCATATTTCTGCAACATCTGAATTGCACCAGTAAGTAATCAGACAAGCTTTGTATGTCACGTTATTTTGTAACATGCAAATGGTAGTTGCTAGAATCTTCCGCAATTACCAGAAAGTGTTCAGTAGATTATATCAGCTGTTTTATGGTGCTAACATTGATAGTACTTGTCACTATCCTATTACATCACTTTCCTGTCGTATAATGCAGTCTTGCTAGCCATCACACAAATTTGTTATTTTATAAAAGAACACGTTCCTTTCAAATAGAACAAAAAAATTACTGTTAAAAATAAACAAACAAAAACATCCTGTGTTTTGCTGTTCCAGGCTAAAATACAGAAAAATAATTTTGAAGCAGCTACGCTTATTAGACATTCTTGCAAGGGTGTTTTGTATATTACTTTGTACTCTGATTTCACCACCTGGTTTCAGCCCACTAAAAGCAAGGCGTGCCAGAGTGTCCTTGGATTGAACTCCTGAATCAATGAGAGTTTTGTCATGCTGGGAATGGAAACTTCCAAGGAGCTGGTTAAAGTGCTACTAGTTTTACTACATGGCACTCTTTTCACCGAGTTACCTCCTGAATATTTCATCAGAGCCCAGTGTGACCAGAATTTCCAGCTTGGCCAGGGCAGCCCTAGAATATCCCAGCATCCACCAGATATTTTATTACTATTTTCCCCCGCTTTACATGGAGGAAACAGGATATTTCACTGTAAGCCATGCCTAGGAATCTACCCCTTTGCAGTATGGTGACAGGATGGTGACAGGAGACAGAGGCTGTGTTGTGATACAAGTCACATGATTTATTATGAAATGGTGAACAGAATATGTTCAGCGGTGCAATAAATGTTGGTTAGTATGATGAGTCCACAAAGCTTATATTTAATCAAGTAACCTGGCACAGGGCCTACACAGATGACTCAACACATGCTCTTGTTCTCTTTATTCTGTTTTCTGTGGTTGCATATATATATAATAAAAATATTTAAGAACTTATTACCAACAACAATAGCTGTAGATAACTCATTATAAGCAAGGAAGAGAAGTTCCTTTGTAGCTGCATGAAACGGCACTGGAGCTTTCAAGTTACAGGCAGGCAGAAGCTATCGAACTGGTCTTTTGACAGTGCTAGCAGACATGCTCATCACTGAAATTCAGACAGGCCTTTTGACGAAAAATGTCTGCTAACTCTGCTACATTTCAGGTCAGGTAACCAAGTTTTACTTGTGCAAGATCCCCATCTCCAGTATGAGCTAGGTGCGATCAAGTGTGAAATAAGGATGCCTAGCATCAAGGACAGATTAAATTTTGGCTGAATCGCAGCAAGGTACCGCAATGAGAGAGGACGACCATTTGACAGGATGGCTCTGACAAACAGCAGCCACCAGTTGAAGAGTTCGGGGCAACGTTTAATCACGCGGCTCCTGGCACAGCCCTTCGTGCTGTTCTATTATTGATATTATATACGTTCTATTACACTGTATATGTCCTATTGCTGTGCTATTTCGACTCCTGCAGGTCTGAGGGCCGGCGGTGTGCCGGCGGGGGCTGCGTGCCACCTGGCGGGCAGCGCAGGTTCCTGCCTCGCCCTGAGGCGATGCTGGGGCCGCCGCGGCCGCCCGGCACCACGCCCCTCACGCAGCGCAACGGCCGCCCCCTCCCGGCCGGGCGGGGCCAGCGCTTGGCCGAGACCATTTGGCGGAGGGGGGGGGGGGGCAGGCTCCCTCCGCCGCATTGCGCGGGCTGCGCGCCGGGGCGCTCCCCGCTATTGTTCCCCCTCCTCCTGGCTTGGCGTCGCCCTGGGCGAGGAGGAAGCGGTGAGCGGCGGCGGCGGCGGCGCGGCCATGAGGCAGCTGCCGTACTTCTGCCGCGGCGAGGTGGTGAAGGGCTTCGGGCGGGGCTCCCGGCAGCTCGGCGTCCCCACCGGTGAGCGGGCGGGTGGGACTGACCGTTGGGCCGGCCGTTGGGCCGTTCAACCGCCGCCGGGCCCCTCGGTGTTGCGCCTGACGGCGGCGCCGCGGGCAGGGCGTGTGGAGCTGGGCAGGGGTTCAGCTGCCGTGAGCAGCGGTGGTGCTTTCACGCCTTTGTACGTGCTTGTGAAGTGATTGTTTCGCTAACTAGTTCTCAAAGTTGTTTTACAGCGCGGAAGACGCTCGCTTGTTGTTTTCTTTTTTTTTTTTTTTTTTTTTTTTTTTTGTTTTTGACCTTATTAAAGCCGTAGCGGTCGCCCTGATCGCGAAGTGTTTACCTACTGAACGCTCCCCACGTGCTTATTAATATTTGCTGGCGTGTATGTAAAACAGCACGTGCGAGAGATCTGATAGCGCTGGTATCGCCACGGGGGCTGAATCCTACGAAGCTGTTTTATATGTCATGTCTTGCTGAGCAGCATGTTACATCACAGTCATCATCGCATGCATAAGCCTTCAATCTGTAGGCAGAAATTTTAAGTCTTTGGGGGCTCTGTGATGCCCTGGAGTTCCACAAGGTCACTTACACTTTACCCTTTCTAAAATTTTTTCAGCAAACTTTTCCGAGCAAGTAGTTGAAAGCTTTCCGTCTGATATCTCTACTGGTATATACTATGGATGGGCCTGTGTTGGAAATGGAGATGTGCATAAAATGGTTTTGAGCATAGGATGGAATCCTTTCTATAAGAATACTAAGAAATCAGTGGTAAGAGCTTTGCTTTGTGCAGTACTTCGCCTAGAAATTCTGCTTGTTGTTAGAAATGTATTTGGTGTCAGTTTTATATGTTTGTGTTTTGAAGAGAAAATAGTCTCTGTAGCCAGATGGTACATAGCCACAGACGAACAAAGTTTGTTTTCTTTGTCCTATTCCATCATTGCCTAAGTACTTCAGAGATCAATATTTTATCTGTTTCTGAAACAGTGGTTGCTTATAGTGCTGATAGCTAAGGAAGCATACGCTCAGTAGATGCTTTGAATTTACTAGTTATTGAGATCCCTAGCATGATCTGGCATGATCTAACCTTGTCTGTCTACATTAAAGCTAAGAGATGTGGGGGCACCTTAATATATAATTATTTTCTGTCCTTCTCTTAAATGATGGAATCCGTAGATGTGGTGCTGTGGCCAGATATACAGGACTAGTATCCAAAAATGTGTAATAACAGGATGGAGGAGGTAAATTTTGAGCTGTGACAGCAGTGTTTTTCTTGTTGTCAGGTGCTGGTGTTTCTCCTGAGCCTTGCAGAGAGCTCTGTTTCAATTGTTGAAAGCACCTTTGTTTGGGCATGAATCTTCTCCTTCTAAGATCCTAAGTTTATGACTATTCTGATGCCTTTGGCTTTTATAAACGTACACTCCAAATTTTTTGCAGCTGTGTTTTCTGAACAAGACGTAGGATGGGGAATCCTTTCTCAGCCTTCACTCCTGGATTTCTGTCATTCATTTTCCTGATTTTTATCATTCAGAGCTACTTGTAAAAGCATTCCTTAAGCCAGCTTTTTCAGTATGTCTTCATAGTTGTTTCATCATTAAGTTAATGAAAGATTAAGCTTTCTTTGTTATTTGCTGCTTTATAAATACTACTTGTGGGAAGCAGTGAAACATTTCTCTTGAACGTTTCTCTTTTTTTTTTTTTTTTTTCTTCCTTTTAATTTGGCTATCAGAATACTCTGTGGTGAAAAACCTTTCTTAAACTCTGTGCAAAAGTACAGTTCTCCCTCCTCACAGTAGCCTTAACTAGCCTCCTAATCTTGCATTGTATGTATTAAATGTCTTAGTTTCATTGGTATGTGTTGTGGTGAATTGGAATTAGAGGTATTAGCTGAACATACTTACTGTGAGGGGAAAAAGTTCCAAGTTAATCATAAATGCCAACGAATTTCTCTTCCTTTAGGAAACACACATTATCCACACCTTCAAAGAGGACTTCTATGGAGAAATTCTCAGCATAGCCATAATTGGGTATATTCGACCAGAAAAAAACTTTGATTCCTTAGGTCAGTATCACAGAATTGTTTCATTCATGCAAGTAATATGTCTTCACTTTCTTTTTCTTCACAATGAGCTGTTTTACCTCTTGGCCTTTGAACTTTCAGTACAATGTTTTCATAAGCTAAATGTAGTAATGTATAAGTTAGTTCAATAATAATAATTTTAAAAAAATGCTCCCACATCTTGTTTCAGTCTAAATTTCAGTTGTCTGAGGAGTAATTTTAAAATCATGAGCTTCTCATAAAAGCATTGGTCTAGTCTGTTCATTTCTTTTGAAAATGCAGTTCTGTTAGGATTCAAACAGTTCATGAAACTGTTTTGATCTTTTTCTAAAATTAATTTTGGAACAAGGTAGTGGTGGAAAACGCAGCTCAGACATGCTTGAAAAAAAGAACTTTGCTTTTCCAACCTTGTTGTAATAATTATATTCTACCTCTGTGATTTTTCTGTCATTCTGTGGAACAAGATATTTTTGCTTGTTATTGTGTATTTAGAATTCTGATCAGCTTTTAAATATCCCTATTCTTCTATTTTTAGAGGCACTCATTTCAGCAATTCAGGAAGACATTGAAGAGGCAAAAAGGCAGCTAGATTTACCGGAACATCGTAAAGTGAAAGAAGACAACTTCTTTCATCCGCCAGGAGGCAAAATAGTAAACGACCACTGAGCAAACCAATGAGCTTTTTACCTGCTTTTTTTTTTTTTCCTCTCTTGTTCCTGTTGTGGAGCTCTTATATTTGCACTGCTTACATAGGTACTTTGTCATGTCTGTCTAGGCAATGAGATAGGAATCAACCATATAAGGGGATTTAAGTTTGCACAAGTGAATTGATCAAACCCAATCATTCAGAAGGAGTAGAAAGTGGTTCTAGTTCTTTTTGGATAAATTGTATATCTAAAAATTAGCAATTGTTTAGAGTCAGTAGCGCACATAGAACGTGACTAAAGTGAACTGTGACCTCTTCAGCGTGAAGGGGTGTAGAGTTCACTCAAGTGAAAAGCGTCAGTTTTTAACATACAGATGTTATTCCAACCCCTTTTTCCCAATTTTCCATAATTTTTACATCTCAATTGTAGCTAGCAGCTTAGGAAGTTTTGTTATTGATTGAAAATTTCCTGTGGTGCAGGAAGCCAATGATTAGATAACCATAACACGAATAACTCTCTATGGTTCTTATTTTTGATGTGCTTTACAGCTGTTGTGGTTTAAACTGTCATTTCAATTGAAATTATTTATTTTAACTTTATTTGAAATAGATGTAATCACTGCTGCTTATTGATTTACTGGAATCTGAGATATGTACAGCCAGCTGTACAGAAATATATGAGAATGTATGTAATGTACATTACCTCTGTAGTTTCCTTCAGAGGTAATGTTCCACTGAAATTCAGGAAATGAATGATAAAATGAATGTCAATGTACTGTAAAGGTTGAGGTTCTAAGGATGTAGAAATACTATAACAAGACTTGTGCTCTTTGGGCTGTAAGGCAGAAGAGGCAACTTTGCATTTGTATCTGCTGCTGACACCCTAGATGAAGAGGATCTTGAGGTTATTCTCATATTGACAACAAAATGACTGACTTCAAGGTTAGTTTAAGGTACAGAAAAACACCGTCAGCCCTCCACACCAAGCATACGTAAGATCCAAAGTTTTGGTTAACCGAGCAGATCAATATCCAGATGACAGCCCTTGGGGATTCATATAATAAAACATCAACACTGTAGTAGGTATAACGTATTTATTGCAAGTAAGTGCACCCTTCACTACTCTGAAATGTATGCACATATAAGTAGAGGTGATATTGTCAAAATCAATAGTAATTTGGGATAATACTAAGAATGTATCGTGTGTGATTCTAAATCTGTTTTTTTTTTTTTTTTTTTGTTCTCTGTTAGATTTTTCTATCCTCTGCTCAGCATGGGGAGCTAGGTAAGCTGCTGTGACTATCATCTTCATATTCTTCTGATACTGGCTTGTGCTGTGGCCGAAATATTTTCTGAAATTGAAAATAGTTCTGTCAATATGTAACCTGTAGTTCCGTGTCAGAACTGTCCCATACAAATTGGGAATGCACAGAACTGTCCCATACAATTTGGGAATGCACAATTCGTGTAGTATAGCTTTCTGAATTTACTTGTTCTCATAACCCATCTGGGTCCTACATTTCAGTCTAGGGTTTAAGAGGGCTTTAAGAAGGTAGCTTTCTGAGTCTTCTTCGTGGCAGGTGCTGTAAGGATGCTGGTTCCACTTCATACTGTCTTAACTTTGAGCCAGCACCAGGGGATATTGCTAAGGAAGGGGTCTTGAGTGAGTCAGGGTGACTCGTTTGCTGTGAAGAGCTTGAACAGAAACTTGAGATGATTTAAATGAGTTGTTCATCAGTGATGTTGATAGCAGAGACAGAAGAAATACAGAACTGGGGGCGCTTATTTCTGCACGAGCACTTGTTAGCATAGACATTTTGATCTGCAGAGCCAAGGTGGTTTTACGTTTCTCTACTGAGATGCTGACAGTTCTGTCCTACCTTTTACCTGGATATTTTAAGCATACTTCTGCTCTCTTAAAAGGAGAATATTAGGAAGAAAATTCACTAATCGGCAGTTAGAAATATTTTCTTTAAAAGAAGAACAAAACAACCTAGTGGACTTCTTACGTATAACTTGTTAGGAACTGTATGTAAAAATCTGTAAAAGGATTGTCTTGCAAAAGTGAAAGTTGATTTTTTTTTTTTATTATTTTAAAATGGAGGGATGAAGGGAAATTTTTTTTTAGGCAAAGGCTGTAGGAATTCTTGAGACTGTAACATTTTGGCATTGTTACCTTTCTCTGTTTTTAGGAAGAATAAGTAGCAGACACAGAAGTCTACTAAATGTGTTGCCAAATATATATTTAAAGAATAAATTGATGTTTGTCATTGTACTGTAGCTGAACTCTCATAGCTCCCCTATCTGTTCTTCCTGCTTCCCTTTCCTCTGCACACCTGCATGGGTTTGCAGAGCTGAACTCTGTTTTTTCCCCAGTACTTTCATGTGTCTGTTGTGGAAACCATAGTGCCTTAAGCTGGTTGTCCAAGTAATACTTTTCCGTATCTGCTAGTAAATGCTACTATCCAAAATTCAATTCTCTGGTTGTAGAACCACTGGGCTATGGACAGAGAACAGTGGCAAAGGCAAAACTTGAAAAAAAACTTTGTTTGCTCTTGACTCCTATGTGAAGTATGGTGTATGGATACAATGAGCTAATGAGCTGCTCTTTGTATGCTTGTCTTCAAATTAGAGAAAATGTTATTAGGTTCATTTGGCTGAGTGTACCTGTCTGTTCACATTATTTAAGATAAAACATTGTATATCGACTATTTAAGCTCAGTACATAATTCCTAGCACAGTACAGACTTTATGAAGGGTTATATTTTTGTATTATATGCGAACTGTATTTACGTCAGTTGATGTTGCTGCGTTGTACCATTAATAAAGGAATTGTAATTGTCAAAGTTAAAATCCTTGTCATAGGCTTCCTGATTGTATCTGATGCAAATAAATCATCTTAGTATATTCCTTAGAGTGTTATGAAGGAGATACTTTAGATGTATGTCATTACTCTGCTTAAACTTCTTTCAGTGTCAGCAAAGAGCTGTTCTTGCTTACAAGCTCAGTGCTGTAGTATTTGTGTTCAGTTACTTGTGGTTCTTCTGTAAGGCACTCCAAATAGCGAATGAAGCACAGAGAGGTTTCGTGTCTCAATTTGGTTGAACTAGAGGGCCACTGAAATTGTTGGGAGTTTGAACAGTACCAGTTTTTTCAGTTTCAGATACTTTCTCAAGTAAAACCTAAGTGTATTTAATACTCTTACCCACCTTCCTCTGAAGTCTGTTGCTGTTCTGAAATGAAGATTGGTGGCAATATGAGAATGTCTGTACAATAAACTCTTTCCAAACTGCATGTGGGTGAAAATTTTTGGTGAAGAGAGTGCGTCTGCCTCCTCCTGCTGTATGTAGCCTGTTGCCCTGCTCCAGCCGGTGGTGCAGAGGCCCCTCACTCGCCTCACTCACACTGGTGCCTCCTGGTAGCTGGTTTGGAAGGGCACACTGCCTCACCCCGTGGCTGGGGGTCAGGGATCCCACTCGGTCTGGTAGCTGGCACCAATTACACTCACACACACCGGTCCTATTGCCAGCTGGCGCTGGGACCACTGCACTCGCGCTGATAGCTGGCACCACAGGCTGTGGCGCCCCTTCCCCAGCCTGACCCCAGTAGCTGGCACTGATGTTGGCTCACCCACATCCAGGTTTTGCTAGTAGCTGGCATGCAGTCCTTGCAGCATACACACACAGGAGGGAGAGCAGAACTACGGGGAGATAACTATGAGATGATTTAATGAGAGAAATTACAGGATATTCGGGACAGTGTGGTCATTAGGTGCACTTGGCCAGACAGGTGCACTGAGTGGCCCTGTTTTACACATGACTGGCCCTTTTATACCCCCCTGCTCCCCAGTTTGTTCTTCCTGCCCCTATACTTCCCTATTACATCCCCATGGGTTTGCAGAGCTCTGCAGTTTCTGCATCCTCCATGTCTGAGGGTCTCAGTCCACAATCTGATTGGCTGCCAGGCTCATCCTCCCTGGAAGTGTTGTCTGCAGCTTGCTAGCCCATCGATTAGCATGACAGAGGTTTGTATCCTGTCATTGTCTCCCACCTTAGTAGTCTTCAACCAGAGCATCCTGCTGGAATAAACATGCCCTCATCAGTTAGTGTGACTGACCTTACTTGGTTCCCACCACTGCTTCCCTTTCTTACTATCCCTTGTTGCCCCCTCCTACATACTCACAAAAATTATTCTGTTAATGGTGGCACTGAACTAACAGGTCCTAATAGCCTAAAGAACTTCAGCTTAGCAGACATTAAAAAACATTGTTTCCTCACGTTTAGAAAAACTTAGGGCCCAATACACATGGAAAAACAGTCTGGATATTTGGTTGGTATCCTTAATTTGGGACAGATTTATGTATTGATTGACAGGGAGACCATTGTGCATCAAGGACCCAGCGACCCACATCACAGGTAGCCTGCGTGAGCACAGACCTGTGCTGTGACGTTTGATGCATGCAGTGTGGCCGTCAGGCTGTTTTGCTGCACAAATCTCTTGGCTGCAGGACAAACTTGAGCAGGACACTATACCAGAGGAGCCTGCAGGCAGCTCCCCCTTGGTACCAGCCCTTAGACCATTTTATTAAGCCATTTGTTGTCAAGCCTGTCTTACCAAGATCCAGAAAAACCTCGTGTTGCTTCTCTCTCTCAGCTCACCCCCTTCCCTGCTGCAGAACAGTTTGCTAAGTATGCAATCTGATTTTGACCTGCATCCTAGGGTCCTGAGGGAACCGGCTGTTGTTGCCGAGCCTCTCTCCATCATATTCAAAAAGTCATGGCACTCAGGCAAAGACCCTGGTGACTGGAAAAAGGGAAACATCACTTCCATTTTTAAAAAGGGCAGAAAGGAGGACCCGGGGAACTGCAGACTGGTGAGCCTCACTTCTGTGTTCAGGAAGATCACGGAAAAGATCCTCCTAGAAGCAATGTCAAGGCACGTGGAGGACACGGGGATGATCTGAGACAGCCAGCATGGCTTCACCAAGGGCAAATCCTGCCTGACCAAACTGGTGGCCTTCTATGGAGTGACTGCATCAGACAACAAGTCAACACCAATCTGAGTGGTGCAGTTGCTGCAACAGAAGGAAGGGACGCCATCCAGAGAGACTTGGACAAGTTTGAGAATTGGGCCCATGTGAACCTAACGAAACAAGTGAAAGGTGATGCACCTGGGTCAGGACAATCCCAGACATGTGCACAGACTGGGAGAAGAGCTCACTGAGAGCAGCCCTGCAGAGAAGGACCTTTATCTGGTTCTGGTGGATGAAAGGCTTAACACGAGCTGGTAGTGTGCACTTGTAGCCCAGAAGGTCAACTGCATCCTGGGCTGCATCAGCAGAGGGGTGGGCAGCAGGTGGAGGGAGGTGCTGCACCTGGAGTGCTGCATCCACACAAGAAGGATGTGGGTCTGTTAGAGCAGGTTCTGAGGAGGGCCATGAAGGCCTCCCCAGATCAGAGCAATGGAGCACCTCTCCTATGAAGAAAGGCTGAGAGAGCAGGGGATGTTCAGCCTGGTGAATAGAAGATGCTAGAGACAACTCATTGCAGCATTTCAGTACTTCAAGAAGGCTTATAAAAGATGGAGAGCCACCTTTTTCAGGTAGATAATGATAGGACATGGAGGAATGATTTTAAGCTAAAAGAGGGAAGATTTAGTCTAGGTAATGGGAGAAAATTCTTTACTCAGAGGGTGGTGAGGAAATGGAACAGGTTGCCCAGAGAAGCTGTGGATGCCTCATTTCTGGAGGTGTTCAAAGCCAGGTTGGTCAAAGCCCTGGCCAACCTGATTTGGTGTGTGTCATCCCTTCCCATGGCATGGGAGTTAGAATGGGATAATTTTTATGGTCCCTTCCAAGCAAGCCATTCTGTGATTCTATGATACGCAGTGAGCAAGGAAAGAGGAATATGAGAAAAAAATATGAGCAAGAACTGATTAATATAATGGGTATCTCTATTAGGGTTACCTGATGAGGTTGGCTGGGGTTTCTGCAGGCTGTGAGACTCTGTGAGAAAAGTCCAGCAGCTGCCCCTTATAAGAGAAGAGCCACTTCCAGCAAGCACCAAAAGGGACTCCACTGCTGGCCAGAGCCAAGCCAGTGATGCTGGTTGTGTCTCTGGGAGAGGAGATTGAAGAAATGGAAAAAATGATGTGCAACAGGAGCTGGGAGAAGAGTGAGAAAATGTGAGAGAACCAGCCCTGCAGCCCCTCCAGGTCAGTGCAGCAGGAGGTGCTCCAGGCAGGCAGCAGCAGTTCCTCTGCAGGCTGTGCAGGGAGAGGCCCCCGGTGGAGCAGGCTGTCCCCCTGCAGCCCATGGGTCCCACATGGAGCAGATCTCCACGCTGCAGCCCCCCCATGGGTGGAGGAGCCCCCGGTGGAGCAGGTGGATGTGGCCTGGAGGAGGCTGCGGCCCATGGAGAGCCCCCGCAGGAGCAGGCCCCGGGCCAGAGCTGCAGCCTGTGGAGAGGAGCCCACGCAGGAGCAGGGGTCTGGGGGGAGCTGCCGCCCACCCGTGGGGGACCCGTGCTGGAGCAGTTTGCTCCTGGGGGATGGATGGACCCTGTGGTACAGAGCCATGTGGGAGCAGGGCTTGAAGAGCTGCTGCCTGTGGGCAGCCCCCGCAGGCTCAGCTGGGGAAGGACGGCATCCATGGGAGGGACCCCATGGGGAGCAGGGGCAGAGAGGGACCGAGAAGGAGTGGTGGACACAAAGCATCAGGGACTGATCATAACCCCCATTCCCTGTTCCCCTGCACTTCTTGGGGGGAGGAAGTGGAAGAGAGTGGATGGAGGGGGAAGATGTTTTTAGTTTGCTTTATTTGTGTTTGTTTGTTTCTCACTACTCTAGCTTCTTAGTAAAAATTAATAAATTTCATTAATCTCCCTATGTTGAGTCTGTATAGCCCACAACATTAATCGTTGAGTGAACTCCCTGTCCTTACCTGAACCCTTGAGCCCTTTTCATCGTATTTTCTTCCCCTTTCCCTTTGAGGAGGGGGAGTGAGAGAGTGGCTGTGGTGGAGCTCGTCTGCCCAGTTGAGTGAAACCACCATAAATACCTATGATTCATCAGGAGAAAAACAAGTTCTCAAGTTCCATTATAGTCTGTGGTAATTTATGTACTTACATTTTTCTTACTTTCATACCTTTTTCTTTGAAGATTTGAAATTCTAACCTGAGTCCTAAGCCAGAAGTCATGTTATAGTCATACAAGATCCAGAGTCAGTTGAATAGTACACGGCTAAAATGTAGTCTGACTTAGGGCGTAGCCTGTAATGAAAGGTGGCTTTGGCCTTTTGGCACTTAAACTATTACTCCTATGATCTGTTTCACTTCCTTTCTTGCAAAACCTCTGAATAGAGTCAAGGAAGAAGGAAATTTGTCATTATTTACATAGAACTCTATGGGAAAGAGAAAGGCTAAAGCACACTGGTAACCCACACTTCCCTTTGAAATCAAGTTTTATACTGTATTATACAAGAGGTAAGTGGATGGTAAAACTGCAGGAGGTACGAATTTACAAGATCCTTTTGAAAGATCATTATCAATGAGTGAGTAATGAGAGATAATTGCCTAGGAGAAAGAAAATAGAACTAGATGAAGAGAGCCTAGGGCTTGGGAAACTCCATGGATCAATGAGAATAGCAAAGAAGGAGGTAAAGGGTGTGGAAAGAAGAAAACAGGAAAAGGCCTTGAGATGAAGAAAAGCCTGAGAAGCAAGGGGGTGAGAGAAATTTACCTAAGAAAAAAGGAATTTGAGGCTGGAACTCAGGAAATAGAGGGATGAAAGAGATGCCATAGCAGTTTTGTTTTTTAATATATGTTTCCTTCAGGTTATCTTTCTCAGTACAGTGGGTGAAGGAGAAGGCAGGAAAACAGACATAAATAGTGTTGGCTTTTGGACATCTGAGGATCTGTGTATTTGAACAGCTGTGGGTTTGACTTTCTTTCTATACCTTTACCTCCAGGACAGTGTAAAAGGCATATTTCAGATCCCTTTATACTATATTCTGCACAATTATTACTGGTTTCCTTTGCTGTACTGTTTTCTGTGAAGTTTCTTCAGAGGTGTCGGTTAGTCACTGAGTCTGAGTCAGTAGCTCTGAGACCAGTGACCTGTTACAAAGTTTGTCATTCTTGGCAAAAGCGCACTCTTAGCAGGCAGTTCTTACTGAAAACACCATGAAGTTGATATGGATCTGTAGGGAGCTAGTTTGGGCAGCCTTGACTACAAAGGAGTAGTCTTAGGAGAAAATTCTTTTTCTTAGGAGAAAATTCTACACTTTTAAACTGCTGCTTTAAAAATAAAACAAATCAAAACAAAACAAAACAAATTTTAAAAAAAACAATTATCACAGTTCTCTTGCTCATATAATTTATTTTTAATGTTATTCATCAGTTATTTCTTGCTATATCAAGAAGACATATTTGTAGGCAATTGTCTGCCGTCTCATAAAACACAGACATTTAGGCCTGATCATAAAATCATATAAAATCAACATAAAATTGTCTTCCTGCAGTGTCTTGGGAACAGGTTTTTCATCTGAGCAGCCATTTGAATCTCACTGAACACAATGACTTTTAGGAAAAGAGATGTCAGTACTGCTGCTCTCCTAATGAATGCTATCTCCCCTAACAAATGTCTCAGCTTTGCCTGTGCAGCTTTAGCTCCACAAACTGCTACAAACATCTCTTCTGCTTTGTGACATCTGGGGTCTGTGACAGTACATTAAAAGCTCCAAAAACCAGAAAGGAAGTATCACAATGGAGAAATTAAAGAATATACAGCTAAAAAATTTCACAATATCATTGAAATGTTATGTCCAAACCAAACAAAGTATCTCTGAAATGAACTGGTATTTGAGAAGACTTTGGATACTTATTCAGAAATGTACTTTTGTTCCAGTCTTACTTGCAATTTAGGCAAAATTATTTTAAGAAACACTTTTTTGGTTGTTGTTGTTTTACCATTCAGGGTAAAATTTTATACAAAACTTTTAATAAAATAATGATAATGTTCACCAGAGAGCCCATAAAAAAATATCTTTCTATGTCCCTTTCTTGCAGTGATTTCAAGCTTAGGTTTAGCTTGGATTAAACCACTGAAATTTGATAAGAGTCAGGTTATATAAACCACTAACAATAATGAAGTGTAATGTTAATCCAAACAAGTGTAGAGGGCATTCACAAATAAACGTTTTCAATAATGCCTTTTGAATTTTCAGTCTTTGTTTCTTTTTTTTTTTTTTTTTTTTTTTTGGATTAAAGACAACAACGGAAAAGACCTTATATTTATTTGCTTTTTTGGAGAACTCCTTCAGATAAGAACATGAGTTGACTGGACAGATCAGATGTGCTTTTCCAAAGTGCCTTGTTATTATATTGCTTTTAATAAATACAAGTCCTTGTTTTGTCCTTTTTAATTCCTCACATGATTTGAATTCCTTCCTTAGCAAAGGTGCAGTAGCTAAAAGCCTAAAATTCAAAGTGGAGGCTTTACATCTATCCACTGAACTCTTTTTAACTTACCCACAGAAAGAGTCTGAGGTTTTCAGGAACACTTAACACAAACAAACAAATAAATAAATAATCCACTAAGGAATTGGGCCATAACAATTAGGGTTTCTCACACTTACTTCCTCTGTAGAAGGCACATCTAAGTGATTTACATTTCTAGACCTGTTTATTATTGGAAATCTAAAGGAACTCTGCAAGACAGCAGGCAACCAAAGCCAGACTTCTAAAGCTCAGTCTTCTCTCTTAACCACCTAGCCCTACTATTGATGAATAACTGCACTTTCAGAGTAGGTTTGTGCAAAGAATTTGTTCTTCAACAGCAAGGAGTCATAAAGAGAATCTTTTACTGTAGTATGATATATCATATGCAATGACATATGTACTGACAAAAACAAACAAACAACAACAAAAGCAGCATTGTGGTGTTTAAGTTAAACTACAAAAGGAGTAGTATTTTTTTCCCTTTGACATAGTCTGCACATGCCAAACCATTTGCACTAGGAATGGAAAATTTCTTTTGTAAATACTTGCTGTGTATTTTGATTCCATGTAGCCTGAGAAGGTAGTAAAAAAGACATAAGAATTCATTTCTTTGCAGATATACCTATAGACTTTGCAGCAAGCCCAGAATCCGTGTGTGTGTTGAAAGGTTTTTTTAACAACTAACAGAATTAAGTTTAATCAGACATTGATGAAGCATACAATATTTCAGATATTTTTCATATGAACCATGAATATAGACAAAGCACTTGGAATAGAGTTGCAATCACAAATCTTTAACATCATGTTATAGTTGCACAGTTTCTCTGGCAAATATGCTAAAAGATGAAGAGGAAAAATATCTTGGTTTTGAGGAGCACATGTATGCCAGATAATATCAACACAGAAAAATTGATAAAATCAAGCAAAATTGCTTATTGTACTACAAATCTGTGTGCAACTATAGTTGCATAGTACTGTACTACTGACACCTTATGCAGTGACATTTGCCATGCAGATAAATATGCCCATCTTATTTATATTGGCACCTTTTTGGTAGTGGTTGTTAAGGTTCTCAGTAAGTCTGTGAATGCACAGTTGGAATCAGTGTTTGCATTAGTTCACACACGTGCACTCACGTGTATTCACACACGTGCATACTGGGAAAGGATTCACTCTGCACAGTACACAGAAATGTAATAACTTAAGTGGCCTACATTTAGTGTGCTACTTAAAAGCCTAGAACACATTTATGTAAAGCTTTAGGAAAACAGTATGTTTTTAGAAAATATTCTCCTCTCTCAAAATGTATTGGCTAAAATCCTGAGCTCTGCATGCTAAGAAATAACCAAACATACGTAACTAAAGTGTTGTCATTTAATAAGAAAGGCAGCGGAATAGAAAATCATGAATTAGTAGTTATCTGAAAGAGTAACTTCCATTCTATTCAAGCTCATCTTCCTTATTGTTCTTCAAGAGCCTACATTTAAATTTACAGTGGACTGCTGCCTTCCTGTCCCATATATGCCATATTATCATCTTCATCATCATCTTCATCTCCAAAAACAGCTTCTGTACTCTATCATTTGATTTTCCCAATAGTTTGTGCTCTTTGTTGCTCATATGGGAAAGAAAGGCTTTGGAGTGATTTGTCAGCTTTTCCTACCTACCTTTATTAACAGCTGCATCTTTGGGTCAGTCTTTCTTCCAGACAAGTATAATGGCTTCAACGAGAAGTAAAATCAGATAACAGCAGAGGAAGTGGTCTGGCTTTGCGTTCTGGTGGTAGAGTGGATCATAATACATTCTGCCATCTGGTAATATATCAACATATCTCATTATACATAATACAAATATAATCTGATAATAGATATTTAAAAAATAATAATAATAAATTTCGTGAGGTCAGGTGCAAGTGATCTTTGTTTTAAATGACCCAGTAGAACATTTAGGCCTGCTTAAAATTATCAATGTATTAACTTAATATCTCACACTTCCAGTACCACAACTGCGCTCTTACGAGAGCTGTGATGGTACAGGGATATGAGCAGAGAGGGGGTTGATAGGACAGCTGTGTGTCTTAGTTTAGGGATAATCAGAAAAAAGCAGAAAATCCTCCATTCCTCTTTTTGTTACTTCTGAAAAACCTTCAGAAGTTGTCAAGGCTGAATTCCAATTTTCTCATTAAAACGGGCCATGGACTTTTTCTAAATATGCAAGGTATCCAAATTCTCATTTTCTTTCTTAGCAGCTTTGCATCCAGCTGTTTTATTTCAGTCCTGGGCAGTTTTAAGTTCTGTGATTTAGCACCAGTTATGTATGTAATGAAACAAACCATAAATATTACAAAAGTGTTGAAAGAGACCTTGATTCTGACAAGAGATTTGATGTAATATAAAATATAGAGAGCAGTAAGATAAGGTTAAACAGAGAAGTTGTTAACTAGTGCTGAAGAATGTTTAAAGAAGCTAGTAATTTCAAAAACATGTAAAGCTTTGCAATTAAAAATACATTTATTTTTTTTTTTTCAGTTAAGTACTTTCCTTTTTCCATTATTTGTCCCTTTGGCATTTGTTATTTTCCGTAATACTTAGCAGTCACCACCAGAGGGGAATGTACACAAGCAGGTGGACATCAGATATGTATCACGGGAGACCATCTTTACCTTTGCCTTTACAGTCTGATACAAACGTTTAAAGATCTCAACTGGAGTAGTTCTAGAATAAATAAATAAATAAATATATATATTTATTAATATATATATATATATATATATATATATATATTTTAATTCTAGACAGTTAAAATGAAAGCTCTTCCCATTCCCATGACAGAATTCTTATTGACTACAGAAGGAGTGGAATCATGCCCTCCTTTATTAAAAAAAAAAAAAAAAAAAAAAAAAAATCACATCAAAAAAATCCTGGAATGCACAGATATGAGGCCAAAGATTTGCTACAGAAACATCTTCAAGGTATTTTCAATAGAATAACCAGAGCTTTCTAAAGAACAGCCTTGCAAATATGTCAGCATATTGATCACGTAAAAGGCAAAATGCACATATTTGGCCCTTGGACTAATGATAAAGGAAAACAGCAAATGATCAGTTTTAGCCATAGAAAGATCTTTCACTCATCAGAAAAAAAATTATTCAGGATCGTATGACAACTGGGCTTGTGTAACAGTACATGAAAACTAATTAATGAGAACATCCTTGCCTTCATAGGAAGAATTACCAGCTCAGAGGCTTCAGCCCTATGTTTGACCTATCACTTTTCCTCATGTAAAAATGAGTCTCAAATAAGGACAAATGAGGTTCGTGGCTTGTTGTTGAGCTTCTTTGTGGTATCTCTTTCTTTGTCAAAGACTACAGTTCTGTACTTAAGGATCCTATAAGCTTTCCTATATATATATATTTCCTATTTTCATTTATTTATTTATTTATTTATTTATTTATTTATTGTCTGTAGCTGTTATGGTTACACATGAAGTTTGCAAATTTAAAAAGTCATGTACATGATGTTTTCTGATTCTGAAGACATTATGAACCAGAGCATCAGAGAGAAGTGTGAACTAACCATATTCTAACAATGGAGCATTGACTGTTGGGGTTAAAAAAATAGGAAAGGAAAGGAAAGGAAAGGAAAGGAAAGGAAAGGAAAGGAAAGGAAAGGAAAGGAAAGGAAAGGAAAGGAAAGGAAAGGAAAGGAAAGGAAAGGAAAGGAAAGGAAAGGAAAGGAAAGGAAAGGAAAGGAAAGGAAAGGAAAGGAAAGGAAAGGAAAGGAAAGGAAAGGAAAGGAAAGGAGAACACTGTATTTACTCATTATAGTATTCTGCTACTTTTTAAAGGCAAAAATATATGACCTTTTTAGACCTACTGATCTGTTTTTGTTATTATGTGTATATTCTATCCTGTTTGTTTTGCTTTCCAAACTAAAATGCCTTCTATTTAAACTTCTATTCAGACCAGAATCTGACTCAATGTCACAGTGATTCTTGCTTCTTTATCAGAACGAGTAACAACTTCAACACACACCCAGCTCAATCTCACCTACTCTTCTCCAGAAGCTGAGAAACTGAATCATATTTTGCCCTTTCCTGAGTTAAGGTTTTGTGTAGCTCTGAAGCTAAAATAGTGCTTTGACAACTCAGTCTATTCCAGCACTTAAAAAACTGAAAGACTGAAGAAGGCTGAAAAATATGCTTTTTTTTTTTTTTTTTTCTTCTTCTTTTTTCATCTGGAGTTGTTCAACATGAATCAGACAATGGCAAAGTTCCTTGAAAACTAGTGCTGCAAGACTTCAGCTGAGATCCCCAAACAGAATTAAGAAGATGAACAAAAGTCTTGCTCCATTTAAACAATTTCCCAATTTTATTTATTTATTTATTTATTTATTTATCTTAGGTGAATTTAATTTGAACCATCTCCCAGAGTTTCTTTATATGACTTTATAAAAAGATTAAATGAGTCCCCAGAATATTAGGATGAGAAATTCAGATGTAAAAAATTGTGGTCCTCTTCACATGCCCTTTCCCACACGTTTTTTGGTATATTTGTTTTGTTTTTCTGACTTTAGCTTCTGACTTTTTCTTTATTATTATTTCTCTTGATAATGACTGAACTATTATGAGCTTTCCTAAGAGTCTCTTATAAAATGCAAGACCATGGGAATTCCTTGGAAAGCTTTGATACAACTGCTGGAAGATTTGTTACAGCTGAGACAGCAGCACCCTTCCAAAAGGTCACAAAGATCTTATTGCTGCAAACGTCTAATGGTGTTGCCCAATGACACTGCAACTACAATGGGAGATTGTTCTGCCCTATCTTTGTCGTGCAGATATTCCTGTGTCAAACACACAAAACAGGGGACAAGAAACACAGTTGGATCTAATGCAATCAGAACTGGAAGAATTCTGTTCCTTGCCCAAAATTCTGTCCAGACTTCCTATGCTAACTCCATTGCAGATATAACACATATTAAATCAGTATTGTTTTCTTCAGCTGTGATTTTTTTTTTTTGGACTGCACTAGGGTATGACATGGTCTTTGCATATCATAGGCATTTGAATTGTAAAGTGTTTTTTTGTTTGTTTTGTTTTTGTTTTCTGTACAGGAAAATGCCTTTCAGGACCTTATTACTACTTATTACATTCACCAGTGTGAATGTCAGCTTAGTACTATGAAACTCAATGCAATATTAGTGTGAGAATAAAACTATTGATAGGATATGGGATTAAAAATAAATAAATAAACCACTGCATCAGGTGCAAGATGGCCTAAATGTAATCTTCTGGGAAGGCTGCTCCCTTGTTCTTCTCACTCCTCATGAGAGCCTAGGAAAACCAGCCTTCAAAATTAACACACTTCAGTTAGGGGACTATGTTTAAGTGCTGCAAGTAGCTACTGAACTAACTGGTAGCATCAGTGTCCATGTTCATGCCTTTTCCAAACTCCATAGCTGTGCAAAGTTTCAGACAGCCTGGACTCTTGTCACTTGAATTCATCCCTGTGGTGGCTCCACAAATTTTGAATGGAAGAGTGTGAAGGAAAGTGTACGCCACATTCTCAAATAAATGTTTCTATGTCTTTAGGATTCACCTGGTTAGACATCAACTATCTGTGTAACCAACTGTCTTATTCACATAACACTTTTCTGTCTTGCTTTTGTTTGCCATAATCATTGTTTGCTTCTTTGTTCAGCTCTGCAACCTGTTGCTGAAGACTGTACAGGTGCTTCCCTAACTGCTGATGGGGCTAGGAGACATGTCTTAGACTCATAGAATGGCTTGGGTTGGAAGGGACCTTAAAGGCCCAGTTCCAGCTCCCTGCCATGAGCAGGGACACCTCCCACCAGACCAGGCTGCCCAAAGCCCCATCCAGCCTGGCCTTGAGCACCTCCAGGGATGGGGCATCCACAGTTTCTCTGGGCAGCCTGTGTCAGGGCCTCACCACCCTCAGAGTAAAGAATGTCTTCCTAATATCCAATCTAAATCTCTTCTCTTTTAGTTTAAAGCCATTACTCCTTGTCCTATCACTACACTCCCTGACAAAGGCAGTCTTGTGCCCGGGCAGCCGATGCAGCTGTCCGACTCAGGTCCGGTGCACTTCTGGCAGTATGCTGCACACAACTGACCGCGAAGATATTCCCCAGGCAAAAAAAATATTTCAGAAAAATATTCCGTGTTAAAATAATAAAAATAAATTGCAAAGCACCAAACCATGTTGGCAAATTCAATGATTTAAAGATCTGTTAAGATTTAATGATTTCAGGATCTATTCTGAATTTATCATTTTCTGGAGAACAAGTCCTACGAGGAGCGGCTGAGGGAGCTGGGCTTGTTCAGCCTGGAGAAGAGGAGGCTCAGGGGCGACCTTATCGCTCTCTATAGGTACCTCAAGGGAGGCTGTAGCGAGGTGGGGGTTGGCCTGTTCTCCCACATGCCTGGTGACAGGACGAGGGGGAATGGGCTTAAGTTGAGCCAGGGGAGTTTTAGGTTAGATGTTAGGAAGAACTTCTTTACCGAAAGGGTTGTGAGGCATTGGAACAGGCTGCCCAGGGAAGTGGTGGAGTCACCATCCCTGGAGGTCTTTAAAAGACGTTTAGATGTAGAGCTTAGGGATATGGTTTAGTGGGGACTGTTAGTGTTAGGTCAGAGGTTGGACTCGATGATCTTGAGGTCTCTTCCAACCTAGAAATTCTGTGATTCTGTGATTCTGTGATATCATGAAATTAACAAGTTTCATTGTGGTGTCAAGAAAACCTGCACTTGTTCCCTAGAGGAAATGGGAAAATTAGAATTATGAATTTTCTGTTCTTACTTATTTGTTAATTTACTTTTAGTTGTTTTGTTTGTTTGTTTGTTCGTTTTTCTGTGGAGAGTGACTCTCTGTTTTTGTTGTTGTTGTTGTTGTTTTTTTGGACCTCTCTCTACAACTTCGTCACTACATACATGAAAAAGCAAGAACAGGTAATAATCATATAATCATTAATGTTGAAAAAGACCTCCAAGACCTTTTCAAGCAAACTTCTCCAAATGGTGGGTTTGATTAGCAGATTGGGCCCTCTGTTTCCCTCAGAAGGTGGTCATCTATAGCAGTAACCTCTTAAATAAAACAATTAATTCCTAAATGATGTCCCTAACAATTTCTTTTTTTAAAACTTTCTTCCCTTTAACATAATTCAGGTAGTACTGTAGATACTCCAAACTGTTTTTTTTTACCAATATACCTTTGTACTTATCAGCATTTTCACAGTTTGAAGCATTGAAATAGATAAATATGATCCTATTAACTACACAAAGGTCTGCATATAAAATTCTTCTGAAAGCAATGGCTTTTGAAAAACAGATAAGAAAGAAAAAGTCAGTTGTTGGGAAGGAAGTTACTTTAGGAAAATTTATGTAAAGTGAGTGGGGTTAATCCTGCTAATACATGCTTACATTGGTTTTCCTTCTTTCATGAACCGGAAAACATTAATAAATAGTGCTGACTTCAGACGTAACAAAAGACAAGAAAGGTACTGACCAAGCTCAGTGCATATAGAAGAAGTAGCTGGCAGCAGTAAAACTCATCTTTTCAGAGAACTGCATGCACCAGCCTTGCAGACTGTCATTACTACGCAGACACCAGAGCCTAGGTTATAGCAGCTTGGTCAACTTGTAGGGTTTTGTCTCCTTGACTGCTACGATCCACACAGCTGGCATCGCATCTGAAAGAGCAGCAAAGGGTGCCCTGGCTGCTCACCAAATGCATGAGTTCCCAAGAGACCTCTTGTGTACTGCAAAGGGCTTCTTTGCTGTTTCCAGCTATATCTGATGCTCTAATAATAATGGTAACAAAATTTACCTCTCCCTACATCCCAGTCTTGATTCCTCCCTCTGACAACCCTTTCTTCTCAGTAGTTTTATTAAATAACCACATAACATCGTTATTTTGTAACTATGGAGAAATAATCAATGAAGGTATTACATGGACTATGTATCCGTGCACTATCAAAGATACATTAATGAACTCAAAGCTGCAGGATAGAAAAAGTCTGACCTACTGCCCATTCCTTTCATCACCCTTCTGGCTCCATCATGTTTTCTGTATTGATTGTTTTTTTATGTGGAAAACTGCAAAGCATGCTGATTCGTTTCCTGCCCTGAACCCAGTGTGAGCCGGTGATAAATGATTCCAAAGCATCTGTGGTGTTTGCTTAATAAAAAATGGAATGGGAAAAAAAAATAGTTCCTTCCTCATACAGGATGAACATCTGTCCACTCCGGAACCATTCTAGAAAGCAGTCTGAGGATGTATGGATACCATGACTCTGTCTGCAGATGAAGAATTGAAGCAGTCCCTGTGAGTAGGCATTAGTCTGCAATTAAAAATCCTGGTTTGGCCTTTTTCATTTTACTATTGAGAAACAGCTTTTCTGCTAGATTTGTAAATTCTAAGTTTTTTATATCTATTTAACCAGTTTCTCAATGCAAGCACTTTAAAGCAAAAGGCACAAATGTGCACAAGAAGAAAATAGATACTTGTATGAATATAGCTCACATTAAATTAAAACATCTTTTTCTTTCATTAGCTTAGCTTGCAATATATTTTCCCTCTTTTTTCTGAAGTCAGCAGTATTTTGTGTTATCATAGTTACTTTTCTTGCACAATAACTAGTAAGCTGCCAAATGCCAAATTAGACACATTAGTCACAGAAGAACAGGTCATACATTTAGCAACTTCTGTATCCACTTTTAGTAGCATGATCAAGGTAGTGACCACTCTGACAGGATTGAATGCATCCTCTACCTTTCACAAAATATCCCTGTACACAGTTTGTACAAGTATTTGCTCCAGCTCCTCAAAACAGAGAGATAATACACTGTATTACTGGCTACTATTCCTACTATCCTACTATTGCCTACTACCTCTAAGTGTAGTAAAACATTATCATTAATTTAGAGACCACACTTCATGTGCTTTTATTCCCTTCAGCTGCTACATATTGTGAAGAGTAATATCAAGCAACAAAGGTACATGGTTAGAATTAACTACACTGTCATTTCAGTATATCTTATTTATTTATTTATTTATCTATCTATCTATCTATCTATCTATTTATTTATTTTTCAGCTAGAAAACTTAGTTTTTCATGTCAGGTGAAAAAAGTCTGCCATATCAGAAATGCATTAAAGAACTCCTAAGAACATTAAGGTTTTACATGTCAGCAACCGTGTTCCACTGGAAATTCGATATAGCAATGTAAAATCAGAGATAAAGTACAGAGGAAAGTAAAAGATCCACATAAATGTCAGTGAGATGTCTGCATGCATGTTGCACAGGATCAGTAGCTTGATTAATGTTCTGTATGGTATTTTACTTTTTCACAATGAATCACACGTTTGGTGCCATGCAAACTACTATAAAACGGGGAAAAAAAAAAAAAAAAAGTGCAGTTCCATTTCTGAGCAGGTAACAGCAACAGAGGACAATGAAGTCATTCACAAACCTGTGTTCTGTTTCAGTAAAGGAACAACTAAAATTTTAGGGCTCATCAGCTTTTGCTGGTCTAATTCTACACATTTGGAGAGAGTAGTAACTTCAAGGGGAAATGAAATGCAGTTTTGCCCATGGGGAAATAGCAGCTATTTATGAACTTAGAGCAAATACTACAAAGGAACATCGCCAAAAGGTATTGAAAAAAACAGGCACGTTTACATTTACCAGTGAGGAATTTGGCATTGGGTCAGCACCACTGCATTAAGAACGAGCTAAGAGCCTTGTTAAAAAGACCTCATGCTTCTCTTGAAATGCCAGCTTCCCCTGGTGCTGTGCTACAGCCCAGGGTAAGAATAGATTTACAAAGGAAAACACCATCTCTTTCTGCAGTGGCAGCTTCCTTTGAAATCTCCTAACTGAATGTCAGTTCTGCATGGCTTGGGAGATTTGCCTAGATTGCAGCCAGAGGTATTTTGCCTGCAGGCACTTGCACATAATAGCAGAAGATAGAGCGTAGCAGAAGGAACAGAAATAGCATAGCCACTTTTCCATGTTTCATAGTCACGTTTCCACCTAAGTAACTCTTTATGCTTTCACGTTATAAGGTGCCTAGAGGAGGGTGTATGTTGTTTTGTTTTAGAATCATAGTTTTTTGTTTGTTTGTTTGTTTGCTTGTTTGTTTTCCCCAGCTAAGATTTCTCTGCCATGCTTGGCATCTTCTGTGGAACCTCTGCTTTCAAAAAATTTAGCTCTTTCTCCAAAAAATGCTCTTCAACTCTATGGAGTACCACTCAAAGCATGTGTTAATCCTGTTTTACAGACCGAATCCACTAAAACTCACATGTGATCAGCACCACTATTTATTTTCAAGAGTGCACACAATTTCAGTTTGGGGGGGGGAAAAAAAAAAAGCTGAAATTAGTAATTCATCATATGTAACAACAGTTACTTGCTTATTATTTTTCCTCAGCTATACTTCTCAAAGAGCTTTAAAAGGCAGGTAGCATTACCATGTTTTTACACATAGGAGACCTATTCATTTTCCCAAATTTATTAAAGGGTAATAGGATCCAAACTCAAATCCCTGTCTCCCAAGTCCCACCTAAGCCCCTACCCATGGATATAACACTGCCAAGAAAATGCAGCATGTACTGAAACGATGCCTATGAAACACGTGTCCTGAAAGACTCCATTTACTTGCCACCCCTGCACAGATGGTGTTCTTTCAAAACATTATCAGAAATTGTCTCAGCTTACTAATATGACCTAAGAAAACAGGAAGTTTTTGTTCCTTCTATCATAAAACATACAACCTCAGTGAAAAGGTCACTTGCAGTAAGAATTATGCAGGCACTTGAAATAAATGCAACTTAATTAATATGACATAAATATACAAACAACAACAACAACAACAAAAGTTACAAAATGTAAAGGAATCTATCTATTTTTGTCCTGGAAACAAGCAACATGCAGCTTCTACCAAAAGAAAGAATAAAATCTACTTTGTGGAGGGTAGAAGCTAACTGTTGCCACATTTATAGAAGACCTGTGTCCTGAAAGAAGAATGCCTACAGATATTGAGAACTTATCTCATATATTTTTTGTGGCATAAACCAAACATTCAATCCTTTACAAATTTCATAAGATTTTGGCCTTTGCTTCTTGGATAAAAAGTCATTCATTCATTCATAAAGGAGTTTGAAATACCTGCTGCTGCTTTGTGGGGTTTACCCATCAGTTTCAAGAACAGCTGAGTTCCTCTATCAACAAAAAACATCCACTCTTGGTTTTGTCCTTGTGGACACCAAGTTGAACATGAGTCAGCAATCTGATTGTGCCGCTATGAAGGCTAACAGTATTTTTGGTTGTGCTAGGAAGAGTGTTGCCAGTAGGTCGAGGGAGATGACCCTGCCCCTCTACTCAGCCCTGGTGAGGCCACACCTGGAGTGTTGTGTCCAGTTCTGGGCCCCCCAGTACAAGAGGGACATGAAGCCACTGGAAAGAGTCCAATGAAGTGCCAAGAAAATGGTGAAAGGAGTGGAACACCTCTCCTGTGAGGAAGGGCTGACAGAGCTGGGACTGTTCAGCCTGGAGAAGAGCAGGGTGTATCTCATCAGCATTTCATGATGATTTGGAATTCAACACATCTTACAGCTTTCACTGCATTTTTGGAAAATGATTTTATCTACAAAGGAATGAAAGAAAACATCCCAGAGAACCCTAGTCAACTGTGTTTAAGAAAATTACATGGCTGTATTATTACATTGTATTATTACCAATTTCTAGTTTGACATCAGGAATGGAAGCAGCAAGCTAGACTACAATTGTAAGTTTCTGCCTATTGATACATTTTTCCATCAATCACCGAATTATTTAAACTGATTCTAAACATTTGAAATAATAGAAAATGGCCATGCATAGGAGTTGCTAACAAGTCTTCAGATATTTTTAATTTCTATTACCTATCTCTGACATGGACATAGATGATCTTTCCTTATATCATCAATGTACTCCTGTGGCCATCCTGCAATTTACCATTTATGCCTTCCATAGAAGTAGCCTGTACTATCTTAGCTGATTTTGTGTTCAAGGACACACCTGCATGAACACTTACACTCTTAACAAAATTGGCAGATAAATTACTTAACACCTGCCTTTTCATCTCAAAAATTCTCTCTCCTTCTCTCATCAAATTTCCCGTCTTTTGAGATGCCATGTACTTCTCTGAGAAGAACAACCTGACACTCTCATTTATTCCTAAATTTCCGTGTATCCACCTTGACTGAGTGGATAATAATTCCCTTCACTATCATTTTCACAAAGTGAAAATGAAAAAGTAAACCTCATACTTGCTCTTGGAAATGAACACACAGCTTCATGAAACAAAGAGCAAAAAGTAAGGAAGTCTGTCAGAACAAAGCTCATGAGCAAATATTTATCTTTTAAGCATACTTAAGTCAGTGTAGTTTAAGCACATGCCACATGCTTGAACATATGTCCATGTATTTTTGCTAGCCAAAGTTGGAAATTAAATGTGGGCACTGTACTTGCCAATCACAGGAGGAAATTGAAGCCAGGTGTCTCTCATTGCAGAGAGTTACTGATCTTGAATCATCACATCACTGCAGGTACTTAAGTCTGTCAGAAACATAATTACAACCACTTTCTGCACCTAGAAACTAGGAAAAATAGACCACTAGGTCTAGGAAAAATTCATCAGCCATGTGGGATTTCTCAGCTGTCTTTTCTATGTGTGCTTGGTTGTAATGCTCCCATGGCATTTGCATTTGGGGGAATGTTTTGTGTTCAGACTTTGCATCCCCTTACGGAGGTAACCCATTCTGTCCTGCAGCCTGCTAGTACTGTCCTCCTTCTGCTAGTGTTATTGTTGAGCAGAAAAGAAATCTTGCTGCAAACACCAATTTATAAAATCAGGTCAGACTCCCAGCTCTATTTTTGAGGACATTCTTGATCACACTTGCCACCTAATAATTTAATAAGAGGAGTAAGAGAAGAGAGGTGTGTATCAACATACCCTTTACATGCTTGTGAGTATTCCAGCAGCATCCTCAAACTTCATACTGAAGCCCTGTATAAAGAAACAATAAGAAATACTAACTTTTACCCATGTAAAACCCATCCAAGGAGTTGGTAATATATCTATTGATTCCCTTATTCAGGTTGTATCCAGACATACGGGTCTTGCACTAGTCACTGTGGCTTCCAGCACAGTTTTCACAACTAGGTGAGCATTTAGAGTTTCTTGTCTGCATTGCAGTGACCATGTGGTGGTTCAAAACAGAGATCCTGGAAACAGCAGGGAAGAGAAGGTGGAGTTGTTAATGCAATAACCTGCCACCACCTTCCTGGACAATGGCTGCAAAGCAGAAGCATTTCTCAGCATTGCAGCTTTTCTAAGGATTATTGTCATTAAGATGTAACCCTCCCAAACAGAGCCTCAGACTGCCTCTGATGCTTTTGTTGTTGTTGCTTGCTTGGATATGGAGATAATCAGGGAAAGGCGTTTGAAGGCTGTACTTTAAATCCTGATTAGCTAAGGGATTTTTTTTCTGATCCATTCAAAGTCTGTCAAATCCAGAATAAAGCAAAATCCCTCCTAGACTTTCTAAAAAGAGAAATACAGTTGGGTGGTGGACAACCTGCTATGAATAACCAAGGGCAGCAGGATGCCACCGCAGAAGGACCCTGTCCCATGGCAGAAGGGGCTGCCCCAGGTGCTAGCCCCCAGCACTGCTGAGCATGGCAGGCGTGGGTGCCAGTTGCCAGGAGCTGCAGGAGCGGATGCTGATTGTGTTATCATTATATGACAGACCAAAAATGACACCTGAGATCCAAATAATGTAAACCCAGAAAAGATCTGCCCCCAGCCCAGCCTGTCACACCAGCACCATCGCAGGAAAGGCTTGAGTGAGCCTTTCAAAAATACAAAAAAGATCTGTCAACAAGACCTGAAGCCAGAGAGGCTGAGATAAAGACTTCAAGTGATGGCAGCCACAGGGTACGCCCATGGCTGCTCTCAGTCAGTTAGCAGCAGAAAACCTGCCAGTGCACATATTTAAGGAATGACAGTAGCTGCTAAGGGGAAGAGGTGCTGAGGAAAGGAGCAGACACTCAAGCAGGGGCAAGAGAAGCATTGCTGCAAATAGACACCTGAGCAAGGGCAAGACATAAAGAATATCTGCCCCCTGGACTGGGGCAGAGCAAAGAAACACTTTGCTCTGCAAGGGAAAGAGGAAAGAGATGCCTGAGCACAGGCTGGAGGAAAGGGACATGAGAGCAAGTCACAGGGCAGAGCCACCCAAGCAATGCAGCACAGAAGAAGACAAAGGTGGTACACCCCTGAGGGCCTGCAGCCTGTGCAGGAACCTCTGCAAGGGAAGCTAAGTAGGAAGTGAGGAACAACAGAAGCAAAGCACACCACTAGCCCAGCCTCATCCTCCTGCACCACCATTATGTCATCCACGGGAGGAAATGCAGTATGCAGAAAGGGGATGGGAGACCAGCAGGGCAAGAGGAGAGGAGAGTGAAGAGAGAGGCAAGGAGCGGGATCCTGAGGTGTATTTTCCTAAGTTCTTGTTTAATTGCTTGCTTGCTTATTTATTTATTTATTTATCTATCTATCTATTTATTTATTTATTTTCAAAAACAGAATCCACAATTAAAAGTTTCTTAATTAGGCATAAATTATATTAAGTGAAATTCCGTGTTGCTTGTGACAACTTGGCTAAAACTAATACTGTGCAATAAGCCTGTGAGGAGAGGCTGGGAAGGCAGCTACATAAATGGTTAAGACATGATGGGAGCTTGGATCTGTTCCCATGTGCAGATAAACCAGCATGGCCTTGAACACATGCTCTAGCTAAAAGAATAGTAAGTATAATCTTGCCAATTTTGCTAAACTGTGGCTTGTTACATCTCCCAGGGCCAACAATATGTTAACCTGAGAAAAGCAGAAGTGTTATGGGAAACCTGGCAAAGAGATTGCAGAGGCCCTGTGCAGAGAACTGTCAAGTGATGGCAGCATATCCTGAACAATAATAAGTGGTTTGGGAAATGCATACCCAGTGTGGAGTTACACAGCACTGTCCCCAGTAATAGCATTAAATTAATGGCTTGCTACGCTCCCATTGACTCAAGAAACACAATCTGATAATGGATTCCATTTTAAAAACAAAGAGGTGCATAGATAGTGTCCATCAAGAGGGCTGTGATGGACTCTCTGTCTACCATATCAGCTGCAGAGTAATGGTGCTGTATAAAGACAGAACAGTCTATTAAGACTTTTAAATAAATCATCACAGACAAGATAACCCCAGCTGGGAAAACTCTTATGGAAAAATTAAAGCCATTTGAATGATCATCTGGGAGAAGCTTCCCTAATCAAACATCTGAATTTTTGTGAGAAACAAAGTTGTGTTTTTGCAATAGCAGGTGTTTTTGCAGTGGAAAATTCCACTAACCTTGCATATTCAAAAGTGATTGTGCGGCATAGCAGTGGGGAGTATGTTAAGCAGATGAGGGGAAGGTCCCACTGTCCCAAAAATAAGGAGGATAGCTAAGAAAAACAGGATGAGCAGTATGAAATCAGTAAAAACAAAAATCACAGGCCCTCTTGTCATGAAAGAAGAAGGGGAAGGAAAAAAAAAAAAAAAAAAAGGAATAAAGAGAAATTAACAGTTGGTCAAATAAAATTGTACATCTATGATACAGAAGTGTGTTGAGTAGATTGTGAACCACGGGGGAGAAATCAGGTGTCAGGTAATAGGGAATACAAGGTTATGACATACTTTTACTGCGTGCTTCTGCTTGCAGGATGCCTGACAAATAAAATATTGTAAATATTGCAAATAAAATAGCTTCACAGAAAATCCTGTCTGAAGAAAATTACTGAGATTTTTCTCACATTTTCAAATAGCTATCCAGATCCTTTACACCAGCTCCAATCTACACGGACAGGACACAAAATAGTAGCCATCCACCCTGCACTAGGAGCCCATGGAGTTACCTTATTTTCAAAACAGGGAAAGGAAGTATAAAAAGCTTTGAATAAAGTCATGGGAAAGAATTATTAATAGATGAAGTCTGGATAAACTTCAAGACTAAGACTTGCTTTCTATCATTACTGGAATCAATATGAAATGGCAATTGAAATGGGAAGGGGAACGCCAATTTTCCAAACTAGCAGACATACTCACAACAAAACCACCATCTCCTTTTCTTCCTGTAATTAATTAATTTAGTGTGTTTTCTGGGAGTTCTCCATTAATTTATAGTGAAAGTCAAGTCTATGCCGTGCTCCAACATTTCACCTATTAATCAGACCCAAAATCAATGGGTGATTGGACCCCAATCCTATGACCCAAATATATGCAACTGAGATGAGATTTCTATACTAAAAGCCAAAAAATCATCTGATGGAAAAATTAAGGCAGTATCAGACATCCTTATGGTGTGCTCTGGTATGTCTGCTTTAATACCTGTTGGATTGGCCTGGAGCCCAAAGCGGGGAAAACAGAATCACAGAATCACAGAATCACAGAATTTCCTAGGTTGGAAGAGACCTCAAGGTCATCGAGTCCAACCTCCAACCTAACGCTAACAGCCCTCCACTAAACCATATCCCTAAGCTCTACATCTAAACGTCTTTTGAAGACTTCCAGGGATGGTGACTCCACCACTTCCCTGGGCAGCCTGTTCCAGTGCCTCACAACCCTTTCAATGAAGAAGTTCTTCCTAACATCTAACCTAAAACTCCCCTGTCTCAACTTAAACCCATTCCCCCTCGTCCTGTCAGTTTTGTCTAGTTATTATCAGAATCCAATTTAAATACAATTTCCACTGCCCTGAAAAAACAGGTGGAGCCATTTTTTCCTACAAGTTTTAATAGCTTTAAGACAGCAGAGGTCTCTGGAGTCCATTGCTATGGTGAGTTTAGATTATTTATCATTTGCTAATCTGTCTTGCTAGCACAAGTAAATGAGTTGTACGTTGAAGAGCTCTAGAAAGATTTAGTATCTTTACTAGTTAGCTGCTAATGCCACAGTTTAAGGATACTTCCCTATGCTGCTCTCCTCACTGTGACTTTTACTTTCTACTAGATGTTCATTACATGTTACACGAGAAAATGTATGTGGTGAAAGTGGAGAGAACAAAATGGAATTTGAACTTAATCTTCTGTACAGCTTCCAGTGACAGCTAAGTAAAAGAAGGAGGTATATCATACCCTACTGATTTACCTCCAAGGTTATCTCAATCCCTAGCAGATATCACAAGGCTGGAAGCACAGTCTTTCAGATCAGCTCATGACTGTTTTTCTCAAAGCCACAAAAAAACAGGCCACACATAAAATGCCAATGACACATGTCTAAAACAAGGGTGTGTGGTTACAACCTTACGAAAGAATAAAAAATAAAAAGTAATCTAACTCGTTTGAGGAAAAATACGTGCATCCACAGTTTACATTTCTGCTTCTGAATACTCTTTGTGATAACTACCTCAGAAGTCAACACAATCTTCTACATATAGTAGTTGTAGGTGCTTACCTACATTGATTAATGACAGAATGCAGAAATAAGCAAATACTAGGACACATAAATAAAAGGAATATTTCAGATAGCTAAAAATCCATCAGTGCAACAATGTAACTAGTAGAGAGGTAGAGGTAGAGTCAAGCAGTATGGCAAAAAAAAATTAAGTTGTCTCAAGTCACTAGTTTCATATCTTGAAGGATTTTCTTTGTTCCAGTTCATCAACTGGGATGATGAACCCATCAAATGGGACGATCTTTCTCATCCCATTTTTCATTTGGTTAACATTCTGATATTTTAGAACAAATGGTGAGATAAAAGTGTCTTTGAAAATAAGAAATAAGTACATATACTCCAAATGGCTTCAGGTTTTCTAATTTAGTCTCTGACTACAGTATTTGATAGAATCATAGAATCTTTTAATTTGGAAAAGACCTCCAAGATCATCTGGTCCAGCCTTTAACCTAGCACTGCCAAGTCTACCACTAACTTACGTCCCTAAGCACCACATCTACACGTCTTTTGAAGACCTCCGGAATGGTGACTCAACCACTTCCCTGGGCAACCTGTTCCAATGCCTCACAGTCCTTGCAGTGAAGAATTTTTTCCTAATATCCAAACTAAACCTCCCCTGGCATAACTTGAGATCATTTCCTCTTGTCCTATTATTTGTTGCTTGCTAAAAGAAACCGACAGCCATCTCACTTTGTGCTAATTGCAGAGCATGATAATGTCTTTCCTCCTTTTCTCCAGACTAAACAACCCCAGCTCCCTCATCTGCATCCCTCATGAGACTTGTTTCTCTAGACTCGTCACCAGCTTCATTACCCTTCTTCCAACACGGTCCAGCACCTTGATGTCCTTCTTGTAGCAAGGGCCCCAAACTGAACACAATGTTTGAGGTGCAGCCTCACCAGAGCTGAACACTGGACAATCACTTCCTTAGTCCTGTTGGCCAGGCTATTTCTGATACAAGCCAGAATGCTGTTGGGTTTCTTGGCCACCTGAGAACACTGCTGGCCACCTGTTCAGCTGGCTATTGACTAATAACCCCAGGTCCCTTTCCACTGGGCAGCTTTCTGGTCACTCTTGCCCCAGCCTGTAGGGTTACATGGGGTTGTGTGCCCCAAGTGCAAGGCTTGGCACTCAGCTTTGTTGTACCTCATACAGTTGGCCTCAGTTTGTTAATCCAGCCTTTTAATCCAGCCATTTCACTCTGTACAGCCCTCCTAACTTGTACCCAACTTGGTGTCATCCACAAATTTACCAAGGGTGTATTTGATCTCTTCATCCAAATCATTGATAAAGATATTAAAACAAAACAAAACAAAAAAACTGGCCCCAGTACTGAGCCCTGGGGGACACTACTTGTGACCAGCCACCAACTGGATTTAACTCCCAAGATTTAGTTCTGTGTCTCACCCACACCACTTAGAAAGTCTAGTGTCTAATGTGTGTAGAGACACTCAGAAGCAAGCAAGCCAATGAGTGCACAGAGCGTTATGTCTGAAATTATGAAGTAAATAAATGCATGTTTTCCAACTACTTATTGACTTGGATAAAGAGTAGGGCCACATACTGGATACCAGAATAAAAAAAATCCAAACAATTACCCACTGAATGAGAATGGTCCTTGGACTGAATCCTGGCACAAGGATCCTGGGTGGGGGGAAATTACATGAAAGAGCTGTTGGTTGGGACTATCTTCTTAGTTTTGCTTTCTCATTGCACAACTGTGCTTAAACTACATTTTAATGTATGCAGTACTTGACTGTTTTAGAGTTCAGATTTGTAGTACTGAAATTCAAAAGGACCCACGTGTAACAACATATAGGAGGTACACAAAAGTTTTAATGCCAACAAATTATTTTCAGTGGAGGGTAGAAATGCTCAATGAAAGTAATCTATGGTGAGCAGCACAAGTTTCCTCATCTGAAATGTATCTATCCCTTGGTTCCAAAAAGGAAGTTCTACCTTTTGTATATTACTTTTTAAGAGAGAAGTAGAAGATCAATGTATTTTCTATTACATTAGCACAAAAACCTGAACAAAACAAAACAAGAAACATTACCATTCCATTCAAGAGTTTCTATACTATCTAGCAGAATAAAGGGTAAAGAGAAAGAAAGTGCTACAAAATAAAACTAAACACTCCTTCCCTCTCCTTGCTCTCCCCTGACCATGACCATTCAATTTCATGCAGAAGTATCAAAATGTTACCAGCACGGTCAAAAACAGTCATTGTTTCAGACTTTCTCCAGGTTCTGTGACTCAGCCGTGGCCATACCATCCTGCATGCAGTCCCTGAAGGACTTTGGCAATTTTGGGCCCAGGCACAGGGCCATGTTATTTATTCTTTCTCTGAGCAGAAAACAAGTCTTGTCACATTTCTGTTCTGCACAGGACAGGCATGGATCCTGGTAGCATGGAGATAATCTCCAGAATCATTTCATAAACACCCACAATTTTTTTTTTTTATTTTTTTTTAGATGCTTTCATTATTTTTGATGCAATCAGGAGACAGTGCCAGGTTGAGAAAAGTCTTTTCCATCATGATGAATTAATCATACATGTAGCTCTCCAAGAGTGTATTCAGCATTATGGTTGTATTCTTCTGAAACTGTTTACTCAACATCTATTCATAATTCTCCATGCAGAACTCCCCTATTACAAACTTGTTTGTTACGTCTGACATGACATCTCATGATTTTATGCTTTGTATAGATTTACTTCATTATACTTATTCTACTTTACTGAAACGTAGTAAAATGGATAAAATGTATATACAAAATACAGTATTAAATTTAAGTCAAATATTTAAATGTAACTATTAATTTTGCATTAGTACAAAACTGTTAAGAGATGGTTATACTCGTGCAAAATAGTGGGACCGACTTCTTTCATAGAGAGGCCTTTCGAACAGAAGAGAAAATGCACACCAAGGCCATGGCTGTGCTCACCATGAACACAAGATGGTGCCAGCTGCTCTGCGAAGACCTCTGCTCCTGGAAATAACCGTGTCACCGTTTTTGGCCTTGGAACTCCAGAGGGAAATCTGCTGCCCCGATGGATTGTGAGCTGAGACACAATCACGGCAGGCAGCCTGCATGAAATCTCTGGGGAACTTCATCAAATTAGCTTACTTAACGGTGTTGAAGTTACAGATGGATATTATGCCTTTAGCATTTGTATCTCTCTTCCTTTTTTTTTTTTTTTTTTTTTTTTTTTTCCCCTCCCACGTTTAGTGTTAGGATGCAGCCTTGCAGTACCATTATAGCAGGATCCAGACATTTGGATAAAGTTGCTATAGATCTGTGCTGAGTGAGGCTTCTGCAAGGCCACCACTGCTGTAAAATAATGCTTGGAGCCCTTCATGTCCCCAGAACTGTGGAAGAGCTTTTCTACTCCCTTTTGGCTCAGTTTATTGCCTCGTTGTGAGGTTGTACTCACTCAGGCACAGCTGATGAATCCACCAACAAATTCTCACATCCTGTTTTACAAACACAGCAGAAGCAGGAAGCAATGGAGCGTGCCTGCTGTGTGGGTGGGTGTTTGTTGGGTTTAGTTTTGCAGCTGACACAGTGACGGTCATGTTAACTTGCAGCATCCTATATATTATGCCTGCAAAATGGGATGTCTGCATTGGTGAGCAGCCAGCAGCCCCGATTAGCAGATCCAGGTGACAGCGACTTCTGTAAACCTGGTATGCTGCCCAAAGACATTCTGCTGAAACTAAGATTAGTCAAAATGCAGTTTGAGAAGAACAATAGGAATCCGAAGACATGAGATGGACTAGTGCTCTTGATGATGATTTCTCATGAACTATAGGAGTTTATTAGCAATTATTTTAATGATAAAAATAGGGTAAGAAGCATTCAATTTGTTCAATTGATAAGTGATAAGAAACTGAAAATAAGGAATCATATGAGGGCAAGGTGTCCTGCAGAGGCAGATTACAGCCCTGCAGGTTGTGTCAGCTTTCCCTGCACCCAGAGACTCAATTCCTCAAACCCTGCCAAGGGAGACAAGATGGGGTCTGGGGTTTTGTAAGTCATGTGTGCCTAATATTCACTGTGTACGCATGTAGTGGTATGAAATTTTCAGCTGTGACCATCTCCAGGCTCTCAGAAGTGGCCCCAGAAGGGTTTCTCCTGTATGGACAGCAAAGACCCCACAATCTGTAGTCCATATGACCTCTGTTCTCTTCAGGAGTGGCTCTTCAGTAGGACCACCATCACCACAGAACTTTGGCAAAGACTTTGGTTTGTAATTTAATTTACTCTATGCATAATGTTTCTTCCAGTTGGCTATTTCTGCTTTTATGGGTTACATTGCTTTGGCTAAGATATTCTTTCTCAGCTTCTAACAAAGAGATTTTAGCTTGTTTGTCTCTTACTCTACCACTGGGCATGGGCAACTTCCAAGAAAACAATGTACTTCCAACTTGTCTTTTCCTTTCTTCAGCTTAGTCTGATTTTTCCATCTCTCAAACTCTGACCAAATTGCCTTGGGGTCAGTACAGTTTTCCTCTACACATTCAATACCCTAGTGCAGAATGTCATATACCTCTATAAACTGTTGTCCTAAATCTTTCATCTACCATATACTGTACACTTCCACCTCTTTGTAGTGGTCCCAGTAACACTGGTTTTATCAGTAGCTGATACTATCTCACCTACTTAGTAACTAAATGCACTTAGTTATGAGCTATGGTTGTCTACCAGAGGGATCCAGCTAACCACACCTCTCTAGGAACACAGTTCTTTATAATCATCCCATTAAGCACACATACCACCAGATAACTATGTAAATGAGTTGTTTAATATGATCTAATAAAGAAATAAACTATAATCATACAAACAAATAGTACTGTTACTACTAATACTATTGATACTACTAGTAAACAACATTAGCAAACTTAATATGACACCATCTTAAGGCCATAAAAAGTCACTCAGTGCTCTCCGACTGTTCTCTACTCATCCCCACCACAAAGTGGCCATCCCCTTGCACCACAGAGCCTGCACTCCTTTCACCCAGCTATGAGGAGTATGGGTTTTCTGAATGCTTACTGGTATGATTTATCCAATGCTAGGTGAATATGGCTGGGACTGTAACCCCTCACAGGAACAGCACATGCAATTTTTGCTGATTTTACTTCTTCAGCTGTCATCCCTGAGCGTGCTTCTCCTGTGCTCAGGAGTGCCCAGGTTCCCGTATCCACCTGTGCCAGACTGCTGAGGAACTGAGACTGCTCTGTCACTGCTGAGCAGATGGCCACAGGGCATCAGACAGTCACCCCATGGCATGGAGCAGCCGGGCCTTGTCTAGACAAAGAAACAGGAGTACAGAGGTTGAGCTGACTTGTGGATATTTACCTAAACTAGGCAAAGGAAGCCAGAGAGCTGGTTTCAAGTATCATTTCTGAGTGGCTAGAAAATGCTGATATGATATACATAATGCAGGTTTTTTGTTTGTTTCTGCTTCTAGAGAAACACTGGTAGAGGCCGTGGTCTCTTTTAAGTTGGCTAAGCTTATGTTTGAGTTGAAGGCAGACTTTGAAGGACTTTGAAGTTTTGATGTTTTATTGATGTTTTCTATCATATGTATCTCAACATGTCATTGGATAGATTGCTCTTGCTTTAGAAATATTTATTTTGTATGATTTTAATTGGTATTGATGGATATTTAATTGGCATGAATGGATTATGTTCAGTGCTATTCCTTAAAGTAAGATGAATTAGCTGCTCATAGTTTGTTCAAGGTCATAAATCTCATTGCAAAGTTACACTAGAAACTAAATATTTAACTTGCACTGCAATTAAAACTGTATTTGAGGCATATGTATGTTAAATATGAAGCAATTAACACAAAATAGATGATCATAGAATGGCTTGGTTTCGAAGGGACCTTAACAAGAGTTCCAACCCCCTGCCATGGGCAGGGACACCTCCCACCAGACCAGGCTGCCCAAAGCCCCATCCAGCTTGGCACTGAGTACCTCCAGGGATGGGGCATCCACAGCTTCTCTGGGCAGCCTGTGCCAGCGCCTCACCACTCTCTGAGTGGAGAATTTCCTCTAACATCTAATCTGAATCTCCTCTCTTTTAGTTTAAAACCATTCCCCCTTGTCCTGTCATTATCTGCCTGAACAAAAAGTTGCTCTCCATCTTTCTACAAGCCTCCTTTTAGGTACTGGAAGGCTGCAGTGAGGTCTCCCTGAAGCATTCTCTTCAACCCATCTCCAGGTTTTCTCTGAACATCCCTAGCTCTCTGAGCTGTTCTTCACAGGAGAGGTGCTCCAGCCCTCTGATCACTTTCATAGCCATCCTCTGGGCCTGCTCCTACAGCCCCACATCCTTCTCGTGCTGGGGGCCCAGATCAGGATGCAGCACTCCAGGTGGGGCCTCGCAAGTGCAGAGCAGAGGGGGACAATCACCTCCTTCCACCTGCTGGTCACTTTTGTTGCAGCCCAGGATGCAGTTTGTCACCGGCCTCCACCTGGACATGGAGCCATTGACCACCATTTTCTGGGTGGTGCCATTCAGACAATTCCTTATCCACCAAACTGTCCACCAGTAAAATAATGTTTGAACATTAGTCTCTGAATGGAGAAATGTTGAGATATCCTCCTCATTAGTAATCAATAAATCAGTTTCACAGTGAAGTTTAGGATTATCAGTACTTCAGTATAATCAATAACTGATATCTGATACGATTTCTTCCAAAAGGGAGCATCCATCTGTTTTCATGTAAGTGCTAGGAATGTCCTCAATTTTATGATAGTAATGTGTTCTTGTCATCTGAACTGTGGAGCTGCATAATGTTTGTCCTCCGGAGACAATTGCTCAGAGAAATATTTGGATAGATTGTATCTCACCTAGTACTGCATCACCTCTGCAGCAGCAGCTGCAACAAGATCAGTGATAGTCTAGACACAGTGCTTAGGAAAGAGGGATTTTATCATTGATATGAAATTGCTGTTTCCTCAGCTTAATTAGATTTTTTTCCCCCCCATAATACAGAATGCCTGATTATGCAGAAGTTTGCATCTGATGCGTCACACAAACAGATAGTATTAGGGTGTATGAAAACAGAACAAAAACATACCAAACATGGTATGATTCTTCTAGCTGTGACCTCATTTGTAATGTTCTACCTAGCCACAGAACATTAGCTTGAAGAAAGGATTAAACAAGTGGATGGTGCACTTAACAAAAGACATTGAAATGCTTTGTTGTGGTAGGAGGTAGAAGATTCAGCACTGTGCTTTTTTACCACTTCATAGAACAGTTGTTTGTTGCTTTCCCTAATCATGAAAGCATCAACCCTTTGGTGAGTGTGTGGCAGGAATGCCCCAGAGCCTCTGCAGAGACAGGAGACCCAGCGGAGTCCTCTCTGGGAAAAGACAGAAAAGCTGCCCTCTATTTTTAGCCCAGCACTGCTATTTGAGTGTGTAGGACAGGGGGATCAAGGTGACTGTCAACAGAGAAAAGGGAGATCGGGGCAAAAAGGTCCAACTGACCAAACTCTCTGGTGCAGTTCTGGAAGAAGCTCTTCTTTCCCTTCCTGTGACAGCTGTACTTCATGGATGTAGAAACCCCATTAGCAGAAAGGGTCATTTTAAACACAGCTTGTTTTCTCTCTGTCCAGTGGATGAAACCTTGCTGCAGCTCTTACACTGCAGTCGCAAAGCACCTTGTCTTGATGTCTGTATTTGAATAACACGCTCCTCGTGTCTCATGAAGCACAATACAGATATTTTCAAAGACACAGAGTGTTTAAGTTGCACTGAGAAGAAGTGTAGATAACCAGCCTAGTTAGCAGGTGACAGTTGCTCTCTCCAAATCTACCAAGTTACAGCTTGGTATGCCCCTTTTGGTTTCTGTGAAAGTCAGACTCTGAAGGCATTTTCTTACTGATGGCTAATTTCCATGTCTGCATTCCCTGAAATTTAGCACCCAGGTAGCAGGTATTTAATCCAGGAAGCAGCAGTATCAGAACATGGGGTGAATATGGGAAAGTTCTCTAAATCCCTTGAAAAAAGTCATTTTTATTTATTATCTCCAAGTCCTTGATGGCTATAAAGGAGGTTTAAATCTTATCCTGAATCATAAGAGTAGCACAAGTCCATTTTCTCTGGCTTCTGATTTGTTTTCAGGAAACTGCCCCCTGAGTTGTTTTGCTTCCTTCCCCATTTGCCCCCCAAAAAAACAGAGCTGGGAGGAGCTAGTGATGCATTTATTTTTATTTTTAATTTTTTAATAAGGGCATTAAATCAGTAAGGTTTTTCTCAGTCAAGAGATCAGAAGAGTAAGATATACAATGTGCCCTTTGATGATAGCTTTCAGGGATGCTTAATGCAGACAGCAAAGACCAAGGCCCTGATTTAGTCTTCTGCAGAAAACTCTTCTGTAGCATCTGAAATCCCATACTGCTGCCACACACAGGTTGCTGTTAACAGTTATTCCCATGTGGCTAAGGCAACAAGAAAAGCAACTGCCAAAGTATTCAAAAGGATGTTTCAGTATTTAAAGACAAAGACACGCTCCTGGTTTTGCTGCTTGCTGTTTCTGAGTTTTCTTATTTCCACATTTCAGAAAGTTTGGGTCTCTTCTCATGAATGTGGTCCTACAAAATAGGTAGTTCTCTGTCTTCATGGCTTTTCTGAAGAAGGATCCAGATCTCCTTGTCTAATAACATAACACTAATGTCACTACTTTTCAGCGCAAACCTCAACCCAGGGAAGCCACAACACTGAAAACTGGGTGCAACAGTCGTAATTTTAAAAGCAGCTCGCATGGACCCCTATTGAAGTGTATGTAAAATATTTGCGCATTTCAAACAGATTTGCAAGATCTTTGGTGAAGACTCTTGAAGGGCTGGCAAGCAGAACCATTTCAAATCTAACATGATCTTTATACATGGTCATTAACTTTCTTTTCTTTTCTTTTAGATACTTCAGCATATTTATTGAAGATAGCATCTCAGGGTTTTTGTTTGTTTGTTTGTTTATTTTTTCAACTGTTAAAGGGATGGATTTTTAAGATTATAAATCATATAAAATAGTCTGTCATCTCTTAAATCAGCTTCAGTGGACTGTGTTCTAATGTGGCATACTCAGGGTACATTGGTCCATGACAGGTTACAAACAAAAGCTCGCTGTTCTTTCAGACACTTGAAGTATAAAATTGTATGAGCTCAAGCATACTTTGTAACTTTACTTGACTGTGGTTATTTATGCAAAATATATGGGATCTTAAAAATAGTGCATTAACTAAACAAAGTGGGGACAACTGTGGGGCACATTATGATTTTATAAATATCAGTTTATCTGCATGTTTATCATCTGTGTATGAACAAAGTCAGCAAATTCATGCATAGACGTGTTGTTTAAGGAAAAACAAAATCTTTATAGAAAATTATTTTATAGCTGTATGATTTCTTTCCACTCTAGCTTTTTATTTAATAAAACTCATATTTTGTAAATATCATGAAGGTGATTTCTGCATCTAATTTGAACATCTCTGTTTGCCTATGTGTAAGCAGAAATAAACACTGCCATGGACTCTCACTATTAAAAGCACAAAGGCTGGTACACTGTATTATACTAGACATCATTTTATGTCATGGGGTTGATGACATACATTACTTTCTCAGAATTGTATGTGCCAGACTACAATGAGTAAAAACATAAGCTCTACAGAAAAGCAGGCAGAATTTTCTTCAGAAACACCAAGCACAAAAAAATAGCCTTGTTACAGGCATCCTGGTAGAAAATGTACGTGCTTCAAAATAAATGAAAGAATCAAAGTTAGCACACATAATGTCCTAGTTATAAGAAATGCTACCAATACTTAATTAATGATGATAAGAATTCAGGAGGTGACATGGCAGATGACGTCTGATGCAGAAGAGCCTGTCATTTATCAGCAAACACTGCCAGATGCTTGAGATGGACATATAAAAAACTTCATGGTCAAGGTCAAAGATAGATTGCCAATATACTCTCCTACTGCCTGAGGTCTGTACTCTGATACTTCCTGCCTCCTGCATTCTCCTAAGGAACCTAACCTCCACTACTACAAAATCTGTCATTGCTGACGCATTCCCAGACAGTTCTTCCTTGCCAGAGAGCAGCAGGTTCCGTCATACATCACCTGCTATGCATACCCCTGGTTGGCCCATCCAGTATTTATTTGTGTAACTTAATTGTGCAAGCTGTCCCACCACATCTCAGCAATAAGCCCAGATATTCCTAATTTGGATTAAAATGTGGCCACCATGCAAAATGTGTCTGTTTTGGTTCAGCCCTCTTCTTCTTTGGAGTTTCAGGTACTTGGAGTAACAAGGAACATGATGAAAAAGGGTCTACATGTTCTTTTCTATTTCCCAGCTTAAGGCAGTAAAAGTCTACAAAGAAAGCAATGTGCACTTCCAGAAGACAGAGACCCTTTAGCATGTGAGGTGGGTGAAAACATTCTAGGTTTGCATATTTGAGACATGAAGTAATAATTTCTCAGTTTAGATGGAAAATAACTTTTTGTCGTAAGTGCCTTTTCCAGCCTGTACTTATGAAACATGAAAAGCATGTTCAAACAAACTGGAAATAAATGGCAAGACGTACAAGATTCCATTCACATGATGAAGTGAGGATACTGTTTTTATTTTTTATAAGTAAGATGCTCATTGGATAAGGCTAAGGTCTGTCTCCTGATGCAGCATCTTTTATCTTTGACTGTGTTTTGTGGGTTTGACCCACTTCTGGAGCCCTGAAGTGCATGGATGTAGCATTTACCAGGGGCTCAGTATTAGCAAACCTTTGACATACTTACAGTATGTGTAATCCTGTTTTCATTTAACCACATAAAAGGCAAAATCTTATAAACAGTAAGGTAAGTTAGCAGTAAGCATCTCTATGATAGCCTTTAGTCTCACTTGGATGGCTGAAATTACACGTTTACTGACTAATGATAGAGTGGAAGGCCATATAGTTATATGCGATGGCAGTAGCACTCAGACAGCCCACTTACACAGCCTTGGGCATTAAAACCTATTGCTCCAAACCCTGGTCCGTAAAGCCTGGCGTATAAGGTGATTTGTGAGGTCTTTATTGGGAAAGGGTGGTCCAGGGTGGCAGGTGGCTCTTCTTGGTATGGAGTGCTCCCAATCCTGAGTATTTACATAGAAAATCATCAGAAATGTAGGAAGTATTGAATTCCAAAAGCACCATCTGTGATGTGCAGGAAGGTGTGGGGAGCTGGGGGTCGGCTTCTTCTTGTGGGTGATAGGACCAGAGGGAATGGCCTCAGGTTGCGCCAGGGGAGGTTCAGGTTGGCAATGAGGAGACATTTCTTCTCAGAAAGAGCAGGCAGGTATGGGGATGGGTTGCCCAGGGAGGTGGTGGAGTCGCCGTCCCTGGGGGTGTTCAAGGAGAGGTTGGACGTGGTGCTTGGGGACACGGTTTGGTGGTGACATTGGTGGTAGGCGGGTGGTTGGAGCAGGTGATCTTGGAGGTCTTCCCAACCCCAATGTTTCTCTGCTTCCTTTAACCCCGCTTATCTTCCCGCAGTACTAAAACCTCTGCTTTCCACATCTGACACCCTGCGCGGTTTTATTCCGGATTTCATGCCCAGACAAGCCCAACAGGTCCACAACCACCCGCCCCGGCCAGAGGAACCACCCCCCCCCCACCCACAGCTTCCCCTCCCGGCCCACTCCCACCGCGGGAGCCCCGGGCCGAGCCCCCACCCCCGCGAGGGGGGCACCGTGCGGGCGGCCGCCCCCACACCCCGCGGCCCGGGGCGGGCCGGGCAGAGCCACAGGAAGTCGGCGGCCGGCTGGGGGTGGGCTGGCACAGGGGGGCGGGCGCCGGCCCGGCCCGGCCCGGCCCAGGCGGCGGCGGCCGTGCCCGATGTCGCTGCCGGTGGTGCTGCCGGGCTCCTGCTGCCCGCTGCCGGGGCTCTCCGCAGCCCCTCCCGCGGCGGCCGCGGCTCCGCTGCCCTCCGCCGCCGCCCCCCCCTCCGCGCTGCCGCCGCTCCGCTCCCGCTGCTGCCGGCCCGGCCCCGCCGCCCGCCGCCCCCCGGCCCCGCTGCAGGTCCCGGCTCCGGCTCCGGCTCCGGCTCCGGCGGCAGCCCCGGTGCCGGCCGCAGGCTCCGTGCTGCTGCCCGCCCGGCCGCTGCTGTCGCTGGGGCTGCTGCAGCTCGTCCTGGGCTGCTGCATGGTGGCGCTGAGCTTCGGGGCGCTGTCGCTCAGCGGCGCCCCGCAGGTGAAGAACGCCTGCCCCTTCTGGGCCGGCTCCTCGGTAAGTGCCGGGCTTGCTCAGGGCGCTGAAACACTGCCAGGCAGGTGCGTGGGAAAACCTAGCCCGGCAGCGAGCTGCAGGGCGGGAGGCAGCTGGGCGCTGGGGCCGAGGATGCGCCTGCTGCTGCCAGGTCGGATGCCACGTCCCGGTTGCAATGGACCTGTTAAACGCAGCTCAGGAAGACTCTGAGGAAGGCTTTCTTTTCCTGCACCGTGAAGCTTTCACAGACGTAGCGAAGCCAGCCTTGCTGCCCTTAAGCCAAAGCCCCCTGTCACAGCAGTGCTGATGCGCCCAGCTTTAAAACCGTGTGACCGTGTTGCGCTCTGGGGATCCAAGAAGTTCTCGGTTATGAAACCGCGCGGCTATGCATGTGGTTTTGCAGCACCGGCGGTGATAACAGGCAGGTGTTTGGGCTAAGTCATACACGAGTGCTGTGCTAGGTCAGATCAGTCACAGCAAGTTAACGAGGTAGCCAGAGGTTGGCTGGAGAGGTCAGAAGTGGAGCAGAGCAGCACAAGGGAGGTGGCAGGAAGGGGCAGTGGTGGACACCTGATGAGCTGATGGAAGACAGGGACAGCATAGACAGATTTTAGTTATGTTTAGCCACATTTCAGGAAAACACGTCCTCAGCTGAAAGCTGTATTTTGGCAGTTGATGAGGTGGGAGTTGCTGCTGTAACTTTTGGCCACCATGGATGTTTTCTGGGTGGAAAACACAAGAAAACAGTAGGTGAAAGTGTCAGTTCTGATTGTGTTATTTCAGAGGATGCCCGTAGGAGTGAAGAACATCATCAGCACAGGCTCCGAGTCTCTGCTTTCAAGTGCATCTTCACATCATCCCAGCATTGTTCTAGCACTCCAAAGGACCTTTTGTCAGAGCAGCGATGAATACATAAATGGCATTTTCTGATCAGTTGTTGACTTCTTGGTAATACTGCTTTTTTAATGTTATAGGTGATCTTGTCTGGAATCATAGGCTTAACAACATGGAAGAGGCCAATGATACTTCTGGTAAGTACGGATTAAAACTTGTTGTAAGCGCATTATCAGAAGAGACTTGGGATTTAATAGTCATTAGTTTAAAAAAATACACTTTTAAATAAAATAATTAATAAAAATAGACTATACTATTGAGTCTCTTTTTCAGATTGTAGAGCCATAATTATTGAGGGAGAAGTCAAAGCCTGCAAAAGGCTGTTACCTCTAGGAGTCTCTGCTAAGGGCAGGAGCAGACCATGTCTGGAGGATGTGCTCGTGTTGTTTACAGAGCACTTTTTGTGTTTGTGTAGGTATAAGAAAATACTAGTTTAGTATAAATAATTCAGCTCTCTGAGGCAGTGCTGCTAGAGCTGAAATAAGGCAATTGGTTTGAAAGCTTTGCTCATTTGTCCTTTGCTAGTGTCTGATAGCAGGTCTGAGCTCTAACCTAAGCATTGGTGCCTTGCAGTATCCAGCGTTACTGTTTCAAATACAGATGACATTACAGTGTTCTGAGAGAAGTAGATCAATGTGCAGGGTGTGCAAGCTGTTTCTGTTTGTAAGTGAAATCTAAAGCTCTGTAGCTCTCAATATCTCAAAGACGGGATTTGAAGGTGTTTTTCTTCTTTTTTTTTTTTTTTTTAACCATATGGTCACTTCTCAAGACTGTTTCCAGGACAAAACAATTGTTTTGTTTTTATGCAACGCTTCTTTGGGATGTGTGAGGTATCCACATTGTCATCGGCAGGAGGTACCAAGGATCAGAGAACTGAACTGTGGAAGTACTATGGTGTCTTAGTGATGCGTTATTTAGCACAACTGGAGCAAAACAAGTCTTTATATTGGTCCTGTGGATACAAGGAGGAGCCTGGTCTCTGGGGCGCCCAGTCTGGAAGGACCATCCTTTTATGAAAATAAATGTAAGCGCCATCCTTCTCAAAATGCCTGAGGCTTGCAGGGTGTCGCCTCTTTCTATATTACACGTGTTCTCTGCTGTTTCTTGTTGTTGTAGTTTACTTTTGTCTGTTGTTGACTCCCAGATTCTTCCAGGCCTTCTGAGTATAAATTTTGTAGGCCCTTCTTGTCTTTCTGAAATACAAAGGCAGCAAACTCTCATCCTTTCATTTGTTTTCCAATGATTTTAGGAGGGTCGAGCAGGCAAGAACAGGTTGCCCAGGGATGTTGTGCAGTGGATGGGGAGTTTCTGAGATGAGACTGAATAAAGCCTTGGGCAACCTGCTCCGATTTCATAGCTGACCCTGTGCTGAGCAGGAGGATATGCGAGAGACTTCCTGAGGTCCCTTCAGTTGCAGTTGTTCTATGGCTATATGACACCGTGAACCTATTTTTTCTCCTTAATTTTATGTATATTTTGTAGAAGATTTTTGAAAGCCAAATAATAAAATGCAAAAAAAGGAAATCAGCACTAAGCAGTTCATGGGGCTTCAGTAAAAATAAAAATTGACAAGAAGAAACTAACTTTCAAAGGGAGTCTTGCATTGAATGAACTAGCCTATCAAGTAAAGAATGTTAGTTTCTATGAGCAAACTCATTTTGGGCTAGATTTCTAATATACCCATCCTCTAGTAACATGAACATTTTCTCTTGGGAGTTTTGAGTTGCTGTGTAAGTTGTAAGGGCAGGTTTCCCAAAGACCTAACTAATGACAGTCAATGTACAGAATGGCTTAGAGTTAGGACGTTCATAAATAAGACCAGAAAATGCATTCAGAGCTAAAACAGATTTTGTTTCCAGCTGTGACTGCCCTCTCCTTTTTGCTCCTTATGCAAGCCTCTTGCACTTACTCCTTGCAAATACACTTGTCATGGGTTCCTCTCACCAGGCTTGGACTGGGTCCCTGATCTCTTTGCCTGTTCAGAAATAGCGCAGAGCCATGTCCCTGGCGCGAAGGCAGCAGTGATCACACGTCTGTCCTCCTGACAGGCCTTAACTCAGGCAGGTGCCAGGTGTAGAAATTCCTTTATGCGGCAAGTAAGCAATGCAGAAAGGATTGATTTCACACGAAGGTGGTTTTATAAGATTGCAGCAGAACCTGGATATTGGGCATGTTGGGTACCTGTGCTAGACCCATGCCTGAAATCTGAGGAGTGAGGATTATTCTGGGCATGTGGTATGAATTACCATGTTTTGCAGTGCTGCAATTTATGTTAGTGTTTAGATGTGTTCATGGAGAGACTTTGGACTGTGCTCAACAGTTACAGCATAAAGTTTGTGGGACTAGCAATGGTCATTATCCTTTTTTCATCTCTGGTTATGTCTTAATCTACAAAATGCTCTTATATTCGTAAGGACAGGCCTCTTTCTTCTTATGCAGAGCTGTTGTCAGTTGCTCAGCTAGCTTGAGTAATTACATGTAACTACGCGTTCCAAGTACCCTCTAGAATCCTTCATATGCATCCAAATCCCCCCAAATCATTTTGTTTCTAGCCCAAGTTGAGTAATTACATATAGATTTTAATTTGTCTTTGTGTGCACTGGGAGCCTTGGATGAGGCTGCAGTTGAGCTCGCTCCATCGTTTATCCCTCCCTCGTTTCCGGAGCTGGCACTGAAGCTGAATACCGGGTGGATGCCGCAGAATGTCTTTAAGGAGGTGTCGCTCCTTCAGGATGAGCTTGCAGTAGGAACACGGTGTTTCTTGAGACTTCTCGTGTTACCTTACTTTTATTGTCAGTTTGCAGTTTTTAAGGGATTTCATAATGGAATTCACACTTTTCTTCACCCCCCTTTAAAGCACACCAAACCTTTCTAGAAGGAGCCCGTTTGCTATTCTGATAAGGGATTTCAGAGCCTGAAAACCTGTGGGAGTGCATCCATTTGCCTGCATCTCCTTTGCTGTCTGGTTCCTCCGACGAAAAGGCAGTGCCTTTGCTTGCAAAGATTTCCCTTCTGTCTCCCCGCAAAGGCTTGGCGGGGGTGCTGGGAGAGGAGGTGGCAGAGGGGGTGGCTGTGTATCGGTCACTGCTGTGCTTGGAAAAGGGAAGGGAAAGCTGCCAGCTGCAGGCGATGGTGGGCCTCCAGTCAGTCCAGAGAGGGGTGGCTGTAGCACAGCAACGGAAGGTGGTGAGTGAGTAACAGGTTGCAGAGTCAGGGTGCTGTGAGGCAAAATTGCGCTGCAATCGGCTCCTTCGAAGGACGTTCCTGCAGGGCCAGCATGGCTTTCAGTGGCAGAGCAGCTGAGAAGCCCTGGCTCTGAAATCTTACCTTGCTTGTGGCTGTCTGAGGCTTTTCTCTCCTGGCTATCAGTTGTCAAGCCACTTCTGAAGTCAGCTTATTGCACTTGTGCTCTGGAGCTGATTTTTCCTCCTAAGGAGAAGCTTCCTCCTGTGTGTGCCTGTCTGAATGTGTTTATGGGGAAAGGGTTTTTTTTTTGTCTTCCTGAAGTTGTCTGGATATTGGCCGTCAATGGTTCAGGGCTGCAGGCAGAGAACTGCCTGCAGAGAAGCTGGTTTCTTCCCGTCCACTCTGAAAATCCTTCCTTCATCACGCCTGTAAATCTTACTTTAAACTGAAAGAACCTAGCTTTTTTCAAAAAGCACGCTGATTCCTCATTGCTTGTTTGTTTGCATACGCATTAAGAGCAGCTCACATCTGATGGGCCATGCTTGCTGTGTTAGCCTTGGTCCCACAGGCAGCAGCTCCTCAAGCCCTGCTCCAGCACGGGTCTGTCCCACGGGGTCCATCCATCCCCCAGGAGCAAACTGCTCCAGCACGGGTCCCCCACAAGCAGCAGCTCCCTGCAGACCCCTGCTCCTGCGGGGGCTCTCCATGGGCTGCGGCCTCCTCCAGGCCACATCCACCTGCTCCACCGGGGGCTCCTCCACCCATGGGGGGGCTGCAGCGTGGAGATCTGCTCCATGTGGGACCCATGGGCTGCAGGGGGACAGCCTGCTCCACCAGGGGCCTCTCCCTGCACAGCCTGCACAGGAACTGCTGCTGCCTGCCTGGAGCACCTCCTGCCCTCCTGCTGCACTCACCTTGGGGGCTGCAGGGATGGTGCTCACCCCTCACTCCCAGCTGCTGTTGTCCAGCATTTTTTTCCCTTTCTTCAATCTGCTCTCACGGAGGCACAAACAACATCAGCTACTGGCTCACTCTGGACAGCGGCAGATCCCTTTGGAGCTGGCTGATGCTGGCTGGCTGACATGAGGCAGCTGCTGGATTCTTCTCACAGAGGCCACCCCTACAACTCCCTGCCACCAAAACCTTGCCATGTAAACCCAGTACACCAACTCACCTGGATTTGACGCTGTACCCAGGTAACTGTAATGCCGACTTTGAATTAAGCACATCTCTGTCAGCTGCTTCATACTGAATTTCTGCTGCTGGAGCAGTTTGGCTGCGGTCGCCCATGGGAGACAGGGGGCACTGCAGGGAGCATGGCACGGAGCAGTCAGAAGCAGGCTGCTCGTGGGGCAGAGAGCTCTGGTGGTGGCTGGCTGTGCTGTGGAGCCCTGCCTCTGCCATCCAGACATTAACATGGTGGCAGATGGGGCGAGCATATCTGGCTTTCAGTGGCTTCAAGTGCTTTATGGTTCCTTGGTCAGACAGCAGGCAAGCTCTTATTTTTGTCAGTGTTACAGATGTGGTCAGCTTTTTGGTGAAAGACAGTGGGGTTTTGACTTGGAAAGTAAAGGTTGTGTGCTCTGTGTGATTCTGTATTCTTTTACGGCCCTAACTGTGGTAATCATAGGGGTTTGGAATTTGTTTGAAACATTCAGAAGTATTAATATTTATGTTTTTGAGGCAAAAATGGATGGGTCTTTACCGCAAAACATAAAAGCTTATGGAACTCAAGTATATATTTAAAACCTTGAAATATTGTGAAGAATAAATTTCTAGTAAACCTTTTATTTAATTGAAATTTTTCATTAGAATTAGAATGTTTCCCAACCAATTTTGAAAAACAAGATTTTTAAGACTAACTACTGCCCTTTTGATATCTGCACACTGACTGAATTGCATAGATTTAACTAAGATTTAATGTCTATGCCAGAATATGTATTATTTACTTCCTCATGAGCTGTCATTCTTAAATTTAAGCTCGGCTAGCAACAATAGAAAGGACTGTGAATGGGAGCTGCAGGTTGTGACCCTAACAATACAACAGTCTGTCTCTAGCCATGGGCTTTGTAATAGGCAAAGTCATTTGGTTTCAGCGAGAATTACTGTAGTGGTGCCTGGTTCTCTGCGTTTGAGAAGTAAAATAGCTCAGTGTTAATGTCTTGACCCACGTGTGGGTCTTCGCCATTAATTCAAGAAATGGCATTCATATAAAGGTTTTAAAGTCAGTCTACACCAATAAAAAGAAATACGCTGCTACTTGTGAGACTCTATAAAAAGCCTTATGTGTGGCATAAGTTAGGTTTCTTCTCACTTTGTTATCATTTATTTTGATGCTGACAAGGCCTTTTACTAAGTCATATGGAAAGTTTTAATGCTGCATTAAAAGTATGAGGCACTTTTTTTGTTAAATGAGGTAGTTTGTCTTCTACTTCTGTGTTGTTTTTCTATTCACGGGTATATTGCAGGTCTCCACATGGTACAATAAATAAACTGATAGAAAATTAGTAAGGTCACATAATTAATGCTTAGTTATTGCTATTGCTGCTGTGTGTATGGAAAATCAATACGCTGGCTTATCTTTTCCTAGAAGGATGCTTATAAGGGTTATACGTAGGACGTAAACAGGTATAGGAGGTAATGGGTGCAGAGCAAATGTTTTTCTTTCACTCGCTTTTTAAGTGCCTGCTTATGTGTGAGCCATGTGAGTGCAGGTTAAAGCAGTTCCTCCTGGCGTTAGGAACTGGCTTCAGCAGTGGCAGCAGCAGGACAGCACGCAATCTGCCTGTACGGAATGAGTTACAAGGTCAGGGCCTTACCGTGTAAGTTTGTCCTGCTGCTGCTGGAGCTCCCAGTGACGCTATGAGAAAACTCCACTGACTTCAGCAGAGTTAGGTTGGTTGGCTGACACCATTTAGACCGGGTCATCAAAGGGCATGATGATTTTTTTAGGTGGAGAAGATCACGCGTGCAAGAGATTAGCAAATTCTGTCTCTGACATTAGAATACACTTTGCTTTCCTATAGTTTAATTCATACAAATGTTCATCAAGACTTTCTGCAGCTGTTCACAGTCCATGTCTATCTAATGCTCGAAAGATGAAGGGCAGTGGGCCAAACTAAGCTCATAATTTGAGTTGTGTCTATTTTTATCACTGCAGTTAAGACTAGTTACCTCTATTTTGACTTTTAAAATAGCCTGCCTGCCTTTGGCCACTCGTTCTAAGGGAAACAGTATTTTTTTTTCTCCTTGTTCACATGTGGAGGGGTTCTTCTCTTACTGCGATAAAGTGGGACGCCTGCTTTTATGTGTAGGTGAGTAGTGATGGAGAAGGTGTTTAAATTTGCATCTGGAGGAGAATATATCTTAAAGAGCAAGCTGATGAGGTACAGGTTAAATGAACGGACGGCGAGGTGGGTTGAAACCTAGATGAGTGACTGGATCCAAAGGGTGGTGATCAGTGGCACAAAGGCTGGCCAGGGGCCAGTCAGCAGCATGGCACACGAGGGGTGGATACTGGGGACAAAGCTATTTAATAACTTAATTAATGATCTAGACAACGGGACAGAGTGCACTCTCACCAAGTTCACAGATAATACAAAATGGGGAGGAATGGCTGATGCACCAAGTGTTGGTGCGTCCCAAACAGTGACCTGGAGAGGTGGGGAAATGGGTGGAGAGGAATGTCATGAACTTTATCAGGAGGAAATGTGGAGTCCTGCCCCTGCAGAGACCCCAGGCACCAGTACAGACTAGGGAATGAACTGCTGGAAAGCCCTTCTGCAGAAAGTCTCCAGGGGTCCTGGCAGACTTACCAGCAGGTCCGAGTGAAGTGATCTTTCCCCTCTGGTGAGACCCATCTGGAGTGCTGAGTCCAGTTCTGGGCTCCCCAGTACAAGAGGGACATGGAGCCTCTCCAGACCCAGCTGGACGTGGTCCTGTGCAGCCATCTACGTAAATGTATTACCAACTATGGTTCAGATCCTGATGATGTCTTAGGTTGTATGTGGAAGAATTACTTTTGTCTTCTGCATCTTTAATGGGAAGTTCTGTATATTAAATTTTGCTGTCAGAAGTAGGCTATACATATAACAAAAAACAGATGGTGTTTTTAGTTTTGAAACCGACTAATTTCTGATTTACAGTGCTTGGTGTGGAACATAGATGAAAAGCATTCTTTGCATGAGATACCCTTAAAACTACTCTGACAGACTTGGGTAACTGGGACCATCTAGACAAAAGTGTAAGAAAAGGTATTGATTCACTTGAGTGCTGAGAAAAGAGTTAATTTAAAAATAGAGATTAAAATCTGTGGTTTAAATGTCTGTACATAAAGACAAATGACACTCAAAGTGCTTCCTATCATTAAAAACCTCTTATCTGTGGTTTTACGGTATTTATAAAGTAGATGTTCCCCTTAAAAAATTGCTGTTCCCCTTAATATTGATTGTTCTCAGTATGTCTAGAACACAATAGTCCCAATTCACTTCAGAGAAGTACTAAAAGCTGCTTTATTTGTTGTTTTTTAGAGGTTAAAACTTACCTTATGTGGTAACGTTACAATTCTGCAAAACCTACAGAGATGACATGTTGTTATTTAAGGAATGAGCATGAACATTAAAGCTCCTCAGCTCTTAGCCATTCTGAGAGCAGCCCTGCAGAGAAGGACCTGGGGGTTCTGGTGGATGAAAAGCTCGACATGAGCCAGCAGTGTGTGCCTGCAGCCCAGAGGCCAACTGCGCCCTGGGGTGCATCAGCAGAGGGGTGGGCAGCAGGTGGAGGGAGAGGATTGTGCCCCTCTGCTCTGCCCTTGGGAGGCCCCACCTGGAGTGCTGCATCCAGGGCTGGGCCCCCAGAACAAGAAGGATGTGGGGCTGTTAGAGTGGGTCCAGAGGAGGGCCATGAAAGTGATCAGAGGGCTGGAGCACCTCTCCTGTGAAGAACAGCTCAGAGAGCTGGGGATGCTCAGCCTGGAAAAGAGAAGACTCTATCTAGGGTACCTTATTGCAGATTTTCAGTACTTAAAGGGAGCATATGAAAAAGATGGAGAGCAACTTTTTGTCCGGACAGGTAATGAGAGGACAAGGGGGAATGGTTTAAAACTAAAAGGGGAAAATTTAGATTAGATGCTAGGAGAAAATTTGTCACTCAGAGGATGGCAAGGCCCCAGCACAGGTTGCCCAGAGAAGCTGTGGTTGCCCCATCCGTGGAGGGGGACTGGGTTGGATGGGACTTTGAGCAACCTGGTCTAGTGGGTGGCATCCCTGCCCATGGCAGGGGTTGGAACTGGATGATCTCTGAGGTCCCTTCCAACCCAAGCCTTTCTATGATACAATTCTATGACACAATACGATTCTACTATATCATGAATTTCAGAAGTTTTGCAAACTTTTTAAGATGCTTTGCACTTTCCTACATGCTTTGCCCTAGTTCATTGGGGTGCTGGTTATGTGGCAGTTGGACAATTTTGAGGACCTTTGGAAAACTGTCTGGGTAGAAAAGTGCTTCCTAGGAAGGTCAGTCAGCCTTTTTACCATCGATTGGATCAGAAATAGGACTTGTTTGAGAGCTCCAGAAAATCTTCAGCTACCTGTGCTTTTCAGTAGTTGCATGTATTTTATTACTGCACACTTAGTGCAGGTTAAGCTGAGAGAGAGAGAGACAGTAAATGTGCTCAAAGTAATAATCTGCTTTAAGATTGATCTGGTTCAAGATTAGATGCCCAGGGGCACTTCAGTGAAGTCCTGGGGAGTTTTGGAAATTGCCTGGAAGGGGAGAGTCTTGAGTTTGGGAATGGGATTTGCATTGCCATAGGTTTCTTGTATTGGATTTGTGATCCTGTTCCATCAGCTGTTAACTTTACTTTGCTGTTTCAGGTTAACCTATTTGTTCTGCTGTCCGTCATCTGTGTGCTGCTGAACCTGGCTGGATTTATACTAGGATGTCAAGGTGCTCAGTTTGTGTCCAGTGTTCCTAGGTGTGATCTGGTGAGCAGACATAGTAATTTACACGTATTTCTTCGTAGCATGCTGCATCAGCTGTCAAGTTGGGCTCACAAAATGTGCTAATGTTGAGGTGCAAGTAATGCATGTTGGGTGGTTAAAATACAGCTACAGTGTGCTGGGATTAAAAAAACAAAAAAAACAAACTGCTTGCTCTTTCAAGCCTAGATTCAATTCAAATTGTGAACACACTCAATAAAATCCACAACAGTATTTTTTTAATCTGTGTTTATAAACATTTGTGGTTTTTTTGGGGGGGGGAGTTGGAGTCTTCATAAGCTGATAATCTCCCTAAGGTAAAGACCCCAAAAGGGAATGTTTTCAGAATTTTAAGAAAGCATAATTGGCCCAGAAATGGTTTTGTTTGACTTCATTGATAGCTGGGCTCTGTTCAGCATCTGAAGACAGCTGATTCTGTGCAAGGTAATCCCAAATGCATCTTTAGAAAATTCCTCTTGCCAGCTTTATTCACTGATTTTAATATAATGGTCACTTAAGAATTAGCAGAAAGGATTTTTATAGTCATCTGACAAAGATAAACCATTGGTAAAAGCATGACTGGGTACTGATGGGCTAACTGAAAAAGCCCAGTCAGTATAATTTGTGGGTGAGAGTTCGTACAGTTTTTGCTATACCTGTTCAGAACAATATATGTTTGTTTGTTACTTTGTTAATAAAGTAGATAAACCATTCTGAACACATTCTGAACACATCCTCAGAACACTTCCACTGCAGGAAAAAGCTATCTGCACAGGAAAGAATAGATTGCAAAGGATTTTTGTCAAAGGGGTGTCATAAGAAGCAGAAGAATTTTTGAATGAGAAACAGTGGAATAATATAAGTTGAAAGATACAGGATCACTTAGTAATAAAGCTGATCATGTGTAAAGGCTTGAGGAACTCTTAAAGGTTAATGGGAAGATTTTTGACTATTTATTTTCATTCAGTTGCTGCTTCACAAAAAACTATTGTTGGTTCCTTAACATGCCAGTCAGCCCAGTGCAGTGAGAGACCAAGATTACAAGCACTTAATATCAACGTACTGAAGCAGCATGGAGAGCTGTTAGTGTTCTTCAAGACAAGGGGGTTAAACATCTCAGGAATTTCAGAGCATTCTGTGGCTGGAAGCATAGGGTACAGTGAAAAGATGTTCTGAAAATCATGAATTACTCCGTGAAGTGACTTGTGTAAGTGGGAAACCTTTGACGCAATGTCTCTAGAGAATTTGACAGCTAATAAAACAATTATCTCAAGGCACACAGATGTTGAATTTCTATTTGAAAACCAAGATAACAACATTACTCTGAAAGTTACAAACAGCAGTGCTGTACAGATATAACTATTACTGGTTTGGCTGGGTTGAAATTACAGTTGTTGATACTGTTCTGTCCCACAGAGATGCAGAATATATATACCCATGAATCAAAGGATGTGGCTTATGTATTGGTCAAGGGCTTCCAGGCTGCTAGGTATTGTAGGAGCTTGGATACTAAAATTGTTCAGTAATCACTGCAGCTTTGATTAGATTTAAGTTGTATTTAAATGTCTTGAGCTTATTAGTAATGCTCTTTTAAATAAGAGGTAGGTGTAATACAGCTCTATGATGGGTGAATTGTTGACATACTGAGCTGTACAAATGTCACTTTAGAAGCCTGTATCCAGTCTGCATTGTCTGAGATACAGTTTAACACAGGCTCTGTATTATGCAGCTGAAAATGCTGTGTAAAACAGGTAATAAACTTAAAAGTGTGGTTTTTGTTTTTAAAGGTGGATATGGGTGAAAACAAGATTTGTTTCTGTTGTGAAGAATTTCATCCCACCAAATGCACAGAAAAAGAGAATGCGCTGAAGCTCTACCCAGTGAAGTCATGCAGTGCTGTTCACCTCCTTCTTAAGGTACCCTGCACTTGCTGCTTAAAATAACTGCTTTGATAATGTCCGTACTTGGGTAAAAACACAATATTGAAGTGATGTTTTTACTATGAAAAACTCTGTTACCTTCTGGTCTTCTACACAGAAGATTTGCTCATCTTTGAGTCTTGACCAGTGCATTGCTGATCTGGCATGTGTTTTTCATCCTTTCTGTGGTTTATACAACCACAGCTACAGTTCAGTTCAGACAGGACTGCATGGATAAGGATGATGTAAATTTAAGCTTATAATTAGGGGCCTCTGTTTGTCATCTCTCTTGGTATACCCAGCCCTTCTTAGCTCCCAAAGAAGCTAAAATAGAACTTGAAGACAGCATCATCTCCAAATAAAAAAGTGCTTTCACTATCTCAGATTCAGGTTTTTCACAGAAAAGCTAAGAGGAAGGTTAAAATTCTTGGAAGAATAGATGGCCTATAAATCACATCTGAGCAGTATTAAACCCTCCTGTGTCTCTCTGTCAAAGACACACAATAGGGCAAAACAAGCTTTTGCAAATTCTTTCAGTCTTGGAGATTACCTGTTCCCAAGACTGCATCACATACATTTTTAAGAAGTAACTGTCATTGTCATCTTTGTGTTTTCTGTGTTTGTTTTTGGTTTATTTTTTTGACATTTACAAATACGTTGATTTAATCTTTTAATTTCCATAATCTTCATGTTCTTCAGAAAGTTCTCTTTGCTCTTTGTGCCCTGAATGCTCTCACCACCACAGTTTGCTTGGTAGCAGCTGCTCTGCGTTACTTACAGATATTTGCAACAAGAAGATCCTGCATAGTACGTGAGTGCAAGGCACTGCCTAATATAAACAGTGGTACTAATAGTATTATTAGATTACATGGTTCAGTAACGGTAGATTGCAGTTGGAAGCTTTGTTAACGGACATTGCATTTGATTAGGACGAATCTCAGATTTCTGCAGAAGAAATTGAAGAACAAGGTCACATTTCAGATCCTGAAGATTTCGTCCCCCCTGTGCCACCTCCTTCGTATTTTGCCACGTTTTATTCGTATACTCCACGGATGAGTCGCAGGTAAAGCCCCAGACTCTCTTCCTTTCTGGTAGTGTCTTTGGATACCTATGTAATCTTCATTTACATAAGACCGTTTTCTTTGTTTTTGTGTTTGGTGGCTTTTTTTTTTTTTTTAAAGTTAAAAAACTGATGAGTTAGGAGGCAGTGTAAATACAGTGGGATGGAGGGGTATAATTTTGTAGTTTTCACTTCAGATTCTGTAGTTTCTGAGTAAGAGAAATGCTGCAATTTGACATGACTGAAAACTTTTATGATGATGTCAGGAGCACACCATTGACTGAAAGCCAGGCACAGCTTGTACAAGAGAGACTCCTGACCCAGAGACCCCCATTGCCAGAAAAATTCAAGTCCTTCTTCTTTGGCAAACGGGGCTGATCAAAGGGTGTATTTTTATCGTGCCCTTAAGCCATGTAATCACTGCCCTTGTCTCCGTACCTGGGAAGACCCTGCACAGTGCGAGCAGCCAGGCAGGATCTGTCCCTGTTTGTGTTGCTGGGCTTTTCTTCATCTGTAGCCATGTGATGGAGTTGGAGTGGGAGCAAGGAGGGAGGGTTGAGTTAACATATCAGAGTACAAATGGGATAGTCACAAGTCATTGTAATTGCTCTCTTTTTTTCCCTTCTTTTTTTTGAGCAGGGAGATTCAGTACTACAAAGATAAGGGAAGAAGGATTTGGAGGATAATGAAATAATAGCTGTATTAATCTTCTTGTGAGTGACAGAAAGGGTGCAGAAAAATTTTCTGTTGCAGAAGGCTGCCTTCTTTGATCTAATTAGTCTTATGGAACATTAAAATGTAAATCTGGTGTGGGGGGGATTATTTTTATCTGGGTTTGTTACCCATGGTTTTCCAAATAGTTACATACTCTTCACAGTAAGTAGCAGGTTAGCTTTGTTCATTAGTTTATGATGCTGGTGGGGCTGCATTACTCTGCTGTGAACAGTCAGTGCCTGTAGGTAAAAATGCCATGATGCCCAAGCAGTCTGAGTGGTGGAACTCTTGTTTAAAACTCCTGCTTTTTGCTGTGTGCGGGACTGTGTTGTTTATTTCCATGTTTCGTCAGGAACACTGTGTGTGACCCCGTGGTCCTTGCTGAGGTAATTACAGTTCCTGTTGTGGGGCTGCAAAAGTAAAATGGTACAGGAATAGATTCGGAATGAGAAAGCCATCTAAAACTCCAGCCTTTACTAAAAAACATTGCTATGCAAGTCTCGGTTCCAGCATCTAACACACTCATTAGGAAAACAGAGCGGTGTGAAAACAGAGGGCGGCGCGCGCAGTGATCTCTTTGGCAGATGAGGTATTTATTGAAATGTGCTTGTCACAGTTCCCCTGCTTTGCAGCGGGGCTGTCGCTCTTTGTCTGGCATGTCAGCCTAGATGGCTATCTCCTTCCCGGCAGCAGTGTTTCTCTTTGTCTATTTTCAGCACAGACAGGGCTGCTGGGCAGCGTCCGAGGCTTCTGCAGCCTCGTGTAGGGTGGCGGCCTCGGCGTGTTGCTGCGCTGAAATGTGCTGATCACAACATCTCAGCGAAGGCGATGTCTTTCCAAAGGCTGCCTGCTCATTTAAAGGTGCTGAGGGCAGAAGTGAACGCAGCAGGCAGGCTTCGTTTCCCTTCCTGGCAGAGAGGGAAACTGCCTCACCCCGGGCTGAGGTGCGGCGGGGCCTGTTCTCCCCTGGCCTCCGCGCCCCATGCCCTTCATCTGCCTCTTGAGCTGAGCGCCTCCTCTGAGGAGGTCCAGAAACCTGCCTCAGCCTGGTTGCAAGTATTTATGATTTGGGAATTAGAGGCGTTTACCAAAATGCAGGTCAGTTTGCTCAGGTTACTCCCAGTTTGACACGTGTCTCAGCGTGGCCCCATGTGCCACTTGTTCCTTAGCAGCTCAGCACACCCCTGCCAATGAGCCACGTTGTAAGCCTGCAGCCCACAGCCCTGAGGGTGGGAGAGGGTGAGGATGAGCCCATCCCCGTCAGTGTCCTGGCTGGCAGCCGCCTGCCCTGAGCTCGCTGTGGCTGCACAGAGAAAGCCTTTGTTACTGTTCCCTACCTCCCTGTGTTGTCATTTAAGAAAGCTGCTCGCTGTTTGCTGCTCATTTGCGCCTAGACCCTTACGATCTCTGTAAAACCACATGGATTATGTAATCTGTAATTGCTTGCTACCCATGCAGTAACAGCCTTCTGATATCCTGAGTCTCCGTTACGATGACTGGAAAAGATAGATCGTGGCAGGGCTCAACTTTGGAGAGAGAGTACCTGCCTAGAGAAGAGGTTAGAGGAACACTACCCGCTGTTGTCCACTGCAATTTGCAGGACTAATGCATGAATTTCTCCCCTTATATAAAAAGAGAGAGTGGACATTAAGAGATAAAGAACAGATTGACAAAGTTGCACGTTCTTTCACTAAAGTTTTATATGCTTTATGCCTTAGCACTTAAGGGAACAGTTTTCTAGTTGCATAGTCTCTAATAAGATGTAATGTGATATAGTTCTTGTATGCAGCATTAATTTTCAGTGTGACTGAGCTGCGTAGACCAGATCAAGCATGTTCAAAAATGAAGTCAAACTAAGGTTCAAGAGGTGTGTGATTCTGGGGTATGCAGTGGCTGTAAGCTCAGTGCATATGTGGAATGCTTTAAAAAATGTGAAGAATTAATGTTAGTTAAACATCAATTTCCATTGTACTTTAAAATTATTTTGGAGTTTATAGGGACAGATGATATAGGCTGAAATGTTTTCTCTGTTTTTTTTTTTTTTAAATTAAAAAAGTAACGACTAATTGCCAAAAATCCTTTTTTTACTTTTATTTTTAAATAAAATTAATTTTAATTTTATTTTTTTTTTAAATGTATTCCTTTCCTGTCTTAGCAACCTTTTGTAGACAGTTCCGTTCCCTCTGCACTTTCAGGTCATGGCATGGAAAAAAGAGATCCTTCTCACAGCCATCTTCAGTACCTCTAGAAAGTGTCCAGAGAAATCCTAAGCTCTGCAGGGAGGGTCTTGCTCCTCTGCAGCGTACCTCTGTAGACAGCCCCCATCCAGCTCCAGTAGCTAGTAGCCTGAAATGGATCTGGAGAGCAAAACTTGTGGACTTGTGGTTGTGTGAGGTACCTGCTCACTGCCAAATCAGTAGCTTAAAATGTAGGGAAAAGCAGAGAAAAACTTAGCTGACCTGAGTCAAAGAGAGGAAGGTTGCATAGGGGAGCTTCCCTGGGCAGCTCATCACCACCCTTCCCCAGTGTTAAATGAGGTAAGGTAAAAACTCGTTGCCAAAAGCAACATTTTCCTAAAAGAGTTTCTTCAGACACTGCTCTGATTTCTTCCCTTTCTGCTGCCTGATAGGAAGATAATGCAGGAAAACATCTTCAGCATTTCAGCTGTATTTGAGGCTTCTTTATAGTAAATTGAGAAGCCAGGTTATCTGTATGATATGTGTGCGTCCGACACAGACTGGCTGTAATGTCCGTAGCCGAGCATCATCACAGCCTCTAGTCTCTTTCTGTGCAGCCGTATCTAACTAAACATGAAACGTGAGATCAGGAGTATCTTGAATTTCAGTTATAATTAGGAATTCAATAGTTCATAAAAATCAGAGCTGGGTTATCGTGTTTTCAATGCCTAACCATCTTTGAGTCTCTTCAAGGTAAACCTGAGCCTCTGTGCAGCTGCAGTGGGTTCCTGGGTGCACCTCCTCAGGAGCAATGTCGCCTGTGCTCTGGGGAGACCTGGCAGCTCGTGTCGAGTTCCTGAGCCATGGCTGAGATCCCCAAATGGGAGCTGGCGCAGGGAGGCCAGCGGAGCTGTGTCTGGTGGTGTCCTCCTGCCAGTGGGACACCGTGCTGAAGCGCTACGTGGTGCTGTGTGTTGCAGGATGCTCGGCTCTGATGTGATTCCGCTGCCGCACATTTACGGAGCGAGGATTAAAGGAGTGGAAGTGTTCTGCCCCCTGGATCCACCTCCTCCATACGAAGCTGTGGTGAGCCAGATCAGCTCCGAGCAGGTATGATCCGTAGTGGTCTCAGAGTGAAGTATGTCTGTCTGCTGTAGGGGTAAGATCTGCAACTCACCTTTAGAGCGTGAAAACTTTTTCCCAGTTGGGTGCCATGGGAGAAAATTACTTGAGTATGGGAGAAGGAGCAGAACACACAGTGGAGGAGCACACTGGTTGTCCTAGAGGGCTGTTGTGCTGCCTCTATGCTTTGCTTCCCTTCTCTGCCTGTAGTCTTCCCATGTTGTACAACATTGTGACTTTTACCATGTGCACTGATCCCTTGTCACTGCTGTTTTCAGAAGACAAATGCTTCCCTCCCAAAAAAGGAGGATAAAATAGTCTGAAGAGGATGTTGAAAATTAATTTTAGAAATATACCACTCTTGGTTTTGCAGTGGAATTAAAGCCCTGTAGCATAGTCACCGTGTAGTCAACTGCTCGCTTTCTAAGACGGATGTTGCAGCTCTTGGAAAGCATTGGAAAAAAATGATGATGGTTTCTGATTTTCAACTTCTCTGTTTTATTCCAGGAAGCTGCACTGCAAATAGGTGTGGTGGAAGTTGTTGCTGATTCAGTGGAAACAAGTGGCAGGCAGGCCTCTCAAGGTAAAAAGAACATTTTAGAATTTGCTGTACAGCAGTTCTTCCCAATCCAAATGGCTTAATATCGCAGCAGCATTAGTATTTCTTCGGAAGCCACCCACCATATTTCAAGCCAAAGATGCAGAATTACAATTGTCTTGGGCAGCAGGAACAGAGATTAACCTTTAAAATACAAAAAAAAAAAAAAAAAAAAAGTTGTCCCTTCTCAGCAATCTGCAAGTTAAGTTGCTGACTCTGCATCCATACATTGTAAGAAATGATCTCCAGCTCCAGTGTCTCCATGTGCTTTGTACAGACAATGGTGCCTGTTTGACAATTTGTTGCTGATGAAAAGAGTAAAATGAACAAAATAACATGTTGAGCTAAATGTGGGACCTCTCCATTATTGAGCTTGCACTGGAAGAATTGCTAATGAGTTTCTGCATACTGGCACAGGACGTGGCTACACTACAAGTAGAGGTTACATCAGACCTTTTTCAGCATTGTTTAAGAAAACCATGGAAATTTTTCCAGTTTGTCTTCAGCCTAGCTTTTCCAATTTCTGTGCTGTACAATTGCAGTTAAAGTATTTTTGGCTCTCCCAGGTAAGCAGCAGGCAGCTTTTCCAGTACAGCCCTGGTGAAAATCTGTTCTGCTTTGCATTTTAGCTTGCTATTGCTACACAAATCATCTGTTGTTCAACAGATGGTTGTGTGCTTATCCACACAGTGATTACAACAAAAGAATATGGAGAGTAAAGACACCTACAAAAACACACACACACAAAAAAAAAACAAAAACAACCAACGTTGCAAATTTCTTATATGACTCTGACTCCCGCTGACTTTATAAAAAAGCTGTGGAAAAACCTTGGTTTGTGAAGTTAAACAGTTGAAATTATCCCTACCAAGTGATGACAGGAGAAAAAATAGTTTGTTGGTTGGTTTGTTTTTTCCCCGCAGAACTGTACTTTAATCAAATAACAATTCTTTCAAACTTGGCTTACACTCTAGCAGTCTGCCTGAAACTGCTGAAAACCAAGACCTGCATGCTTCTGGTATCTCATCAGTTGTGATGGCCAGAAAGAAATTCAGAAGAGTGGCAGCACACAGCTTAGTTCTTAAGGCCTCCTGGTAGATGAAACTGCTGTTGCATTCTCTGAGCACTTTGAATGCAAACTGGTGTCAGATGCGAGACTGCATGGTGGCTGCTTGAAGTTCTGAGAACAGAAAACAGGAAAAGAAAACTATAGAGAGGCAGCAGAGTCAGGAAAGTTTCCAAAGAAACAAACAAACAAAAACACCCAAAAACCCAAAACGCATGATAAGGCATTGTTTGAGGCATTGTTTGTATTTAAAAACTTCCTCTCAAGCAAGCAGACTGGAGCACATGTGGTAAATTGTACTCTCCTCCCCATCTTTTTAGTGTGTTTATCTGTCCTGCTTTTATTAATTAGCCTGCAAAGTGACTTTTACCTCTCAGCTTGGCTATTACATTCATATGCAAGAAGAAAGAAAATTAACATTGCTTCATACAGATGCCAAGGCTTTCCAGGGACAGCGAATTGAAGAAAATAGACTGAGCACTATCTCTCCACTTATTTATATTTGTGGAGGTGTATTTGGTCTGGCTGGAGTGAAGTTCATTTTCTTCATAGTATCTTGAATGGCGCATCACTTGTCCTACTTCATTTCGCTTTCTATTTTTTTTTTTTTATTAAGCTGTCTTCATCTCAACCCACGAGTTCTCTCACTTTTGCCACTCCGATTCCCAGCCCCTGTCCTGCTGCGGGGCTGTGACCGGGAGGCTGTGTGGGACTCGGCTGCCTGCTGGGGTGAGGCACCAGAGCAGGGGGGTTACACATGGGGCAGGGTGACTCCACCAGCTGTCTCAGCTGATGCCACGTAACAGCCTATAAATAAGTGCTGAGCTTGTGGTTCCTGCTGGGGGTCTGTTGTGCCAGGGCGTTTGTGTTCAGCGCCACGATTCCCTTGGCTTCATCAGGACTGGAGGACAAGGCGTAGCTCCCGGTGGAAGTGAAGGCTGCCTGCTGCCCACCTGAATCCCAGCTGCTGGCTGCAGGAGGACCTGGGACGTTCTTTGTCCCAGCTGAAATGGTTTTACTGGCTTCAGAAGCCTTCTTGTCCAGCAAAATGGTACTTTCCCTGCCAAATGCAGTATGAAGACAACCTCCTGGTGCCTGGGGATGCTTGACAGCTGCCCTGTGTCATCACGTATTGGGTTGGTGCATTTCCAGTACGCACCAGCTTTACGCCACTCACACCTTAACCTCTGAGGCACTTTAACACCTGTAACATTATTAAGAATTATCATAAGGTCATGAAATCAGGCTATTCTTCTGATTAATATTTTTTTTTAAATCCTTTACCAGAATACCAGCACCACTGTACCTGAAGGACTGACTGGTAGTACAGCCCCGCTAGGGTTAGTGTTTTTATTGGTGATGGATTTAGTCCTGCCTGGTCCTTGGTCTGCCATGCTCTGTTGCTATTTCCTGACGTTTCAGGCTGGTGTCTGCTTTATATAGGCTGTGCCACGGTTTCTTCTCTTCAGGAGATTCTAGGCTGTATTCGTGTGGGAGATAAGGTGTTATCTTTAACAAGTACACATCATCCAAGGCTTAATTTTCTTGACGGCTTCAGCCACTGGCAGTTTTCTGGTAGGGTAATTGCATGAACATTTTCCATGTTCTGAATAAGACACTATCTGCATTCATTTTGGTTTTGCCTTTGTGTGAGCAAGAATATTGTTTCCTTGTAAGATGCCAGGTGCCATCAGATGGGGGCACAGGACCAGGTTAGTTGCAAAACGTGTGTCTTCATCCAGTCCTATGCACTTTGCAGGAGTGACACCACATAACCCCACCTTCAGGAAAGGGAGGAGTATTGATTGACTGAAAAGTTGATACAGATAACAAGAATTCAGGGGAGTCTTTATTTTAACAAAGAACCTTATGAAACAAGGTCTTTAATTCCTATATAGGGACTGGTGACTGATTTATGAGCTACATAATTGTAAACAGTGACTGACTTCTGTGGCCAAATGCTGCTGTATCTTGGTACAGCTTCTTGTATGCAGGAGTATTTCAAGCTCTGAGAGGTTTAGTTTTCTCTCTGAGAAGCCACCTTATTCTCTGAACAGGTAGTTCAAGGTGAGGTTTCTGTTAGGCAAAGCTGTATTTGCTGCTGCTCCCGTTGTGTAAGGGTGAACAGGTTTCTGTAAAAATTTAAGCAGGCTTTAGATGAGTATTTCTGATGAGTGTGGGCATACACGCACATACAAGCACCACGTCAGATTTTGTGTCCAGTCATTACTCAAAAAAAAAAAAAAAAAAAAAGGAAATAACCTGAAATAGTGATGCTTGCAGATCTGCTTTATTCTAACGACTTTTCCTTTGCTATTCCTGATTCTGCAGGTGATGAAATTCCTAAGTCTTCCAGCAGAGTGAGCCTTTCACCTTCAGCTTCGAGCCCCGTGCCTGCAGAAGGAGCGTACAAGAGAGCCTTCAACCCCTTGCAGAGGCGCTCCAAGAGTGACCCTGTGCTGCACTGCCTGTTGCCCCAAGGTGACTTAATTTTCTCTGTCTGTGCTTAGGTAATGAACCCTCAAGGGAATGTTTGGGCCCAGGGCAGGGGGTTGGAACAAGATGATCTGCAAGGTGCCTCCAACCCAAACCATGCTGTGATTCTGCTGGTCAGAGAGGGTCAGCACCCTGAACCCGCTGCCTGCAGATGTCAGCTACTGTCTCCCAGCAGAGTGCCTAGCAAGAGAGCACAGCAAGGTCTGTGCTCTGTCACATCCCCTCTGTGTAACGCCCTAGTCTTGCTGTCTCTGTAGGCTTTCACCTAAAAGAACAGGGTCTGCAGCAGCAGGCATTGCTACTTCAGGGAGGAGGGAGAATGGTGGAAGAGGAGGAGATAACACCCAGGATTGCTCAGTGTACTTGCACAGTAGCATCTAAAAGCTTGCAGAGGCAATGTCATGGTGCAATTAACAGCAAAATTAGCTTGAGTATTCGGTATTAGCTTCTAAATGTACTCTCCTCCCTCCCTCTTTTCTCCTTCCTCGTAGCACAATAAATAAATAAACCCACAGCAGAGAGCTGATGCAGTCTGTTGCAGATACTGTGGTGTCAGTGATCCAATGCAGTTGTTGTGGGAAAACTGCGAGTGTAGCTGCACAGCCCTTCATTCTGTTGACAGTCTCAAAAATCCACTAGTCAATAGTCTTGTGGTTTTTATTACAGGCTGTTGGAACCCTGTAATAGCTGCTGATACACATTGTCCCTCACAGAACAGAGGTGGGGAGGGGGCCTGTTAGCCGTAACCGTTTGTTTTGAACACAGTTTTGTGGAATGTGTTTGTGTCTCCACTGCATCATCTGTTTTCTCTTTCCCTTCTATCAACTTCCACTGCAGCACCCCAGAGAATCTGCTGCTGCAGCAATAGCTGAATGACACAGAGCCCGTTCAGAGCTGGGAAAGCAGAGCAGAGCGTTTCTGGGGTGGAGGCAATCCATCAGCCAGGGGTGTCTGGGCCCTTCAGGTTAGGCCTGCTCAGCACCGGGCCTGACAGCAAAATAACTGCTGCCAAAGGGGAAGTCAGCTGCTGTAGCGGCGGAAGCTGCTCCACGTTAGTTAGTGCTCATCTTGCTGGAAAGCCTTGGATCTCCTCCTGGTATTGTTGTACTTGGCGTAACGCCATCATTAAAGAGCTGCTTCAACAACCCATGGGTGTCCTCTTTTCAGGAGGGACAAAAATTAGTGATTGTTACTTAGACCAAAGGCGGTGGATTTTTATTTGGGCTAAAGGCAGTGGAACTGATGCCCTGCTGACCTTTGCTTGGTCCTTGCAATGTCATTTTGAATGGCTTTTTGTAGTAGATTTCCAGCTTCTGGTATTACTAGCTTCCAGCTTGAGAAGTAATTATTTTCAGATATTTGGTAAACAGACCTTTTGGCTGGTGATAACTGAGAGCTCAGGAAGGATCATAAAACTCCACAAACTGTGTTCAGCCTGCTTTGTGTGTTAACATTAATACTGAATGCTCACTGCAGCTCTCACCAATCAGAGGAGAAGCAGAAGAGAAGGTAACTGATGTATAGAAAATGGCAAATAACATTGACAGAAACGTTCCTCCAGGCCCTTTGATGTGTGATACGCACTCAGCCATAGCTGTGTACTTTATTTTACAAGCATTTTCTGTAACATAGGTTCAATGCAGGGTGAACCTTGCATGCCATTCTGGCTGTGCAGTACTGTTCAGTTTTACTTGGTTAAACTGTGCACTGCATCACCACTGAATCAGTATTGAAATCTCACAAGATACTTGTTGAAAAGTACTGTGAAGCAAGTAAATTGTTTGCTCTGTTGATCTTTGTCTTCAGGCCCAGTGCTCAGCTGTGAGGCTGCGACTCAGACTGAAGTAAAACCACAAGTTGATGCTGTCACGTTGCGGAAGAGCTTGAGAACAAGAGCTTTGAGATCAAGACCCCGATCTTTGATAGACTACAAGTCTTACATAGACACTAAGATGCTTGTGTCACGGTTCCTGGAGCAGTCCTCCTGCAGCATGGCACCTGACATACACGAACTGGTGGAAAACATCAAGTCTGTTTTAAAATCAGATGAGGAGCACATGGCTGAAGCTATCACCAGTGCCACGTTCCTTGAGCAGGTATTGTTACTTACAAGCTGGTCTTGGTTTGGGAGTCTCGCTTTACATTTGCAACTCTGCTTTGTGTGTCAAAATTTTTGAATCCAATTTAGACTCTGTGGTATTTTAGCTTCATATTGGGAACGTATGAGAAGTGATGAGGCTGTGCATGTGTGATGTCTCTGGCCTTGTGGTTGACAGAGCAAGGCAGGTCAGAAGACTGAACACTGTATTTTTTAAAGCTGAAGGAGGTGGTCTTTTGTAGTAGAATCACGAATAGTAAATGGCATAGCAATGTTTTATCCTGATGGTGGCAGGTGAGAGGAAAGAGAAGAAACTGGCACGAATGGAGGTTGACAAGAAAATTTTGATGTAAACCCACTGGCAGCAACTTTTTGTGATTTGTGGCAATAATAAGACCTGAATAAATATAAGACCTAGTACTAAATGAAAAAAAAAGTAGAAAAGATATGCTTACATCAGTGGAATGAATATTCAACCATTTCAGACACTGCAGACGTCATCAAACAAATGTTTCAGCAGCTTATACAGCAGTTGGGAAAAAGAGTTGATTCAAGCACAGCATGAGTGATTTGCTGTGATAACTGGTTTTGGTTTGAATTGTCATGCAAAACACATCAAAATTTTAATTTAGGCTGTGGAAATACAGTGCAATTTTCCCACTGCAGCCTACAGGCAACAGAAGCCTCAACAGATTTGACACAAAAGAGCTGAAAAGTATTTTACTTAGGAGAATTTTATTTTTCACGCTGGCCTAGAGCTTGTTACAGCCCAGTTGCTTCAGCAGGAAGTAACACTTTGATTCCTGTTAAGCTCTATCTGATGTGCCATAGTTTGGGGTGAACCAGTTCTTGTGCAGCTTTCACCAAAAAAAAAAAGGGGTGGGGGAAGAACAATTGAGGAATGACAACACGCGCCTTTTCTCAGTGGCACTTTTCCTATCTCTCTTGTACAAATGCCAGTTTTACTTTCAGATATATTTATTTATATGTATATTTTTTGAAAACAGGCAACACTACAATTTCTTCCTAGTTGGGTAAGAAACCATCTCTGTGGAACAACAGCCTGAAAACAAACCTGATTTATGTTTTTTCTTTTCGAAGGTGATGGCACCTGCCCCGCAAGCCATGTCACTGAGGGCCCACGAGCTCCCTTTCCGGCAGCGCCCTGGGCTGCTGCACCTGGAGAGCTGCGGTGACCTGAGTACTTTCACAGCAGGTGAAGGCCAGTCGGCAGAGAGGAGGATCCAGAGAGCAGAGCACGAGCGGCCTCACAGTCTGATTGGAGTTGTCAGGGAAACTGTGCTGTGAGGCGGTTTCTCTCTGTTCCTCCGGAGAGCGTTTCTGTCAGGCATTCACGCTGCACAGGAAAACCACCTCTGACAAGCGGGTGGAAGAGGGTGTCGCCAGCCTATTTTTTATACCCCCATGCTCAGGCTCCCAATGGGAAGCTCTTTCTGCAAGCCCTCTGAGGCAGATTGCGAGCTGACCTGCGAATGGGGCTGTTCAGGTGCAACTTGTGTTCATGAAACAGCATCTTCTGCTGCACCTCTGTAGGCTGCTGCCACTTAGGACAGAGTTGTTTCTTTCCTCAACTTAGATGTGGCAGAAAGGCTCTGTGCCTTGGCTCATTGGGCTGAGGCAAGGACAGTTACCATGTGTGTGCACTTTATGTCTCAGCGAGGAACACAGGGCAGAGCCAATGCCCGTGTTTATTTGGTGTAAATTACCATAGCTCCACTGATTTTTTTTTAGCTGGCCTGTTCCAACTTACTTCCTTGTAGAGGTGCTTTTTACGTATTAGCCGACTGACATATGCTGAAAGCATTTACGCAGCCATCTCAAACCCTCTGCAGATGTGCAGGTGACTACCTAATATTGTTTTGGCAGCCTTAACCACTAGGCCACAGTGATCCCTGAGTTTACACTCTTTAGCTAATAAACGAATGTAGAAGCCAGTTGGCTCAAGCTGTTGACTGCAGATAGTTTGTCAAGCTCTGTTCTGTATCTATGCTGCTAACTGGGAATACACTAAGTGTTTCCAGAGGCTGGGATCAGGCACAAAATTTTGATTTGCAAGGCTAGTTGCAGCCTTCTGTGTCTCAGCAGGATGAATAAATACTCCTGCTGCTATTTCAATGATAATGCTTCATTTAACAATTATTAAACAGCTTTCATACTGAAAACCAAAAAGCTTTACAGTGAGTTTTAATTAAGCTTGTTCAGAAGTGGTAACTGTGCAGTTTCACTTATGAAAGATAAGTTGAGTAAAATAAAATGCTCATCTCTACTCTCGAATTGGTGTTTTATTTTTACTGTCTGGTAGAGGAAATACAATAGGGCTCTTAGGATTGCTGGATCACTGGCTTATTGGTACATTTTGCTCTCAGAAATTAAGAGCATAGCAAGTCAAAATTGAGGGATTGTGTCTTGCAGAAGAAAGAAAGCATCACAAGAATGTGCTGGCTTTTACCTCGCTTGTATTAAATACTTTGCAATTCCATTACATTTAGAACCCCAACTTATCTTGCTAAATGCATCACCTGATGTGGGAGTTCTTTCGGAGCCTCAGCATCAGCTTCCTTCCCCCAGGTAACATTCCCCTTCCAAAAGCAGGTTGTGGAGTAAGAGAGGGTTACATGCCCCATCAACACACAGAGCTGCTTCCTGCAGCTCTGAACAGCTCTTACCTGGTGTTGTGCTCTATATAACTGCCTGTCACCCTGCCGGGGGAAAAGGCTGCAGTGTCAGGATGGAACGTAAGCTTATACTTTGGAAAACTTGATCAGATTTCAGTCAATTGCTTGTTATCCTAACAAAACAAGACGAATCTGAATAATCACCTTCCTATCTGAAGATTGGAAACAAATCTACTACAAAATAATGAGTAGTTTTCCAACGTGCAAGTTAAATTTCTCCCCAGGTATTAGAAAGTAACATTGTTAGTTCCAAAAAAGTGATTTACAAAATGATCAAAATTATTCCCAATGTAGCGAGTTAAATTATATCCAGGTGCTATTCAGGAGTTACCAGTCACATACCCATACTTACCACGTTTAATGCTATTCCAGGAAGTTTAAAACATGCAAAGATGTGAAGAGCTACAAGGTCTCTAGCAGCTACCTTTAATCTCCAAGTTCCTGTGACAGTGCAGCCCTTAGCAACTGAAGAATCATTTACATTTCATAGTTTTTTTTTCTCCCTTACGGAAAAGTTTATGCAAACCTCTTTCACAGAACCAATTTCCCATGAGCAGTTTTTCATTTTTTTATTTTTACTATCAGCTTTATTAGCTCTATTACACTGAAAAAATAAACTTTTCATGCCCTTTCTCACTTGCAAATTCAGTCTCGTTTCCATTTGAGGCAGTCCCCCCTTGATGGGTAGCACACCTGCACACACAGAAGCCTTACTGCTCTTCCTCCACCTCCTTACCCAATGAAGAAGCCGCCATGGGAGCTTGGTGGTGGATGAGAAGCTGCCCTCATAGCCCCAGATTTTCTCATTCTAAACTGGGGCTGGGGGTGATGTACAAATTTCAGTGCTGCCATACTGTGTCTTTCTTCCTCCTGCTGCCAGGGTGTGTGTGTATATAAATACATAACCTCCTGAATTTCCATGGTCTTAAATGAAAAGGCCTTTCTGGAGAAAGAGCAGAATGCACATCGCATTCAGCAGGGAAATTCAAAGAAGCCATTCAAGAAGTATGAGGTGAAGTATGGGAGAAAAGATGGAGTAGGTACAGACTGTGAAAGACAAGGCAGGAAAGAAGCATCAATGCTCATAAGGTTAAGCATAAAGGATGGACATAAAGTGAATAAAAAACAACAACAACAAAAAAAAACATCTGTATGTGGTTTCAGTTTACTTCCCTAAAACTCATGTCTTGTACATATTTCTCCTACATAAATACACTTACACACCGAGGCTATAAGAAATGACCAGTGGAGGGGGACGGCACAGGCACGTTAGCCAATTGTGTAAGATGCAGAGACATTTACTCTGATAGCTTTATTTGCTCAGCCATAAAAATCATACAGTAGAGAACAATTCTGCACAAAATTGTGTTTTGGGTTTATGGGACAAGGTTTTGGTAGCAAGGGGAATACAGAGGTGGTCTCTGAAGGGCAGAGGAGTCCAGGAAGGCTGGGCGCTCTTCAAGAGGGAAATCTTAATGGCGCTGGAGCAGTCTGTCCCCACGTGCCCAAAGACGAGCTGGCGTGGAAGAAGACCGGCCTGGCTGAACGGAGAATTGTGGCTTGAGCTTAGGAGAAAAAAGAGGGTTTATAATCTTTGGAAAAGAGGGCGGGCCACTGAGGAGGACTATAAGGAGGTAATGAGGCTGTGCAGGGACAAAATTAGAAAGGCCAAAGCTCATCTGGAGCTCAATCTGGCTACTGCCATTAAAGATAACAAAAAATCTTTTTACAAATACATCAACGCAAAAACGGAGGACTAAGGAGAATCTCCATCCTTTACTGGAGGCGGGAGGAAACCTTGTTACAAAAGATGAGGATAAGGCAGAGGTGCTTTATGCCTTCTTTGCCTCAGTCTTTAACGGCAATACCAGTTGTTCTCTGGATACCCAGTACCCCGAGCTGGTGGAAGGGGATGGGGAGCAGGATGTGGCCCTCACTATCCATGAAGAACTGGTTGGTGACCTGCTACGGCACTTGGATGTGCACAAGTCGATGGGGCTGGATGGGATCCACCCAAGGGTACTGAGAGAACTGGCAGAGGAGCTGGCCAAGCCACTGTCCATCATTTATCAGCAGTCCTGGCTATTGGGGGAGGTCCCAGTTGACTGGCGGCTAGCAAACGTGACGCCCATCTACAAGAAGGGCCGGAGGGCAGACCCGGGAAACTACAGGCCTGTCAGTTTGACCTCAGTGCCAGGGAAGCTCATGGAGCAGATCCTCCTGAGAGTCATCACACAGCACTTGCAGGGCAAGCAGGCGATCAGGCCCAGTCAGCACGGCTTTATGAAAGGCAGATCCTGCTTGAAGAACCTGATCTCCTTCTATGACAAAGTGATGCACTGGGTGGACGAGGGAAAGGCTGTGGATGTGGTCTACCTTGACTTCAGCAAGGCTTTTGACACCGTCTCCCACAGCATTCTCCTCAAGAAACTGGTTGCTCTTGGCTTGGACTGGCGCACGCTTCGTTGGGTTAGAAACTGGCTGGATAGCTGGGCCCAAAGAGTCGTGGTGAATGGAGCCAAGTCCAGTTGGAGGCCAGTCACTAGTGGCATCCCCCAGGGCTCGGTGCTGGGGCCGGTCCTCTTTAATATCTTCATTGATGATCTGGACGAGGGCATTGAGTGCACCCTCAGTAAGTTTGCAGATGACACCAAGCTATGCGCGCGTGTTAGTCTGCTCGAGGGTAGGAAAGCTCTGCAGGAGGATCTGCATAGGCTGCACCGATGGGCTGAGGTCAACTGCATGAAGTTCAACAAGGCCAAGTGCTGGGTCCTCCACCTGGGGTGCAATAACCCCAAGCAGCATTACAGGCTGGGAGATGAGTGGCTGGGAAGCTGCCAGGCAGAGAAGGACCTGGGAGTGATGGTGGATAGTCAGCTGAATATGAGCCAGCAGTGAGCTCAGGTGGCCAAGAAGGCCAACGGCATCCTGGCTTGTATCAGGAACAGTGTGACCAGCAGGGCTAGGGAGGTGATCGTCCCCCTGTACTCAGCTCTGCTGAGGCCGCACCTTGAGTACTGTGTTCAGTTTTGGGCCCCTCGCTACAAGAAGGACATGGAGGTGCTCAAGAGAGTCCAGAGAAGGGCGACGAAGCTGGTGAGGGGCCTGGAGAACAAGTCCTACGAGGAGCGGCTGAGGGAGCTGGGATTGTTCAGCCTGGAGAAGAGAAGGTTCTGGGGAGACCTTATCGCTCTCTACAGGTACCTTAAAAGAGGCTGTAGTGAGGTGGGGGTTGGTCTGTTCTCCCACATGCCTGGTGACAGGATGAGTGCGAATGGGCTTAAGTTGCGCCAGGGGAGTTTTAGGCTGGATGTTAGGAAGAACTTCTTTACCGAAAGGGTTGTTAGACATTGGAACAGGCTGCCCAGGGAAGTGGTGGAGTCACCATCCCTGGAGGTCTTTAAAAGACGTTTAGATGTAGAGCTTAGGGATATGGTTTAGTGGGGACTGTTAGTGTTAGGTCAGAAGTTGGACTCGATGATCTTGAGGCCTCTTCCAACATAGAAATTCTGAGAAATTCTGTGATTCTGTGAGCAAAGCCCAGCAGCTGCCCCATGTCAGATCAGCGTTGGCTCCAAAAGGACTTGCTGCTGGTCAGAGCTGAGCCAGGGGGTGATGCTGGTTGTGTCTCTGGGAGAGGAGACTGAAGAAAGCAGGGAGAGGCGGAAATAAAAAACTGCTGGACAACAGCAGCTGGGAATGAGGGGTGAGCACCATCCCTGCAGTCCCCAAGGTGAGTGCAGCAGGAGGGCAGGAGGTGCTCCAGGCAGGCGGCAGCAGTTCCCCTGCGGGCTGTGCAGGGAGAGGCCCCCGGTGGAGCAGGCTGTCCCCCTGCAGCCCATGGGTCCCACATGGAGCAGATCTCCACGCTGCAGCCCCCCCATGGGTGGAGGAGCCCCCGGTGGAGCAGGTGGATGTGGCCTGGAGGAGGCCGCAGCCCATGGACAGCCCCCGCAGGAGCAGGCCCCGGGCCAGAGCTGCAGCCCGTGGAGAGGAGCCCACGCAGGAGCAGGGGTCTGGGGGGAGCTGCCGCCCACCCGTGGGGGACTTGTGCTGGAGCAGTTTGCTCGTGGGGGATGGATGGACCCCGTGGTACGGAGCCGTGTGGGAGCAGTGCTTGAAGAGCTGCTGCCTGTGGGCAGCCCCCGCAGGCTCGGTTCGGGAAGGACGGCATCCATGGGAGGGACCCCACAGGGAGCAGGGGCAGAGAGGGACCGAGAAGGAGCGGCGGAGACCAAGCATTAGGGTGGAAGTCCTAACCGCAGCCCCCATTCCCCTGCACTGCTAGGGAGGAGGCAGTAGAAGAGGGTAGATACAGTGGAAGGTGTTTGTAGTTTGCTTTTAGTTTCTCACTGTCCTAGTCTGCTAATGAGAGGCAATAATTTCTATTAATTTTCCTATGCTGAGTCTGTTTTGCCAATGATGGCAACTGTTGAGTGATCTCCCTGTCCTTATCTGAACACTTGAGCCCTTTGCATTGTATTTTCTCCCCGTTCCTTTGAGGATGGGCAGTGAGAGTGGTTGTGGTGGAGCTTGGCTGCCCACCTGGGCAAAACTACCCCAAATTGCAACTATGAAAGCATGAGTTAGCATAAAACATAGATATGTTGTTTGTCTGAGATGGAATACAAACATTAAACATAGACTCTAAATTTTAATATGCCAAGAAAAAGTCTGGATTGCTGAGAAGAGGATGGTTCTAGGAGAGCAGTCATCAGAATGGGGGTATCAGAATATACTGTACTGGAGAGGGTTGAAACTATCTACACAACAGTATTTAGGATTGACATTTACAGCACAAATCCACCTCTTTAATCATTAACCATAGTTCCCTTCCCCTGTGCACAGCAGTTATTTAGTTGTGCACTGGGTCTGAGAAACATCTCTCCTAACTCGCACGCTACCTGTTCAGATTCTTTTGCTGCTCACCCTCAAAAAAATGTCAGCGTGCAGAGCCATAGATAATCCCTTTATCCATACTTCTTTTTGCTAAAAATTATAAATACACCCTATTCTTGTAGGCTTGTCTCATCAGTAGCCTAGTCTCCATGTGAACAGTTTCTACATCCACTACGACCATTACACATAACGTACAGTGTGGGCTTCTTTGGGGAAGCCAACGAAATCACAGTTCAGTGGTTGTCACGCTGGTGAAAAGCAAGGAAGGAAATCTAGCAGGATGCATTGTCACAATCTGGGCATGTTACATACCACCTTCTGTGAAGTTATGAAAGAGAAATGTTTGCTTGGCTCTTCTGTTTGGTAGCCTGTGCAGAAAACAGGTATGATTGTTCCAGAAGCAATTACCAAAAGCAGGAACTAACAAAACTGCAATTTTCAGTGCTGTGGTTTAAGCCAAAAGCTCCAGTAGCAAAGTACAGCTATTCAGATACAAGTTGCCTTTCAGTAAAAAACAGTATTAGAGAGTTCTAGGAGTGTCCTTTATAAAAGAAGGTTCTTTGTTAATTGCAATCTGTAATTAAAATGCAGACTGAAGGAAGTGCTCTGTGTCCTGCTCTTTTGGCCTAGCAGCCTCCTCACGTAGTGGTGGGACATTACTCTTGCCTTACTGACAGAAACAAAGCCAAAACTCTAAAGTGTGTGTGTTATGCACCACGAGGCGCTGATTTACTATTATCCCAGTAAAAAACAACAACCACTTACGGTCTTGTAAAGCAGCATTTAAAATGCTGCTTATTAGAAGCAATGCTATAGAGAGTGGGAACCGCGCTGACAATCTTGCATCCCCTGAGATGTGGGACCCGACCCCCGAGCTGTGCGGTACCTGGCAGGCTCCCCGCTTGCAGTCACCCAGCCAAGCTCATCCCGTGGATGAGGGAAAGGAGCTGTACCTGTGCGTGCACAGGCCGGGCCCTCCTTGGGCTGTCTGATAACCTGCATCACCGAATCCTCGGGAGATTTTGTGAGATTTGTGCCCGTACCGCTGAAGGAAAAGCCATGCTTAGGTTTGCCCAGTCAAACGTGGAGGAGTACACTCCGGTTCCTACGCTACAAGAAGCCCTAACAAAAAGGATAACAAGCAGGGGGAGGATGGAGGGCGGCGTGCAGGCTCAGCCTGTCTGCTGCGCCATTTACCAAATGGCTCAGAATTTCTCCAACCTACCATTTAAGCAAATAACATGAAAGGTCAAGTGCTTCACTCTCCCATGCTGGCAATATTTGTATCTCACACTATGGAAAGCCACTCAGTGGCTGAAGACCCCCATGTAGTTTTTCTCAGGAGTCAGCTGTGGCGTGTGTTTTAATTTCTGTACTCTCAAAGTATTCATGACAGCCTATAGAACACAGAAAATCCTGTGAAGCCTTACTTGAAGAAATGCTCCTTTGTTGGCTTCTGCTGGTTGACTTTCAAATACCATTCATAATCAACCTCTGGTTATACAAGTATTTCCTTTTCTTTCATTATTATTACTTTTTAAACGTTGTCACAGGCAGTTCCAGGATTTATTCCAAGGACTGACCTATTGTAATTTTAGGTTGTTTATTCAAATCATATGAGGTCTTTAGGAATTAACCATGCTGATGACCTTTGAAGAAAAAGAGTGTTTTCAGAAATGGTAATAAGTGAGGGCTTTCGTTTGTTTGGTTGTTTTTTTGAAAATCTCATTTATGGAAAACACCCCGCAACGTTTGAAGATATTCAGAAATGAAATGGTATTTCTGTCATGTACAAAGCATCTTGAAATAATGAATTTTTGGGAGGTTCAAACATGGTGACAGTTCACATGGTAAAAAACTGGGATGCAACACTAGGTAAGAAATCAGTTTCATTTAGTGTCGTTTGCAACCTGAAGATACTGCTGTTTAAACAACAAAGCTAACAGCTCTGGTTCACACCTGCAGAAATACAGGTACTCGTACTCCAAGCTTTGTGGCAACAGAGAAGTCCAGTTACCTTCCGAGCATCCATGCATGCAGTACCAGCAAGCCAACTCCTGAATTAGTATGAGCAAACTCTCAGCCTTGTCTGAGGTATTTTTGTTTTGTATTTTATTGTTGCAAATCTTACAGACATTAGCGCTCTGTTAAATAAAGGAATGTAGCACAGTAAATACATCACAACAAAACAGCTGGCCAGAGCTCCTCCCACCACCACCACCCCACCCCCCAAATTCAAAGCCCATTCCTCCTCCGCGCCCCCCACCCCCCAAATCAGACCACAGCAGCTTCGTTACAGAGGTCAGAGACCTGTGGCAAAAAACATCAGAGGAATTACATTCAGTAGATGTGCAGTATCAACATTCCAGGCTCACATGTATTTATATATATATATTTATATTTTTATATAGAGATCATTAAATGTTTACAAAGAACAATATTGTTACAAATACAATACTATACTTCTCCCAACGCTTTACAATAATTTCTATTCACCCTCTTTACAGAACAATAATATAACTTCATAGTCTAGGTACTGCGCTAAATATGTACAAGAGATCTCAACCACGTTGCTGTCTTCAGAAATTTATTTTATTTAAAAACAAACAAACAAACAAAAAAAAAACAACACAAGGAAAGCAAGCAAACCTGGTAACCCCAACTGAACCTCACATTTGAACAACTCAAAACAAATGTGAAACTTTCCAGTAAAAAACAAACAAACAAAAAAATACACACAGAATGGATGTTTCATCCTTAATGTAAACACTGAAGAATCAGACTGCACAAAGCAGTGAGAAAGAGAAAAAAATCAGGTCCATCACTGAAGGAGGAATGTAAACCAGCTGTTTGTTCCACCATTTTTGTTAAAATTTAACACGGCATCTAACAAAGTGCTGCGACAGTCCAGAGAACTGTAAGATCCCCTCTCTGAGCACATTTTTTGGAAGTCTTTCACTCTAGGAATTGAAAAGGGATTGCTTAGAAGACAGTTACCAGCAGCATGCACCATGCCATGGGCCTCCCAGCTCAAAAGCCTTACACACACATCCCAGCTGGAACTACAGACTCTTTACAGACCCTGATCCTGCTAACATTCACTTGCTTTATGTTAAGTGGCTATGTACCATGAAAGCATTCGATTGCCCAAAATTTGGCAGAATCTTGGCTGGAAGAATTAAAAACAAAGCCACAGTTGTTTCCTTCAGTACCCTTGCGTGTTCAGGTCTTCCTCATTTCCCAGTGAAGCCAGTTAAAGACCCTACCATGTGAGTTTTGTAGAGCCACAGAAACATGTGAAGCTGGGAGTGTGAACATGGCAGGAACCAGGAGCATGGTAACTGTGTCTACAGGAGTTCACCGAGTTTCCTCAGGCAACTTATGGAAAGGCTGCACTGTATATAATCTAAATTGTACATGGTTATATATCATATTTACATATATTACTATATATATGGAAAGTTCTGAACAAAAAGTTCAAATGATCATCATGAACTAGATGTCTACAGTTAAACAATATACTCACGAGTCATTCACTATCTACTTGCATCAGCCTGGCAGCAGAGGTAAGTCACTAACTGGAATACCAACACCACGCTCTCGTGCAGCCTGCTATTCCAGAGACTGGGATTAAGTGATACAGCAACAAGAACTGCAGTAAAATCAAGTCATCGTACATTAACCTCAACACTAAAAATATTCACTTACTACAATAGTTTATGCACCACTTCATTACCTCCCTTAAATATTTACTACCCACTGAAACACAAAAGGTTACTTGTTCCCTCGCTCTGATCAGACCACAGACGCCCACTATTTCTGAAAGCCAAACGCAGACCTCTGCTCAGAGTACTCGATGGCTCAGCAGTGTGTGCACCAGGTGTGCCCATGCACACGCACATGAGCACACACAGACACATCCAATCCATGAATCCCTGGGATTTCCAGGTGTTGTTACTGGGCTGCAAACCACGCCTGTTTTGCACGGTCCGCCACGCAGCAGTAGCAAAATGAGTGACTGTGACCAAGGACGCGTTCTCAAAACAGAAGGGACACGTCCTCGTGTGTGTGTGTGTGTGACCTGTTCTTGTCTTCATCTCACTGGGTCTTCCTATCGCACTCAGACAGAGCAGAAACTGTTTCCTTAAAAGAAAATCAGCACTATCAGCCTGGACTAAATGCATGGCTCAATTTCAATGTAAACACTGGTATACAGTCCTGCCAAAAGTAACTACAAGGAATGGAGAATTTCCCTCTCACTACAAAGAAAAAACGTTTTTTAAATTAAAAACAAACAGAAAAAAAACAACGAAGAAAACAACCACCAACCCATTTTTCCCCTTCCCCTGTTGTCACTAGCATGCAAGTTACAGGCCAATCAAATCCTATATTTCCTACGTCTTTTTCATACGAGTGCATATAGTACACACATATATCCGTTAAGTGCCATACAAATGGAAAAAAAATATAACAACTTAACTTATATAACAAAATAAATACGTTTATTCCCACCTTATCCCTCCCATCGTTATCTATGTCATGAACTAAAGAGGATAAAATTAGACAAGGTCTTTGGACAAAAATATATGTTAGAACTGGCTCAGAGAACAAAATTACTTAGAATAGTATGCAGATCTCTTATATTCAAACTTCATAAATAGCAAGCACAATTTTAAAAACATCTATATACACTGGCACACATTGCTGTGTGCATCAAATGCAGAATTAAGAGCCTAGAAAACGTGTAGCTATTCAGCAAATCCCCATATTGTTTCTCTTGTTCTCCCCTCCCTCTCTCCCCTTTCCTTTAACTTCTAAAACAGGCAAGGGACTATAGAAGACAAGTTGCATTTAAAAACCAAGTAGAACAAAAGGGTTCAAAAACCGGGGGTAGAGAGGGAGAGGCAGTTGCCTCCCCAGTTACTTGGTGTAATTAATGCAATTCTAATGTGCTTCAGCAACTTGCAGAGTACCTTTCAGAGTCCTAAGATCATGATAAACTGGTAACAGAAGGTAACTAAAAGGTATTTGGACAGTCCACTTTACCACAGCAGCATTTACTCATTCTTCATAAGCAGGTATTCTTCCTGAGGGCAAAAATATCTTTTTGGTATTCTACCTTTCCTACAGACATAAACCTTTAAACCAGAGCTCAGTGCCTGTGGGAAAATAGGGGAAGAAAAGGAAAGCCATGTGCAGGATGTCCAAGCGAACACTTCGCACCCTTCACTTCTCTCTGGTAAAAGACATCTTTCATTTAGCAACATTTAATTTATTCAGTTTACCAAATAATAGTCACAAAAATAAAACTGGTTATTAGAACGAATCGGAGTCGATCCTTTTTGTGAATCCTGCTGTGAACAATGCTGCTGCTGTTTTCCTGTTTTGCATGTGGAACTGCATTTAGTTTCACTTGTAAAGAGATGCAACCGAAATAGTCCCATATATTTTGCCCCTTCCCAAAATACAGGACAATGTTACGGAGGAGGGGAGAAAGGGAGGGAAAAGAGATATAAAGTCTCTTTTTTTGTGAGACAAAGAAAGAAATGTCTCTGCGGACACAGAAATGCAGCACTAGAGAGACAAGCACTAATGAGGAAAAACATCCTCCATGCACATTGTGACAGTGAGGTGTCGGCTTTAGATGTAAACTGGTTGCTCTTGTGCAGTCAACAGTCTGTACATGGCAGCTGGCATAGTCTTCATATGAATCTAGAGAAAATAAAAGAAATTAATCAATATTCCTAGCATGTACCACACTTTGGGAAGGAACTAGCTAAAAGGATACAGGAAAGAAACAAAAAGGAAAGCCTGAGAGTTTTCATACTCTTATTATAGTATCGCAGGTGGTTACTTTATGGAACAGTGTGATTAGCATCAACCAACACCTAAAGTTGTGGACACAAATATTTTCTGCTTAGGGTTCACCTAAAACACTTGAGAACTGTCAGTAAATAAAAAACGAGAAATGGTGGACTGTCTTTACCCTGGCTTCCATTGTTCAGATTTGAGTAGCAAAAGGCCAAAAGAAGTAACGATGAAATATGTTACGCTGCCTGCGGGCACTGCTCTTACCTCACCAACAGCATTTGACAGAATGTGCACAATTTTCTCATGGGGTGTTGCCACAACACTCTGCCCATTGATTTCAATGATCCGATGGCCAACACGCACACCTCCTCGCTCTGCTATACCACCTCTCATAAGGCTACAGATCTGGAAGAGAAAGAACAGATTTAGCAGGGTCTAGATATGGAAGAGAGGGCTCAGATTGCCCATTTTTGCCTCTAAATTGTAACTCAATATAGACTTGCAACAAATTCTACAATGTAATCCGTCATAGATTCAAAGTATAATTTTTTACTAGCAAATAACTGCAGTGTATTCTTTTCCAAGAACAAAACTGTCAGAAACAGCTATTTGTGTTTTACGTCAAATACACCACGGTTTGGAAGTTTAAAAGTGTATGAAGGACCACAGTTTAACAATGTTCAGGATGCAAATGCTTTACAAGAGAAGAGGATTAAGAACAGTCTACTTCTTTTGAGAACATACAATAGCTTGCTTAGACAGGAATGAAGCAGATGAGAACAGTTTCATGTACACAGTTTTCTTTCTCTGACCTGGCAGAGCTTTTCTGTTCCTCTGACTAACTCTGAATTTGTGGACTAAGGAGAGTCAAAGACAAAAATAACGTTTACATCTAAGACTTCGCACGTGTGCCAAGTGTTGCTTGCTGCGAAGAAGAAAATGGCAGCTTCCCTCTTCCCACACTGTCACAAATAGATGTGAAGTTTCATGTATATTAAAGCTTCACCAGGGAGTCTGGAAGCTACTTACAATCCCGTTTTGCACACTGAAGCCCAACTGGTATCTGAGGTCCGGTCTCCTGATCAGGACTGTTGTTACTGGAGGACACCTAACTATGTTCAGTTTAACCCGGGCCTGGTTTTTCAAACCCTGCAAAAAGAAACCACCATGAAATATGCTGGCAGAGATAGGGTGAAACATTTAACACAAACACTGGGTAAAAAAGTAAGTGTTAAAACACTGACATGGGAACAGTCCTGAATAAACAGCTCGTTGTATGCTCTAAAACAGAACCAAATCACTGAACACCAGACATGTGTACGTGAATATTCAGTCAGATCAGCACTGCAGCATCAAACGTTTCTTGCCAAGAAGCTGGCACTGTTGTTTTAAGAAACATAGTTGGCAATTCCTTCGTTTCGTAACACAAGTAACATACAAAAAGAGTATGAAACTGGTTTATGCAGCCCACCAGAAAAGCTGACTGTGGTTAGGAAATGAAATTTTAAATAGGTAGCTAAGGCAGTAACAAATACATGGCTTCTCCAATGGGATATACTGCATTCTGCCACACAAATGGAGGGTGCCACCCATATCCAGATCATAGAATTCCCATTCCTTCTTCTCTCTAGATGTACCACCTAGACATACCATCATGAACTTCTTGTTACCAGAAGAAAACTGAAGAAATATGTGTATATATAAATAAATAATACATATATATTGTTGTGAGGGTGGTGAAAACACTGAAACAGGTTGCCCAGAGAGGTGTGTAGTGTCCATCCTTGGAGTTATTTAATCCCCAGTGGGCACAGCCCTAAGCAACCTTCTCCTGCTGATACTGCTTTGAACCAAGGCGCTTGCTAGTCTCAGAGACTCTGTCACTGTATGGCTCCATGAAAAATCAAATGTTAAAATGCAGACAGCTGCAATCTGACCCCTTGTACGATTTCAGGTGTTCAGATCTCTTACTTGTAGACTGTTAAGATCCTTTTTCTGTCCAACACAGAAGTGGACACAGATTTTTCTACTCATAAATGCTTAATTCACACAATTCGCCTTCAATAAATAAAGAAATCCACATCAAGAAATAAATGCTTTATAAAGAATACAGCATCTTCCACCTTACCTTATACAACACATATCAATACCAAAACCTATTTCTAAATTGTTTTTATATGTGCAGTTGAAATCTGGGTCCCACTGAAACTGATGGGTGTCCGACACTGACTTTGAAAGGTTCATTTCCACCACATCTAAGGTAACACAATGAATTTTTTACATCCCGTTTACTGCTAATGATTCTGCTGGTTCTGGACTCGGCAGTGACTTGAACAACTGAAATGGCATCCAGCCAGTGTTAACTGCCTCAGAATCCTTTTTCTTGTCAATGCCTTGAACTGTCTGGATGCAGTCATCACACGGGCAGCAGCTGGCTGCACCTCCACACAATGCTGGGCTCGGCTTGGCTCCTTATTCAAGGTTGCTCCAAGATTAACTGCATGTGAACACCAAGTGGCAAAGCACATGCCTGTGGGGAGTGCCTCAACGCCACTCTCAGCAGAAGGAAGGTCCAAACTCCACCTCTCCTGTGACTGTGTTTAACTCAATGGAGTTAGCTGCAGTGCTCCAGGGCCATCAACATCTACCTGCAGGTCTTCAAATCAACACACAGAGTAAAAGATAGGAGGAACTAAACCATACTAAGCTGTGGCTGTAATGTTTGGACAAAAGTCTGAGGGGATTCTGCCTTAATTTTCTAAATCTGGGAGGGCAGGAGTCTTGCAGAGATGACTGTATCTATGAGGAATTTAGGTGTCTAACTAGGGTCATCTGAGTTCATCCAGGCTGCATGCCTTCAACAGAGTTGAAATCAATGCTCTCTTACTCCCCCTGAAGCACACTCAAGTTATTTAAAACTATTCTTTCAAAAAGGAACTAATGTGGCCCCCAACAAAAAATTTAGTAATTTTACAGAAAGCACAATTGTTGCAATAGCGCCTAGCTCCTAGTACTATGCAGAATGGTAGTGCATGCTTATTAGAAAAAAAGCACCTGTATCATTTGAACAATTTAGTTGCTTATTTAGTCCTTGAGTTTGTTTCAGATAATAGGCATCACCAGAGGCTTCCAAAAAAGAGACAAGTAGCGCAATACAATCAGGGAATAGCCACCACACGTGGTAAGTTTCTTTCTAGCTCTGTGGTTTTCAGTCTGTTAGTAGCAGAGCTTACATCTATAATACTAAAATTACCTTATTTGAAGTGCTTGCAAGATATCTTCTATATAGCACTCATCTTTTCATAGGATTCCTTAGAACATGCTAAATAAACCTGAAATCTGAGGTATTTCTGCCACATTTAAACTTGTGCTTAGGTCAATCAGTGGTTCCTCTGCTTGATGTGAGAAGCGCCATATGAACAGGTTTACACGCATGGTTATGAAGACATGAAAATATGCAGACTCTGCTTTTGTCTAGAAAGACAAAATAAATGGCCACCAGTTCCTATAGCAACAACCGCAAGTACCAGTGAGGAAGAGGAATGTCTGCAGAAGCTGGAGAGAGCAAAGCTGACTGCTGCTGTTTTGAGAAAGTACAGATAAGGCTCATCATAATGAAACTCTACCTAAAGAGGCTCTGAATCAGAGAAGCACAACTCATCAATGTTTTAGAGATAAAACTGTTGTGAGATAGGAAATAAGTAAGGCTAACATGAAAAGTCTGAATTTGTGGTGGGTTTAGTTTCACTGAAGTTGGCACAGAGATTTTTAATATGATTTTATTTTTTTTCATTCTTCACCAACGTAAGACTGCTTTTGCCACATTTTTAGTATACTACACTTCCAGGCTGTAATTTCCACTCTCTGAATCTAAAATGGCTGGCCCAGGGATCTATGCACCTATTACTCATTAGAGCACAGAATTCATGTTCTTGGAAACTGGAATAGGAAGGAAGTCTTTAGAACAAAAATCTGAGTTCAAGCATTACAAAACTGATTCGAGGACAAAAAAAAATTAAAAATGTACTTTGTGAAATACAAAAGTACAAAATGCAAAGAAACGTATTGCATGAAACAACCAGTCACCAGAGAGCTGTGTAGCAAAGCAACTTTAACAGCCATATACATAGGAATCAGAGAAGGATTTCTCTTCCAGTATGACACCAGATTTACACGTCTGCGTGGAGCTCTGTGAGGTATGTCAATAAATAACCAGGTCCATTTCACTTCATCGCCAGCATTCCCCCATGATGTACCATTCCTGCTCTTGAAACTCTGATGTTTAAAATACCTCTTCCCTACAGCTAACCCCAACAGTTCCAGTGTCTCCAGCACCTGTATCTCCATTCGTCATATAAAACGTTAAGGGCCTTCAGGTGTGCACCTGGTAATACCTTCCTTTTCAACAAAATACTCTCATGGTGTGAGGTTCTGCACAGAATCCTTGGCTACACAACTAATACACAGCTCACTTTCTGAGAGTCAGAAAACTCGGTGAAGCATAATTTGCAACATACTCCGAACATCACTAAATGAGTAGTGCTATACAAACATTTGGTAAGAATTATTACTTAATAGTTCTGTACTTATAATGCTCTCCTATCATGTAACCCTTTGAAAAGATCCAGAAACATTCTCTGTACCTTTATAATGCTCTGACATGTTGAGAGTGGTAAGCCAACTAGGCTGGTCCCGTTGATCGACATGATCTGATCCCCTATATTCAGCTTCCCAGACTTCTCTGCTGGTCCTCCGTGCATCATATTGGCTATGATAACTGTAGGCAAGATGGATCCCCAACCAGACTCCACAATCACCACCCCTAGGATTTCTCCTTTTTGCTTTTCGATGTAAACCTGTATCATAAGAAAAAGTGTTTCAAACAAAAGCTTTTTCTCAACCATGGAACTGGCCCCCCGTCCTCCTGCAATCTTTCCTCCCCTCACCCACCAAAACACATATTTAATGAATCAGCAAACACATAACCCCTCACTATTTGCAACCTGACTTCCTAGTGCAAAACAAACAGAGTACTACATTTCAGTTGTATTCAAAAATGAGTTAATCAACACTAAGTACACAGGTTTTGCTTAGGGCTGAACATGCCCTCACACAACTTATTTCTGTTTATGAGCAGAGGGATATGGAAACGAAGAAACCGTTGTCTAATGGGGGTTCAGTGGACCAAGCTAAATAGAAGTTTGTAAGAGCTTATGACTGCACATTGGAAGAACACTAACTGTATGTTGCAGTGGTGCACAGGTTCATCATTATTAGAAGCACCATGCAGCAAATCCTTTCAGCAAATACAATCCTTTAAAATCTGGAATCAGCCACTTTCACTGACACTAGTTCCTCCACAAATGTTAAATTATTTACTGTAATCTGTAAATCATATTAATTGTTAATCTGTTTTACATTCATTTCATTAAAATACAACGTGAAATATTTGAAAATTGTTTAATAAAACAAACAGATGGAAAATCACTTCACTGCTCATAGACTTCGGGTTCACAGTTTGCCTTTGATACAGAACTGACAACAGGTTGACTTACTGGGGGAGATATTCTAGACTCACTCAGTTCATTTATAGGAAGCATTAATGGTTTTCTGATTTCTGCCAGCATGGGCCTGCACCTGGTACAGGGGATCTTAATGCTGTTAAGGAGAAAAATGTGAGACATACATCTTTGCAGTTTTCAGATTTGGAGAAGTGAATGAGGTCGTCATTGTACATGTCCTGGGTATTGAGCAAGTCGCTATATTCCTTCTGGCTAAGGTCTTCTGGATTGATCCCATTTGCCCTCAGAAACTCCTGGTAGGCCACGCTGAATGCTTGACCTATGGACTGTGCAATCAGCTGTGCCTGCAGGGAAGGGAAAAGAAAAAAAGTCAAACGTTGTGATGGTCTTGTGCACTGCCATCTTCTCTGTTACAATCACACTGTAAATGGTTTATCCCTACAAGTCACGTTACAGTTTAAAAATATTTCTGCATTAAAAATTAACTTAAAAGGCTCAAAAAATGTCATCACGTTCATATGAGAAGCATAAATAAAGCTATCCTTTCACGGGTAAGAAATGCTAGCATAAATGTAGCGGTATACCTGCTGCAGTGACTGAAGCACAGATGGCAAAAGAGAACTCTACCTCTCACCTACAACTCTTCTCATGCGTGCAGCTCCCAGGTGGCTCCCCCTTCTAGTAGAGGCAATGCCATTCTCTGACAAGCCAGCAGAGAAAATGAAAATGTCTGCTAGAAAGCACACAACCGCATTTAAGAGGATATTTCCTCCCTATTTTCTCCCACTCTCTTAAAACCACCACGTCTGTATTGGCAGCTCCTACCTCATCCCAGATGAAGGAGGAAAAGGGCAGCACCTACTGACTGAAGTAACCAGCCCTTGAAGTTATGAGAAATGGTCATGTGCAGCTCCTTCTCCACCCTGAAACCTCCTTCAGCCTCTCCCCCCTATATTTCTTGTTTCCCTCCATCTCCCTCCACTTTCCTGCTGCTGTGCATCACTGGGTGATCTGTGCAGCACAGAGGAGCTGGATTTGATGTGTACTGAAACAGTCCCTTGGAGAGCAGTGCTGGCTAGGGGGAGGGGAGGGAAGAGAAGGTCAGAGCTCCACAGCTAACTGTCTAGGCCTTAGGGGGGCTGGTGATGAATGAACACTGCCAAGGCATATTTTCATACAGCCTACCAGCTGTATTTTAAGGTCCAGTTTGGTCCTTAATAAGGGAAAGGTTCCCTACCCTGAAATAAGCTGTGTTTTAAGGCAACTCAAGATAGCACTAAACCTGCTGATGAGAACATGAGCATGATTGCTGGTGCTGAAAAGGTCACAGTCCAGACAGCATTACTTTGCCAATGCTCAGATCAATCCAGCTTAATGGCAAGAACAAGACAGCAAGATAACAGGAAAACTACGTCTCCTTAGCTCTACAAACTAAAAGAGGAGACAACTGTGGACTTTATGTTCGCACAGATGCATCTTGTCTCCAGGACAAGATCAACTCCCATTTAGACACCCAGCATTTGGACACATCACTAAGCATTAGCTCTTCTGAAGATCTAGCCCTAGACAGAATTGAAAATCTGGTGCCAGGCTCCTTAGATAAGGACGTTTCCAAGCAGGTACACATTGTGGTTAAAATCCACTTGAGGACTTAAGAGTTTCTGTGACAGTTTCTGTGTAAATTCTTCTAAATACCCAGCTGTCCCAGAGGAAAAGATGACATTGATGCAATTTCTCAGCTTGTTTTTGTGTCACTGAACAATGCTTTCACTGGAACTACAGACAGGTCCTTTCTAAGCCAGGATCAGGTGGCATAGGGATGGATGAACTTAACCAACACAAATGTGGCCTGACCCAAACCAACCACAGGAAGGAGTAATGCCAGTAGTGACCAGAAGGAAGAAGCACAGATTCCAGCTAGTCAGGGTATTAAGAACAGTCTGGGAAACGGATCCAGGAGATCTAGATCAAACTACCACGTGCTGAAGGGAAGCAAGCCACAGCCTCTAGCACCTGGCAGTTTGAGTTCTGCTTTTCCAGCTGGTCAGTAAGAGAGCTACGACTGTACAAACTTGGAACTGGAAATATGGGAACAGCAGTCTTAAAACAGGCAACATATCAAATGAAATTAAATGAAATAAACTTTGGCTATTCTTTTCCTTTTTTTGCACCAGCTTCTTGAAAGGCTCTGCAAAACTGGCCGGCATGCTATTATGGAAAAAAAAACCCTGTGATTTTTTATGTTCTTTGCTAAATTTTTTGTAGAGGATCACTTATATCAGTGTGTTTATCTTTACTTTTTAACCTCAGCAGGGGGTGACAGTATGCACATGCATCTGCAGTCACATAATTTAACTGACCATGGGTTCAGACTAGGTTCACCATTACATAAAATCAACTGCTTATTCAAGGAAACCTTCCCATCTTGCTGGTACACCGCAGAGTAGAAGGCATGTGAGGATATTAAAAGAACCTGGTATTTTCACTTTACTTCTGCTAACTAGCTCAGCATATCTGACATTGCACTACAAAGACTTTCTTCAGACTGATGTGCAAACCACAAGAATAGGAAGTAAATCCTTACCTCACCCTCCCTAATTTGTGCAGGATGCCTTCCCTAACTGGCATCACCTCTGTAACATGTACATAATTGACACATGGGAGTGATCCCCCTTCTTCCACCTCCTGCTACAGGAACCATTTGACTTGACTAGTATTAATATGACATTTTCCACAGAGACAGTTAACACTCTTACGTGGAGGGTTTAGAACTGGGAATTTTTGCCTTCCCAAGTTATTAGAAATACTGTGTGATATCACTTCATCTAGGGCTGACCTGATTATGAGACTGACAACTATGTATCTGGCCACCTCAGTCTGATGTGTGTGTTTGATTTTACCTTTCATTTACAGACTTTTTAAAAGTGTATAAAATCAGCATGTTTTATACACTGATCGTGAAGACAGGCTATCAAGTAACTAACAGGTAACTTAGCTGACCTACACCGTAGACATTTACTCAACTGTTTCTATTCAGGGTGCCTCAGGATTACTGGAATTATCAATTTTCCTTGCTGGCTTTTAATACAATGTCAGCAACTACTCTTCAACTCAGATCTTCTCAACAACAACAAAAGTCACATTTCTGATACGTATCAATGATCCTTGATGTAGTATTTAGGATTATAATTTCCCTAGGAAAACAAGCTTCTTTGATAGATATTCACTCTCACGGGCAAATTATGAGCTGGTATATGTAAACTGTGGCAGCTGGACCTTCTCATCGCTACTGAAAGGTACTGTATGAGCTAAACAAAGGGAATTTTTACAACAGTTTTGTGAGTAAAATGCCAGGTCTGAAAGTGCCAACAAAAAGCAAGATGAAATATCTTATCATGGTTAATGAACAAACAGGACCACTTTCTGTGGGCTTCAACACTACCAAAACGTGTTTACATTTCCACCCCTAGAAAATTATGAGACAGAGTAATTCCTTACATCTTCAGACTCAAAGACATGGCAAATCATTTTGTACTGTCTCTTTCCATCCTGGGAAGGGTGAGATGCTTCCACATTATCCTGCGAGTTGGACCGTGGCATTCTCCTACGAGCCATCAGAACAACTATGTTCCCTATATCTGCGATGTAAGAAATGGTCCGTAGGGGATGATCCATCATGGTTTCCTGTGGAATAAAAGAAAACAAAACAATATAAGCAGGTGCTTCTTCTTAGTGTACTCCTGGTATTATGAAAACACACAAATGGTAACATAAGAACTCTGTTAAGTCCACATAAAGAGTCATGCATGAAGGGAGTTGCCAATAGAAAGCAAGTTACGCTTTCCAGAAGTAAATCGAAGAACAACTTTTACAAATTAAAGTTTTATTTTCTGTTGAAAAGTACAAAGAACTCAGTATCAGAGCCTGAATATGCTGGGCAGGCATGGACCAGCACACAAAAGACTATAAACTTCAGATTATCAAAACCAAACATTCTGGGCTGCTCTAGGCACAATCAATACTTGTCACAACACAGCCTGTAAGAAGTCAGCTGAATGCAGTTAATTTACTGACAAATTCTAATCATTTTCTACAGACATGGCAGACTAACTGACATGGCCCTTGAATGGATTTTGACCTAGGAAATCCTGGGGAGAAGTACAAGACCCAGCACTTCTTGAAGGATAAAATTTGGCAGGTAGGTGCAACTTTATTTGAGTGGCCTATTATAAAATATTGACAAAGACATCTGTGTTTATACCTGCGTATCTGCATTCAGTACTTTAATTCTCTGTGTAGAAATGAAGAGGTCCACTTCAGTCATGGGCTGAGATTCACCTTCGGGAGCCTGCAAATAAATGGATTAGAGTCAAACACAAACATAAGGTAACATCCTTAATAATGATGTTAGCTCACATACAGGGGTATACTAAAACACAGTCACCAGAATAGCAATGCAAGATAGAATATTAGACTGCAGAAGCTAAACACAAAGATATGGAAACTATATACAGATACATGAAAGTGAACTGGATAGCATTTGAACAATTTCTAACCCCGTAAAAGCTTCCCTGATATATTTACTGATCCAGTAAAGTTATAGATGACTGTGACATGAACGGTTTAAAGATTTCATGAAAATCAGAATGATTCTCTCATTTTCACCACATTAGGAGTCCCACTTTAAAGAAGTTTTTCACACATGCCATAGAAAGGCCTAACAGTAGCTCTTACTTGAGTAATTTCTGTATGGGCTTACAGTGACTGCTCGGGACAATGGAAACACCTGTACCGCAGGTAGGTACAGTTTAAGCCATTCTTAATACAGTTCTGGTAAAAAGGCCTTCACAGTCAGACATACCATTCAAGCATGAATACACTTTGAAGTCATATCTTTGTCAATAGAAAACCAATGCTTGCAATTTTTTAAAAAAGTTAGAGGTGTTAAAGGGTACTCACAACCTCCATAAACAAAACTTACCACTAAAATAAGTCAATCAGCATATTACTGTGTATATATACATAAACTTTATTTTTCTTTTTTGCATCCAGCAATTTGACACATTTGTGAATCAAACAGACCAGTCTTATAGATAAAAGGTAAAATAAAAACCAGACAATTTTAATCTGTCATTTTACAAAGTTAGAACCTTTGCCATGTCAGTCCTGTTTCTTTAGCATGGATTTTGGGTACTGCCTGTAACCATTTGATAATTCCAATCTTTACTCTATTTGTAACATGAAATGGCTAATGATAAGCAACAAAAAATGGCCAACCAGGCAACTGATTTCTGAGAAATGTCAACTTGTATGGTGGCTCAGAAATAAATCTAAAAAAAACTTGCTGGATGCAGAAAATAACTCAAAATAAAAGCAAAAAAAAAAAAAAATCAAACAAACAAAAAAACAACTCCCAGAAAACAAAAGAACAGGCATAACATCAAGCTGATGGAGTTTGTACTGCACCTTCTTCCTGCTTTTGGCTAATTTCTGGGCCATCTGCTTAGCATGGAATAAACAGAGACAGGAGAATAGTTAGAGAAGACTTTACAGAGACTCCAAGCCAAGAAGGAATCTGCATGCTAATGCCAGGGCTCACAGACTATTAGCTGTTCTAAATTAGTCCCTGCTTCAATTAATTTATTTATTTTTATTTTTATTTTTTTTTTGTTTCATGTTTAGCATAACCAGTGTAAAAAAAAATGAAAAGAAACCACACCAGAGGAGACTGGAAAAATACAGAAGGATTTTATTTTTTTCCATTTAAAATGCTGCTCTCAAACAACAGGCTTTATTTCTTTGTTCGTTCTTAACGGGAAAAAAAAAAGCTTCCCCTCATCTGCAGCAGGTTAACCATGCATGACCCATGAGGTTACCTTCTTTGAAGCATCACCAGTGTAAAATGCAAGAGAAGAATTTTAACTATTTTTATTCCAACTTTTTTAGAAATCAAGGAATTTAAATTCAAGTTGCCTAATGCTCTCACACATGAACCATCTTTAAAAAAAAGCCACACTAAAACTGTACTAGTTTTTCTTGGAAATACAAAGCGACAGAAGCTAATTGTCACCTCCATTTTCTCCTCCTTCCGTGCATATATGCCCAAGCCAACGTTCACATTGCATTTCTGAACAACAGGTTTTCCTGTGACACCTGCATACCATCATATTTTTTCAAGAAAGGCAGTGGAGCACATACTTCATGTCCACAACCCCTCTGAAAACACTCTCTTGTCACTGATTTAATTGCCACTAGTTTAATTGACTTACATCCAGAGAGATATCACCCCATTGCAACAAATTGATATTTTATGTGCTATTACTGTGATAACAATAACAACATAAATAAGCATCATCACTCTTACAGTCTTGCAATCATTATTCAAGCCAAAGTGAACTGAGCTTATGGACTAGCTTGCTAAAGAAATTCAATACTCACCAGGCTGGCAGATATCTTTTTACTTCCAACAATTAGTGTTAGCTAATTAAATTGACAAGTGTTTTTGTGGAGGGAAGGAGGCTTACTATTTCAAGCTTCATAGAATCACAAGAAGCAAAACATTTTATACTGATGCTCACAACTTAAAATTTGCCAGTTTTAATATAATCAAGCCTGAAAGCAGCAACTGAAACTTTAGACCGTGCTGCTTAGTTACAAGTATGATTATATTCTCACACCAACTTTGAGGCACCTTTTTCAAACTGATTAATAGCCTGGTGATAACAAACTATTGGAAAAGCGATTAGAACTGCTTCATGCTGCAGGCTGTGCATTATATTAATTTTCACTGGTACTCAGAAATATTATAGTTATCTTGAATAGCAGCTGCCTGGCATACAATGGGCAAAGGGGAGACACGCATGAGATATACCATTTAAACTGTTCTCCAAAATATTTCATAGAGCTAAGGTGATGACATGGAACAAACAATTTTAAGAAGTGATTTGGCACTACACTGAAATGGCATGAAAGAAAATATGGTCCACAAAAAAAAAAAAAAAGGAAAGGAAGAAAAAGAAAAAAAAAGCGTCAACGCCTCCCCAATTTAGGACAATTCTATACAAGTGACTTTATTATTCCAATCCTTTTCATCACTGAGTTATTTTTCTGATTTAAATCAGATCATTTCAGAATTCTTAGAAAGAACAGCAACTACCTACTCTACACAAAATAATATATTTTTTTAAATATATAGAGTCTGGAATTTTCATTTAACTTAATTACGTGGCTAGTTGCAATTCCCAAAAACTCAGATTTTTAAAAATCAACACACTCTCTTCTGCTCCATGGATGGCTTAGATATAGTCAACCAATTTGATTTCTACAAAAAATGTACTGCAACTCTGTGAACACACAGATGACACTTGGTGAATGAAATATGCAGAATATTAAACTATTTTCACATATGACTTCTTAAATTACAATCAGCAATTAAATCAGTTCTTATCTAAAAATGGTCAAACCTGACACACAGCTCAAATCTGCTGGTGAAAAATAAAAAATGAAAGCTGTTACTCCACAGGTGAAATGTAGCAGCAGTTCTCCACAGATCAGCTGTGAATTGTAATCATGAACATTATTTTTCCTATACTGCTATTAAGATTAAATGGATTCATTTCAAGTAAACTATAGAAAGATGTTTCTCCCACGCTATTTGGAGAAATGAGACTACAGTCAGAAAATAGTGAAATACCTTTCGTAACACTAAAAGTACCTCTTCATGGAAATATGAAATCAACTAAGTTTGATGAATGTCTTCAAAGCATTGTTTCTGTTGTAACTTAGCTTGACTTCACAGAGATAACTGCTGAAGCAAGAAAACCCTCAGTTCTTCTACTTTTAACTGTAGAGATATGCGTTTACAGAAAAAGCACGGAGAATTGTTTTCAAAATCAGTTCATATTCTGAACGAACACGTGCATGGTCTGAAGGCTCTGCTACAAGTAAGCATTAAACAGATTATTTAATTCAAAAGGAACGCATTCACATGGGAGGTATGTGTATGCAGCAGGCCTTAAACAAAGTCCTTCCCACTTCCAGTAATTTTAACTTCAGATTTGTAGATTTTTAAAAGCTCAGCCTTAATTCATAACCTTTCTTTTCTTTAACTATAGAGAAATGTTTCATACACAGCACCTAACTTGCTCCATAAACAAGTATGAGTAGGGCACAGGTATCACTAGCATTGCATGAGCAATATTTTACACATTTGGCCTAAAGGCAGTGATGAATCTAGCAGCCAGAACTCTGTCATAATGATGTTCTCAATAAAAAAGTTTGCTTTTTATGGGAATCGCCAACAAAAAGAAGAGCCAAAATCAACAACGATGACCCTACAGTGCAGGGAAGCATACTTAGATTTCCCAAACTTCACCTAGAAGCAGTAGAGTACTGTCAAAGAAGTGTACCATGGTATTGTGTGCCATGCAGTAGGCAAACCGTTTTATGAAATTCACTTACTTTTAGAAAATTATGTGTGCAGGCTAGGGTGTTACCAGGTCAACCATGTAACTGCTTGGACCTCCATGCTGAAACAAATTTTCTATAACCAAGAATATGCATGCCTGGTCATTTACACGGATGTGTAAATTACAGGCTTGATGAGTGAAATGAGCTAAACAGATCCCTTCTGTGCTGAGGCACAGCAGTGCTGAGGCATAACAGAAACCTCAGAAATAACTTTATTTTCCTAATTATTTCTGAGAAACATATTTAGTATGAGAGAAGGATTCTACTCTTTTCAACTACATAAACCCACTTTGAATTGGCCTGTTTCTACTTCAGTTTGCTCTAACACATTTGTTCAATCTTTGCCTCTACTAAAGCAGGCCTCATGTCCAGAACCAGGCTCAAGTTAAACTCCTGATGCCAGTTTCCCATCACAGCTGATGCTGATCTTTCTTTTCAGCTTACAGTGATGTGTCCCTCCTAGATCCAGCCTCACTGAAGTCCTTATTCCCTTTCTTCCTGTAGCTTACCTTTTGTTGCTTACCTGTGCATTCAAATCAGACAACTTTTCTACCATGCAGACAAGGCACAGCTTTACTCACACCCAAGGCAGGACAGCAAAAGACAGTGGAAGGATAAGTCTCCACTACAGCTTTATGAAGAAGCCATGAAGACTATAACATGCGAGGGCTGAGAAAGCCGAGTGAATACCTTTTACAAAAATTCCACTGAATACAGACAAGCCATTGCTTTTCAAAAGTTTCTTAAGTTTGTGGAGATGTCCTATAGAGATGGCAAAAGATGACAGGAATACTACTTCCCTGCCAAATAGAGCCTTCTCTAAAATGCTAGCATGCTAGACATTTTTAGAGACAAGGTTACAAAAAATTCTGTATTTGAACACCAGCAAAATTAAAATTGTTGGAAGTGTCTCAATATTTCTATTTGGAGCATTTATCTGAGAATTTCATGCACTAACTGAGCCGAGCACTTGGCAAGGAAGCATTGAAAGTAGTAGTAATATTAGGAAGCATAAGCTGATTTTAATAGACAATATTATTGGCCTTCCTGATAACATGCTGTATCTCTTCCTCTCTTTTAAACGATTGTACAGACAGAGTCTGAGTTGGAATCCAAAATAAACCATACAAAGGAAAAATGTATAAATGTTAAACTAAAGAAAATGTTGACATGAGATTGTCTTGGTTAGCTGAGTTAGCACAAGATGAAGCTGTGTTCCTGACACACAGCGATGTATGAGTAGGAGAAATGTTGTAGCACCTTCTATGAGTACAACACTCCATCCATACATCTTAATTTCAGTTGACAATGTCATCATTGTAACTTATAATACAGCAGCATGCCCGTCATGCTGTGACAAAACAAACAAATGACATGAACATACCATATTCCAAGACAAACTATTTTTTTCTATACATCCCTGTACTGCCTCGGGCTTTTCTTTCATTTTTTAAATCAGTTCACAGCTATTACTAGGTAGAGAAAATAGTATCCACAGCATGGTCAAAAATAACTGCGGACTTTACCACAGTACAGGTTCCCCTCAAGCACCAAGCCAGAAGCAGCTGTAATACCTCCTGGTTATCCTCTAAACCTGTTTTCTCTCAACACCCTGTAAAACAAAACTGAGACCACCACTCACTTCACATTCTGGCTTAGAGAACACAGCAGCAGTATTTCTACAGGGAATTATAATGATCTGGTAACTTTTACCTACCACCCTTGTTCCAAAAGCAGCATTATGCAAGTGATTTATCTTGCAGAAAGAAAGATGAGGCACTTAACGTTCCTGAAACCACAGGTAACACAATACGGGAGTACTACTACATATGTAAGAAGTTCATATCTGCAATTTTAAGGTACCAGTACGAGAAGTAGCAAGAGGAATCACTTCTCACCTTGATCCTGCTGACAGCTTCCTGAGCTTGCATCATTCTCACATTCTTGGAGGGAGTTTTATCCGAAAGGAGTTGAGTTGAGCCAAGGTAGTTGGCTGCAAAAATGATTCCATCGATTAAGTCTTCAGGATCGCAAGGTCCAGGAACTGTAACACAGGAAAGAAATCACTGCAGAAAATTATACTGAAAAATGGCAAAACAGCAGCACTAACAACTTGAGCCTGTGCCTGATGGCTGTAGATGCTCCTTTGAAATACCACAGTTTACCATGATGACATGGTAACCAGTACTTTCAAAGGTTCGAAACATCAAGAAAATGCTCTCAACATCTCTCCAGCAGAAGCTGTAATTGTTAATCCAGCCTGTCTCCTGCAATAGCTCAGCCTTTTGTGAGCAAGGATCACCCCAGGGCTAAACAGTATCTCTGAGGTTTTGCTGTTATGAAGAGACGTGGGGACTTGGCTCTTCCCTCACCCACCAGAAACAGCCTTGCAATCCTGAGGCAAGCAGTCGTAAGCAGTAAGAGGAAGGGGGCAATTTAGGAACAGCCATCAGCCACTTTCTCACTTGGTGTCAGCCACAGTTAGTACACAGGTAGAGGAAACTCCCTGGCAATGCTTTACAGGTACAACACTGCTCCCCTTACTGAGACTGAGAGCCCAACTATCAAATTGCTGCTACCCCACAGGCCTTTAAAAATCATGATTAGTCTCAACAAGGATACTGAGGGGGAGTATTCAGTACTTTCAGAATTCAGTAAAAGTGTGGTTAAACATTCAGAGCACAGGATGTCCCACTGGAAAAAGCAACTTTGAGTCCCCAAAGACTCTTAATGATCTGACTCCCATTAGCTTCTGTGCAAAGTCCAGGGGTGATCAAGTGTCCAACACCTAACAATTTTAATCATTATAAAGCAGCATTTATGATTGATAAGACTTCCAGTGTTTGGCAATTATATCTAAAAATTGTAGGGCTAAAAAGATGTATTTTAGCACCTTGCTATATGTTAAAATTGTCATGATCCAGTAGGGTGGTTGGTTTAGCTAAGCTTCCTGTTTTTGTACAAGTGACAAAAAACAGCAGATGCTGAAGACTTTTTGAGAATGCAAATCATCCTAAACAATTCTACTGGTAAAAGTGCCCACATTTTATCATTAAAAGAAAAAAAAAAGAAAAAAAAACACAAAACAAAAAAACACAAAACAAAAAACACAAAACAAAACACGCAAAACCTTTTTTTTTTCATTATTCTAGGAACAAAGCAAAAAAAAAAATCTTACAGTATCAGAATGTAGCTTTCATTAGCTCGGGGCTTATCTTGAGAAATGAAGCGATGGGGCTCAAAGCTTAATACTACTCAGAATGCCAGCTCTAGCTTAGTTTTAAAGGAAGAGGTTAACAACCACTTAGAACAAGCACGAGAAACTTCAGCTCTGAAGAAATGCAAGTCATTTTTAAGAATAAGATAACAAATGCAAGAGCTGAAGATAAATATCACACTCAAATTACACACAGAGACTTAAGTAGATGCATAAACCTTATAAGGGAGCTAGTCTCTTTTGTGTTTTCATTAAATATGAACATTTAGGACTTGTAATTTTAAGATGTTCATCTTGCGTGCTGGCAGAAGCTGTTCAGATACTAAATATCTGGAAGACCCTCAAAATGAACAAGTTATTTTCAAGGACACACAACCAAAAAAACCTGAATTTCTCCCTTAGGGAAATTTATGCATCTGGAAGTGCTATGTATTTACAAACTCTTCCAGTCATGAAACTACACAGCATTTTAAAGTGCTGCCTTTCGTTACTCTATACTCTATAAAGGCCTTATCACAACTTCTATTACCAAACAATTTATAGTCCTATTCCTGATTAAAACATACACACAAAAAACAAACAAACAAACAAACAAACAAACAAAAAAAAACAGACACAAAACTAGTCTGACATTCTGTAAAGGTGTAGATAAGATTCCAAGAAAACATAAAAAAAGGCATGTGCTCTATATTTTCACTAGAGGTGAACATACATAAAACGCTGCTTTTTTAAAGACCCCTTATATTTATTATCTCTAACAACAGATAATATCAAATTATTATCCATTGAATAGAAGTGTAGCAAAAGTGCTAGCAAGCTTTTTTGGACTACTAGTGCACAAAGGACTTTCTTTTTTTAAAAGGAATTTCCCACTGGACAAAGATTTAAAAAAAAATTTAGTTTACTATTTTTTTTTTTGTTTGTTTTTAGGAGAGGAGGATGCTTTTAGATAGCCCTTGACAGAGAGGACTACAACCAGCAGACTCATTGAAGTTCAAGACAGATCATTCATTGCCACAAAATTCCAAAGTTCAACTAGTTTAGAAACAATATATGAGATTTACACTAGTTGATGACCTGGATATAGATTCCAAAACACGCAGCACAAATACTGAAGACTAAACGAGTGATCAATCTGTAGTCAAAAGAGAGCGACCATGTAATTGTTTAAACACAGCACCCTATAAAGCAATCCAAGGAGTTCCAGGACAGTCCAAATGAAGCATCACATCAACCATACTTCTGGCATGTCATAAAGCACATAGCACAACCACTGCTGGGGCAAAACAGCAATTGCAAATCAGAATTTGTCTGCTTCTGTCATGCTCTCATAACAAAATGAGTGAATTTTACAGCATGCAGTCTTTCAGTATGCACGTAATGCAGACTCATAGAAAAGCAGTTCAGGTAGCAGGTAACTTGTTTGTTGACATTGCTCTAAATAAACTCAGCACAAATACAAGTGCAACCTTAACTCTAACACAGGAAGCAGTAGTTAATTAGAGGACAAGTGGCTGTAAAACAGTGCAGATTTCCTCTGGCAGACCTGCCAAGTAATCTTATTAATTCAGTCCTGCAAATTAACACAAATGAGGCTGGATTGAGGATGCCAGTTGAAATCAGTGCTACAGAGAGCACCGGTCAACTTGCCTAACCTCTTTTCCTCATCCACCACAAAAAAAAAGGACCTGAGACAGAAACCATGAATAGAACACTAAAAAAAATAATAAAAAATATGCATGTTTCTGCACTTCAGAAAGAGCCTAGTACAATTTAATTCAAGCTCCAGACTGAACACAATTTTATCTAAATCAGTATACGCAACCCTGGCAGTTTTTCTATTTAGCAAATTAAAATAAAAAAATATACTTCATAAATACTGGAGTTCTTTGCATATATAAAAGTATTTAGTAATTGTAGAACCATCTTACCTTCAACGTAGGTTGGAAATGAAGCCAAGCTTTTTCTGGACTGTAATTAAGACAAAAAGGATTTCAAACAAAACAAGGCACGTCAATATATGCATTAAAAATTTCCTGACGCCAAGCAGAAAAAATAAATAAATTATTACCAAGGGAAGATAATAGCTTATTAAGATTTGTTATTCTATCCAGTAGTTTCAAACTCTAACCACCTAAGGTAAGTTTTGTTTGCTCCATTGACGGGTTTATCTATCAGGCAAGATGCTAAGCTCAGTTTTCAGTTACCTGCTGGTGTTTGGTAGTACATTAACAGTCTATCAGTCAGGGCTCCCCTTTTACTGATCAACAGGTATGCAGGAAAACATGTGGTATCTCAAAGACACTGAATTTTCCATACACAAGTATATGTAGCAATATACAAAATTACCCCTTACTGTTATTACTCATGACTGAAACTATCAGCTGTTAGTTATTCATTACCTAAATTTTGTTGTTCATTAGGGCTGTTCTTAGATGTATTCTCATGTTAATACAGCCTATAAGAAACTTTCCAAATTTTAACACGTCAGGTAGCAACCTGTGTTCTGCAGCATAACTGAATTCTCGAACACTTCCCCACCAGCTGTGTTTATACGGTATCAACCACAGAAAGATCTGTTTGTTTCAAATTCATAAAAGATAAATGAATCAAGAAAGTCCTGTCTTGTATGTGTAAATACTCAGTGTAAAGTAAGACCTTCCAGCTGCAGCTTTCCACAGAAGACACTGTGGCTAACAATTCAAACACCTGAAAGCTACAAATTCAGTAAGACTCACCACTTTGTTATATTCAGTAACAACCCTACGCAGGAAAATATACCAAATAAAATTTTGTGTGTCAACATATAGGTGGTAATAGATGATATTGAAACAGACGCTGCTATCATACATGTCATAGATAAGGATTTTGGATAGCCCAAGGCTTACAAAACTTTAATGAATCTACAACTGATTGTACCAGCAGTAACTTCTTCAATGACTGCTCAATACAATTGTATTAAAAGAAGATCTGTGTGTGATCAGAATAATGTATGGTATCTTTTTAGTGTCTTAATAGTATCTGCTTTTATACAAACATACACTTATACATATATGCCAAATTATTTTCCTTTATGGCAAGCAACATAGGTTCTATATGTTAGTAGGAAAAAACAAACAGGCAACTAGGCAGGTTAAGTGACAGGCTGAGTGACTAACCCCAGGGAGTTTTTTCCATTGCAACGAATGGAAAATAGATGTAACATAAGTAATATTTTTCAAGGAATGATGCTAGTCTTGCTATAAAATAAAACAACTCATGAAAGAAAAACAAGTTGCATGACAGACAACAGAGCCTGTGCAGCCTTTAAGTACTTGTTGTTCCTTACGAAAATGACTAAGCTGTACTGCAAAACCAAGAAGGCTCTCCATCAGATAGTACCAGCATCAATAAACGATCATCTCCTGCTGCCAAAGCACATCAGTTGCTGTGAGGGTACAAAATATTCCTTTTAAGATCTGTGGCTCTTTCATCTCTCCAGATTAATGTTTTTTTTACCAGACAACCTACCTATACAGATTCAACAATGGTTTGCAGTTGCTGCTGGTGTGGACCTAAGAGGGATATTCAACTGCTGGACTCTGACAGCAGGCAGAGGACAAATCCAATGCATGCCTGCGACAGCTTATGCATGTAAGTGCATTTTCCAAAGCACTTTTATGTTAAACAGAGTGCCCAAAGTTTATAAATACAGATTTAGTAATTATTGAGCAATCTGACGAACTGATGCAACTTCTCAGGATAAAACAATGTAAACTGTCATTATATACATGTATGCTCTTGCTGTAAAATCTTACACACTATGAATTTTTTTTTTTATCTTAACAAGGGTCAAAGGACATTTAACTAAGACCACAAGAATACTAAAGAAACAGATAAAGTTGCTGATAAGAGGAAATCTACACCTTTTAATTTTAGATACCCATGAATAATGAAATATTGAGGTATTAATATTTGATTACTCCTGTTAATAATCTTGTTGCCTTTCAGCCTACTATTAGAAAATTTCTATTAAAAAAAAGGTTTTATTAAGACCTTAAAGTAATTTCCCCATATTATGAGGCTTCTTTATGACTGTTGTTCTTGCATGGAGGTACTAAAACAGTCATTATTGCTCATTTGAGGGAAACAAAACAGCCTGATGCATCCTACTGTGAATCCTGGTTTACCAGGATTAACTCTGAAGCTATGTGTGAGCACAAATAATAACGCCTAAAAACTGTTAACAGTCAGAATGTACATGAAGTGATAAAATCTGTAAGCTGAAGAAAGCCAGAGGCTTGAATAAGCTAACAATATTGCAGGCAAAAGTGCAATCCGCTATTGAAGGCTTTAGCCCGTGAGAAATTACGGATTTCTTAAGCCTTTTGAATCCTTCCATTTTCTTCTAAATGCAAATACCAGTTAGGAGAAATGCATACTTGATACAAGCTTTATTACACCCTTGATAATAAAAAGAGAGAAAAAAAAATAATTACTAACTAGTGTTCCAATTTTAATCGGTACTTCCAGTCACAGTAGGTCAATTTCTTTCACTATGGAAGATAACTCATGCATTGTTATCAGTAGCAATGTGGTCTTGTGTAGTCCTTTGTGAGCTACTGTGCCTACAGTTTCCATATTTTTTTTTTATTATTTTTTTAAATAAGCAAAAAAAACAAAGATTTGCATATCTTTCTGTTTACACAGCCAGACAGTCTACACTAATCTAAATACTTTTTATATTCAATTATTCTCTTCTCATAATGTGAGAAGTTCTACTCCACAACTCTCATTTGGTGTTGGTAGAGATAGCACACTGTAAAAAGCTGCGGGGAGAAATGATAGATAAATAAATAAATAGCTTTATTTTGAGGAGCACAGGGTCAAGAACTCCTATATTCTGACTGTAAATCACTGACAAGTTATCACCAAATCAGTCTCTTCTTCCAACACCTCAGGTTGTACAATGCTAATATAGTAAGCAGCATAAATTACTACCCAACTAATGTTATTTAATGAGGATTATTCATCTCGCTGACAAGCATTACGTTCTTTGTTGGGGGACATTCTGCAAAGAAAAAGGAGAAGGGCTTAATTTGCCTCTACTACAGAAGTGATGTTGGCTGTTCTTCTCCCAGCCTGTTAAGTAAATTTTGTGGCAGCCAAACACAGAGTCAGAAATGCCATGACAAACAGACTTAAGCATGTTAGAAATTCAGTCAGACAGCCAGGCACGCATAAGGGAAAGGAGCAGCGGATCAGCTATTCAAGTTAGTTCCAATTTCGGTAAAAGAGAACGGATTTGCACAGGTATAAGGGGGCAAGGAAAATAAAAAGGCATGAGCATCATGAACAAGACTGTGGCTTTTAAAAAGATTTCACTCTACCTCTTTATTAGTGGAGGGCTCTGCTGTACTGCAGACATCCTGGTGATGTTGCCTACTTGACGACTCAGCACCCCGAGGTGAAGAGGAATCTGGAGATGGAGACTAGACATGGCAAGGAAATAAAATTAAATAATAATCTGAGTGACCAATGTAGAAGTTCTTCTTTCATATTTTCCTCTAACTTGGTAGAGGAAACAAGAGATGAAAGTGAAAAAGAAAAAAACGAAACAAAACCAAACAGGACAAACACATTTTGAAATGTTGTAACCCGTGATTTTGTCACAGTGATCAGATGTAACTAACTCAGTATCTCACTGGACTCAACCTGAACATCTAAATCTTTTTAAAAAATGTGTGTGTATGAAATGAGACAAGTGGAAAACTTAAAAAAATGTACTCAGTTGCAAACAAGACCGAGCCAAAAAGTATGTCCCAACACCACACTTTTATGGGATAAATGGAAGTTGTCTGGGCCCACTGCTTCCATTTATTGTCAGCATTCAAGTAAGCTGCAGTTACAGGACTTGCAGCTGCATGAGCACATGCCTGTGGCATGCAGGCAAATGGATCTGAGTCTGCTGAAAGCTGTAAGCAGCACAGACCCACGTCCCAGAATTGGGGCATTCCAGGAAAGAAATTACAAAGAAGTGAGCTGTGATGGCAGACGGGTGAATTGTCCATGAACAGAAAAGGGATTCTGTAAAGATTACTTATTCTTAACTGTCGAACTGGGAAGAGGGAAGAAATGCCTGTGGTTTCCTCTACAAGCATACAGACTTCCAGGTATGATTAACCTGAAGTGGTAAACTAATCTCATCTAAGCAGAGATGGGCTTCAGTGGTTGGCCATACACGTTATCCACCATCTATAAAACACCTTTAATAAATTGTACAGAGCAATATTAACATATTCAGGGGCTTCTCAAGGCATTCAAGGGCTATTCAGTACCAGTGCAACCAAAAACTATGATTCCTCAACCTAGATACAATGCAAAATATTAAAAAATTTCACAGTTTATGCACTTCATCTTAATATCATACACGCTCTCTAGATCAAATTTTCTCACTTTTCTTCTTCCACCTGTACACAATTTATTGGAGAAGCTGTCCCTCATACCACTTCCTAGTAACGCAGGCAGTGTCATAATGAACATCACTGCAGAAAACCAAAGGGAACAGCATTTGAGAACAGCAGCATGGGATTTCTATCTCTGTGTGACCTGCCTGCACGTATCTTGGTAAGCTGCTGTGGGAAAGACTATTCTGATCACAGGCAGCTCCTGATGGATGCTGGTGACACCAAAAAGCCACGGCGAGGTACCTAAAGTCCCGAGCAGGGCAGACTGGAATGAACGTACAGCACACGAACACCAAGCTGGAATTAATGAAGGTGACCAGCTTGTGAGAGGGAATAAAGCTTCAACCCGGCACGCATTTTGAAGGCAGATTTTAAGAAGGCACTTGTAAAACACGTCCGTGCCAACAGGTGAACCCTCTAAGGAGGCTTCAGCGCTTAGTTATGCAAGCTGGGCTTTTAACCCAGCAGCACTGGGGTTCTACACTCTCCTTTGGCACAAGGAGTCTGGCCCCACCTTTGCCAGCTTAGCAGTACATCACTGACAGAAAAATGGCCCAATGCTGTTCTGCTGCTTTCCTAAACAGCTACGTGACGTATCGGCCACATCAGGAAAGGGCTCTGAGCTGGCAGCAGCTCCAGCCCAGGAGTTCCCTCTGCTATGTCTCTGCTCTAGCTAAAGCGTTGAGCTCTATGAAATAGTGTGCAGAAAGCAAAGTTTCCTTAAGGATGTTCCCTGTTTCCCTAAGGATGCACCCCCATGGTGTTCCCATTCCCACTAGCTACCTAGTATTTCTGCACTAGGATTGAATATGAAGGATGAGCACCACTACCAGCCTAATAATGGCATCAGGATATTGCAGGACTGAACTCCAAACAGTCAACAAAGAAACAAAGTAAAGCATATAATCTTTTAGCATCAACTGTTTCCACACAAAACATTACTTAAAGTGCCAGAAAGCTTTCTTACTGACACACACAATTAGTAACTACAATAAATTACCTCATTTAAACCAGTTGGTTGCTGACGTTTAGGAACTTTGCACCATCTAAAATGTATTAACAGTTACTCCAGTTGCACTACAAATATCTTCACTGTCCTATCTTCATCTACAAAACATCAGTATCAAGCAATCACCAAAACGACCACACAGCCTCCCTCCCATGTGCTGTTTCAAAGTTCACTAATTTTTTCCTGAAAAAAAAGAAAATCCTCTGCCCTGACCAAAAATACACACATCAGATATCAAGCTGGCTCCCAGGTTTGCTACGTAGTAAGAAGTGAGAGCTCTCCCTGAGAAATTCTGTACAAGAAAGTTCAGCCTTTGAAGAACAGCACTCAGTTTTCTTCCACATCAAAACGCGTGTTCACTCGCAACGCACAAGGAAAGAATGCAGTCACAGCCTGTAAGTAGCTTTCATACCAGTATCAAGATGGGAACAAATCTGATAGACAACTTCCACAGCTACTCGAAGCACGACAAACCGAAGTCTAAAATAAATGCTTAGTAACAGCCCCATTGTCTCCTAACAAAACAAATTCTAAAAGCCTCAAGAAAATGCTCTCAGAACAAAGCAAATGCATGTGCAGCATGCTGCTGTTACACGGAGAGGTCCAGCAGCAGAGCTACCAAGTGTGTGTTCTCTGACGTGCAGTAACAAAGAAGTAGCAGTTGCTGTCATGAATATCTACTTACATTTTTCTTACGATATTCAGCCTGGTACATCCAAAAGTTTTCCATCTCAATTTTGGTGTTGTTTGCGTCTGTCTAACACACAGCTCCCTCCACCTGAGAAGTCTTCCCTGCTCCTGTGCACTGGAATTTGGTATCAGAACTGGTAACTGGAGAGGAAGGAGTATTGTGTTGCATCTAACCTACCCAGGTCAACCCACCTGGCTGCTGAATAACTCGTGAAGACAAACGTAACTGACCCTGAAACATCTTCAGGTGCAACCACCTGCTCGTGCTTCATGAAAGCAATGCTGGTTTACTTGTTCATGGCAGCAGCTTATCTGAAAACAGTGTAACTTTGGGTGGCATACAAAGCTGGGACAGAAAGGATGAAATCAACAAATACTTCAGCAAAGCAAGATGAACTCATGCAAAAGACCACTACTTACACAGCAGTAACGTCCACGTACACGCATCTTGGCAGAGGACTGGCAAATGTACTCTTCTTCTACATTAGCTCATAGGATACAACTAGGTAAAGCACGGGTTTTCAATTTAATTGATTTCAGTGATAGAAAGTCTTCTCAGAGATACCCACATATACTAGGCAAAGGTTGAAGGTCCAGCATGTAAGTACAGTTAGATCCATAATTTCACAAGGAGCTGTAGCCTAGCCACTGCAGGTGTCTACCCACTGTGACTTATCAAAATATTTTTTGCTATTGGTATAAAAGCTACTTTCAGACTGTGACTATGTTCCTTATACACTGTATATAGCCTTATGCATTACACATTATGTATTGTTTTGAGCTGGTGTTAAAGCTGTTTTTCCTTCCTTCAGTAGAAGAGGAAAGACAATGCACCCGAATCCCACAGCCAAGAGCTTTAATAAGCAATCCACCACAGCAGTCCTATTTCAGGACCTGATCACAAGTCTATCACATGGAAGGCATCACTGCAGAGTGTCCACTGTGATAAACTGAGACCATCGACAAATGTTCATAGCTTTTAGATGACATCAAGCACCTGGAAAGGATGGAGCTGAAAGCCGAATTTCCTTATGGTATAATTAATCATCATTACTGTCCTACAAACACAAACACCCTACACTATTATACACATATTTGCATGGTGTGACACAATCTGTGGAATTTAATTTATACCCATGGCATGAGGATGAAACTGGAGTTTGTCTTGTAGATAAACCTGTGGCACAACTGCAGCCAGCTCACTCACCCACCAGTTTCCTTGTGTGGTCCAGGACCCCCTCAACACGGCTAATCTATGCACAGATGGTAACGATGGGCTGCCTTGAGACAAGGTAACTGACTGCTGCTCAGCCCAGAGCAAAGCCTTTGGTTAGCTGCTGTAGCACCTCTCCACACAGGAACTGCAGGCATCGCCCCGTGTGTCACCTGCTGCAAACATCAGCAGCTTGGGGTGCATTGGTTTGAGGAGTGCCCCCAGTTCAGCTCTGCAAAGCTGGGGCCTCCCACCACTTCCCACTGCCTGGGCAGTGACTGAGAAGCCCACTGGAGAGATCCCAATGTCCACAATAGTCCTACAAAGCTCTGAACAAACCAGCTTTCTAAAACACTGTCCACGAGCGTCTGTACAGCAACACTGTAAGTAATTCTGCAGTAAAATTCACAGAATTTACAAAAATGGAGATTTTGACCTAAGCCGTAACTGCGTACCTATGCCACAGCCTTTTAAGATCCCTACCCACTGCTGTTTATATTACTGAATCACAGACACAAAATAAAGATATATGTAGAATAAGAAGGGGGTTAGATTTGACACGGAAGATTCAGAGTGAGCTAGTAATAAAAGTAATTGAGCCTGCTAAGGGAATGTGGGCCTTTACTTCGTCCATTTTGGAGAACCTCATGGCCACAGGAGCCAGCAGCAGGAAGCATTTAGCACCACAGCCGCGCTTTGTGAGCGGTAACTTCTCTCTGAATAAAATCTCAGGCTGCTGCTTCTCGCTCAGCTGCAGACCTCCCCACCTGTACTTCCACCCGAACTTGCAGTTTGTGTGCAGCTTCATGGGTCAGCCCGAAAAGATCAGTGTGGATGCCTCCTGTATTTTCAAAAGACTGCAAGACTAACAAGTGCTGTTCCAGCGTCCAACAGCACAGGGAAAAATCACTTGGAATTGCCCTCACCCATTCAATAATTTAGAAAATACAACAACAACAAAATAAAAATCACCACCACCAAAAAGAAACAAAGCAAGTAGTTATGAATGCAATGCTCACTGTAATTTTAAAGCCAGTAAGTCACCAGGTGAGTGCCTGTTATCAAGCACACTAATTGATAAACTTACGCTTTCTTCTGTGTGATTGATGAACCACCATAAAACTTTCTGCCCTGGGGATTAAAATGCTGCTTTTTGCTTTTTAACTGGGCTTACTCTTTAATTTTAAGACTGTGGTCTTGACTGAAAGATAACCTCTGTTCTTTGTGCTCGGCAAACAGTTTTAAAGGGTCCATTCAGAGAAAAAACACGATATCTTATTAATACAAACTCATCTTTATTTCATTTCTTTTCTCCCCCTCCTATTTTCCTCTCCCCCTGTTCATCTATTACTGAAACCTGCTTAATTATTTAAAGCAGACTTCTTTATTCCTTTTTTAATAATACATTAGTCCTGCTCCGGAAAAAGTGAAGCAAATTCATCTCCATGAAGACACTCCGTTTTTGGAGTCATCACAATGGAGAAAACCCTACAACTGAGAAGTCAAGGGTTGAAATTAAATATAGATAACCAAAAAGAACCGAGAAGCAAAAGAGCACAGCTCGGTTCTGTTCGACCTGAAAGGTTTGTCTTCAGCTGTGAATTTCCACTTCACAAATCCAAACCACCCATGTTTGTAGTTTAATTTCGTGTTAGGTTTTATTTGATGTTCCGCCACCTCAAGTGTCTGCAGAGGAACAGAGACTGTGGCCACTGATGAGAGAAATTTACAAACCAAAGTCTTGGAACACAGCAACAAAAGTGCCTTGCAGGTCAGCAAAACGTGAGATCTAGCTTTGAGATCTGTAATTCCATAAATAACTGAATGGGCCTCGGAACAAAGCCATGGTATTTAGTTCTGGGACCAGCGAATTTCTCCCTCAAAACCACTGTTTTCTCCTGATTATGGCAGAAGTGAAATAGGCAGCCTGCTTCTCCTCTCCGGTCATGAGAGGACAGGACTTCTCCTTAAATCCTCGCCAAAAAAAGATCTAATTGAGTGTTTGTGCCTTTTTCTGCTTTTCTCAACAGGTTCCCTGTGTTTCCACTGCTGAAACAGCCACTATTCTCAAAGCTCTATGACATTTTAAAGATGCTTTTTAGACTTCCTGTACAATCTATGTACCAGAGTATGCCACCATATTCTGAGATACCTACTACACGGAACTACTCCCTTTTCCTCTCTGTATCCATGCACTGCAGATATCTTCTGTTTAGACCTGCAAATACCACTGCTCCTGTGCTTGGCTAGGCACACTCACAACGTATTTCTGATGGACAATCTGACTGAAAGGAGAAATAGGCGTGAACTATGTAAACAGGGAGATAACCACAGGCATTCAGAAGAACAGTATTGTCTAAAGGATATCCCTGCCCACCGCTCCCAGACATGTGCATACCGCAAGCCTCACGGTTGTCTCAAGCTATGAACACGATTCAGTAGGATGTGAATAGACCATCTCCAGTTTCACACACAGGAAACAAAACCTAGCTGCAGCTCCACAGTCTTTTTCCATCATGGGTCAGTTTCCTGATGTCTCATTTCGCACAGCTGTGCAGCTCTGACTGCTACTGTATTTGAAAAAGATAAACACCTGAAGCTAAATCCAAGTCTGCTTGGTTTTAAAAATATATATATTCAGATAAATAGATTTTAGAAATATATATCAATTGCTCATATCTCATCTAAGTGTCAAACTACAAAAAATATTACTGCATTTACTACAAGGACACTGAGATAATTTTTCAGCATTTATCAAATACACAAGTTTTATACCTTCCCACATATGGTCCAGAACATTTCTTATCCCAGTGAAAGCATCACTAACAAAGGTGCACAGGACCCGTGGCAGCAAATACTCTCCATTGTTAACTGTTAAGCAGATACTCGGGTATATTATTTATTTATTCACAGAAGTCTGCTGCCTACATCATGGTACTGCTATTGCTTATTAAAATAGAACCACCCGTGTCTGCGAGTAAATTTTCTTTCATTGTGTACTACAAAACATCTCTTCTGGGGAGAAATAAATACAAGTGACTGAAATTCCTGTAAATTAAACCTCAAATAAACCTGGGAACAGACCTTCTTAAAAACAAGCAGACTTCTGCTGAAGTGATCTGTATCTTTCTGTCGTGTTTGTTGCATAAATCTTTCCTAAGCCCCAAACTACACCCAGCTGTAGGCTAGCCAAACACTTTATTGCTAGCTTCTCAAAATAGTCTCTGGATACTTCAAACTCATCCTCTTCCAAGGGTTCTACTGTGAACATATCATCTAAATGCTCAGCACTGAGGAGTGACAGTCACTTTCTTGTGAAGAAGTCAAAAGAGGTTGTCATATTTAATGACTCTCAACTGCAAATCACGCTTATGGCTCCCTGGCTTCGCCACTCCCTCTTGCAGGGCACCTAGCTAAATGAAAAGTGACCGCTACTTAGATCTAGAGAGGCCTTACCAGTTTCAGTATCTTATAATTAACTATGCATAATGATTACAAATATTTCCAAACAAGTATTACTTTCAAAATCAAAATGGTTTTGATAAAAAACAATGTGGGTACAATTTCCAAAGCAGACCTGCAAAAATAGTGAAGGTAATAAAAGACCCAATTTACATCAGGCAACAATACTTTTAGGGGAAGAAAAGGGTTCAGCGTTTGCCTGAAGGTAAAACACTGTCCATGTAGTTCCTTCCTATTTCAGGACCAATACCACTAATTAGATTGAATTACTTCTCTGGCTTAGACTGGTTACACTGAAAGGCTTGTGTCTGAGATCCTTTTTCTTTCTGAAGGGAGAAAGAAGGAAAATCTACATTCAGATAAATGGGCTCTAACTATATTTTCAGTGTAACTGATCACTCATGGCCACTTAGACAGCAAAATCCAATTTTGCCCAATTTACTGCCAAGCAATTGTAGTAATGCTCTGTTTAAGAAAGCAGACTGTTCAGAACAGTACATTGTGAAATCTGATTTAAAGCATACAGTAAGGCACAGACGCAGTCTTCAGTGAAAAATAAAAGTCCTGCACAATCCCAAATCTCGTATTATATTCTTCTTCTGCAATATGTATTCCCTTCAATCTGCTCCAGGTCTGCTAAACCATCACTCAGCCAACTTTCCCTTTCCAAGAACACAGACCGCCCATACATCTACAATCATCCTTTCACTTTCCACTGAGCCGTACTTACTGTCATTATACATCCCTGTTTTGATTGCAGCCAGCACTGAAAATCTTGGTCAGGCTCTTGTCTGACAGGCAATGAAAAATGCTGAATGAGAAATTACCTTTTGGTAGAAAACCAGAGCCCCAGTGTACTTCACTACAGGTATTGTTATTGATGCAGACTGATGGAAACCCCTGTTTGAGAGGCTGAGTCCTACCAACACACTCAGGAAGCCGAATCCTGCAAGGTGCAGCAATGTTTTGGAAAGCAGATGGAGCAGAAAGGACTCAGTGCTCCAGGGATACCCTGCCTAATGCTGGTACTGGGTGTTAGGACCAGAAAATCAGGAAACAACAGCAAGTTCTTTGGTCCTCCCAGAAGAAGACAGCACTTTGATGCAAAGACAATATGGTGACCAAAATGTGCAGAGAAAGAGTAATGTCACCCATATTTGAACAATAGGAGAGGCTTAATGAAAGATTCTGGAAATTTCTGAATTAGTTATGCTAAAGATAATTGTTCTCTTCTACAGCATAATCTGGAAATGTTGCTTTAGGCCTTCACAAGACTGCTAATCAACTCTGTAACAGATTTATTTTTTAATAATTTTAAGAGGAATAGATTTTGCAATATATTTTTTTTTAAATTAAAAGTTTAAATGAAACTATAAAGAAATAAAAAAACAAACCTAAACACACTCATCACTATGTGTTTCTGTTTTCAAGCAAAAATAAAACCTGAAAGCTAGTTCTCACAGCTAACTTGCACGTTTGTCAACAACTCAAACCCCATACTCCAAAAATCTCTTTCCACTTGCAGAATATTAGCCTTCACAGCTTTGAAGACAGATGAAAAATGCAGAAGCATGTCATAGATCTGTCTCTGAATTCCCTTTGAAAAGGTTGAGGTGTTTTGAATAGTTCTGATGCATTCCTGTAAGTTTTCAGTAATTCAGTTTAAAAGGCCAAAAACCCCACAGTTCTATCATTTGGTGTTTTTCAAAAAAAAAAAAAAAAAGTCACAAAAAGCATTCCACAGCAATAAAAAGGATAGAGCAAGGATAGAGCAGATGTTTGTAGTGCAGCTACCCTTGAAGTAATGGCATGGTTCCGCATTAGAGATAATTTTTGGTCCAATGCTTCTAGTATACCAGCCATTTTCACATCAGGCATAAATTTAACTTAGTTAGTCATTTATGAGTTTGTTTTATTAGAAATACAGAAAACCCATAAAACTTCAGGGAAAGATTACCAAATAGACAGCTGGAACCACAAACTGTGAATTGATTCTGATCCAAGTTAAGTCTCATGCCAAAAGTACAGAGTTTGAGAAATGCTAATGCTGTAAACCTGAACAAGGGTCTTTGATATTTATACTGCAAATACGTTTTACAATGATAACATATTGAATTTCATAGCACATTTCTAGACCCTGGAAGTGGACAAAGCCAGGACAGGTTTTCTGGAATCTGGATATGTGGTACCACTACAAATAATATTCCCAGAGTTCTGATGGAACCGTAAGTATTGCTATGTGACAAAAACTGAGATTTAGAAACCTAGAATTAACAGAAACACGTACGGCTGTATTATGTAAGACAAAGTGTTCTGCTCAGTAGCTACTCTAAGTATCCCATGGGATTTGTTCCAGAAAAAAAAAAAAAAGAAGAGTTGTGTGTGTCAAACTCTTGTATAGGTTTAAGAGTCAGTGCTTCAAAGGAAGATTTTGGTCCACTGATGATGTACATGTTTATCTCTTACGTGCCCTCTAGAGTACAAATTTAAAATAGGCAAAGCACTACATAATTTAAGAAGAATGAGTCACAGAAGAAGAACAAAGTCCGCCCTCTCTCACTGCAATGTATGTCACAATTAAAGGAACAGGACATACATAGGGAGAGCTGGAAGCTTTGTATACTCACATCTCCATCTAGTGGCCTCTGGTCGTCAGAGTCCCTGGTTGGGCTGATGTCCTGCCGCATCACCCAGATCGGCTCCTTAGGTTCATCCGGGGTGTATGGAGAACGGATGGTCCTTGTCTTCACCTCCTCGATAGCCTCTTTAATATCCTTGATGGCCAGTGAAATTGCATCTCTCTTTTCCTTGCTGTACCTCTGCACGGTTTCTCCTGAGCCGGATGTAAGGCGAGAACCAGGTGGAAGCTGCCCATTGCTTTCATGCCCCCCACCGGCAAGAGTATGAGCCTGCTCCAAACTCTGCTCAGCTTCTGGCATGTCTTCAGCTGCCTTGTCCAGGCTCTGGGAGCTCATGCTCTGCTTCACCTCCGCCACGATCTGATCAATGTCCTCCTCTTGTTCGTAACTATCCATCCTCGGGTAGGGTGCAAACTCTGCCTCCTTCTCTGGGCTGTCGGACTCTCCATCAGACCGCTCATCGTAGTGGTGAAGGCGAGCACCGAGTGCCTCCTTGCGGTAATTGTCAGCCTCCTCCCTCTCCCGCTCGTACAGCTGGATCCCCTCCCTGGCGTCCAGGTCTGGCGTATCTCCGATCTCCTCATACACGTGCTCCTGCAGTCCATAGTCGGCGTACGGCTCGGCATACTGCTCATCCTCGCCTCGGTGGAAGAGACGGTGAGTGTAGACGTAGCCTGAGTAGGCTGCGTTCATGGCTTCCTCGTGTTCGATGGAGTGGAAGTGGAGGTGGTTGGGCAGCGCGCGGGTATGAACGGCCTCGCCGTGCTCAGCCTCGGCATTCTCCGTGTACTCCTCGGACTCGGGCCTGTACTGCACTGCATAGGCGCTCTCATCCTCATTTTCCTGAACCCTCTCTGTCTCGTAGCTGTCCTCCACCGTGGCTATGACATCCCCTTCTGCGGTATCTGTGTGATTGTGGAAGCCGCTCTCGGTGCTGGCGGACCGAGCTAACATCCCTTCCTCCTCCTGCCCCGACAGGCCCCCTTGGCTGCTGTTTGTGTGCCGGGGGTAGTGACTTGCATACCGCTGCTCCTCTCCCACCTCCGCATGCTCCAGGTCAGCCTCCACCGACTCGTTCACTGCTCCATTGGCTGGCTCTTCGCTTACCTCCCCATCCGGCGGTCCAACCAAATGGTTCATGGCAAGTTCTGGTGGGTAGGTCACTTACTCTGTCGACATTTTGTCAATCACACCTGGAAAGAAAAAAAAAACAACAACAACAAAAAACCTCTGAGGTTACTCTTAGAAAAAGTGGAGTCAATAAACAGAAGCAGTAAAAGGCACCCTTCCTTCCCCAGCAGACAAACTTTTGACTTCATCAGCCCTGAAGTCTGGGGACAGCCAGGACAGCAGTATGACCTGTGCGAATGACCTCCGACAGCACCAGCCATGAATCCCGTGGGGACAGCACTTCCCACTTTCACTGATGAATTCCTTGTGGAAAAATCATTTCCAAGCAGCTCCTTGGATGTACTCCTTCGGACAGCTGCAGCATTTAGGTGACGTTTGTGGGTATGCATTAGAAAAATCAACTTTGCCATAGGCTCAAGCATTGTAGAGGGGTAACAGAAATGTTTCACCACTCTCCCTACACCTCACTAACCCAGCACAAAGGAAGGATGCGGTAATGTAAAATGACAGACAGTTCCAACACTGCAGTCTGCAATTGCTGAGATACACGGTCCTGTGCATACTATACTCCTTCAATATGGTATCTTCAGCTCAGGCAGTCACCCTATGCACTTTTAAAATCAGCGGAGATAAATAGGGGTTCCCAGGGTGCATCAGAAGCAAGCTATTTCTTCTCCCTAGGGAAGCATACGACAGCTAGATCCAACACAGATAGTTTGCTTTTTCCACCTAAAGAAGGTATGCAAGTAAGAAAATTTCCATGACAAGGTAAGGTCTCTTCCAGCTAAGACTTGCAAGAAATCTGGAAAGAATGGACAGGTGTGTGCCAAAAGTCACCAACCAAATACTCTCCTCTCCCCCCCTGGCATATGACAAAAAACATACTATTTTAGGCAACAAGAAAAGCAGCACTGCAAAGCTTTCAATTTTAAGCCCACAAAGGGAAGAGTAAAGATGTTAATGCAGAACAGCCCTCTGGAAAGCCCATCCCAAACAAGATGCCCTGAAGTCAGTTAGAAGCTCTTCAACTGCTTGCATGGAAACAGGCTGAGATGGAGGATTGCTTGAAAATTCTGCATTGAATCTGTCACACTCCAAGCAGCTGAAAGAAATGAAGCTGCACATAAACACAGGATGACGACCAACTTTCTGAGATCTTTACCACACGCATCCTGGCACATCTTTAACCAAACAATGTTAAGTTAGAAGAGATGGTAAGACTCAACTGCATGAAAACTGCCTACAACCTGAGTCAAATAATTTCATTTAAATTTCACTTATTAACTTTGCAAATAATAAATTATCATTTACAAATGTATTTTTATTTCAATAGAGTTTACATCTAGAACTGGGCATCTGAATAAATGCCCCTAGCTCACCTAAGCCCCAACAACCTTCAAAGAAAAGCATGCATCCAAGTCAAGTACATCCATTTGACTCTTTAACAATCAGTCTTTAAAATGGTAATTTGAAGAACCATGTGTTAAGGAACCATGTATAGAATAACTATATCCCTTTTCACATGTGGCAACTGAAGACTATTAAATAACATTTTTTTATTTTTTTGTTTTTTAACTCTTAGTAGCATTTTCCTCATGCAGACACCAGGTCTTCCCGTTTTTTCTCACTAGGCCTTCCAAGAGCACTTCATCTCCAGCAAGCAAACAAAAATCAATATCCTAAATAAAATGCCATAGACAGAAGAGAATATAAGCAAAAAAATGGCCTTCTGACCTTGGAAATAGAGACGCAGCACCCATCTGAAATATATCATACTCTCACATTAATTACCCAGAACAGCAGCTGTGCTCCAGTAATCACACATACATGGGAAAGTGCTCTCTAAGCACTCCTAGCTCTGCACTCAGGACTTGATGGATGAGCCTGTCTTTAAAACAGAGAAATCAGAGGCTGATTACTAGAACAACCAGCTGTTTGCTGAAGGTTAAGCTAGCTTCTGCCTGTAAAAAAAGAAGAAAAACAAAACAGAAACAACCTCTCCACATATGTTTCAAGCAACAGTAAGAAACAGCTTAAGTCTGAGGATTTTCCTCTGCTGCTTTATGCTGAAAATTAAGTACTTAAGATACTACCCAAGGGCATACTATCGACAGGGAGCAAGACCACAACACTAACGCTCAGGAAAGCATGCAATGGGAAAAGGTGAAAATGTGAGAGCTTCCAGCTTGGTTTATTATCCATTTCCCATGTCCAGATGTACTATCACTTGCTTTCTTCTGCATGTGGCCCCCTCCAGTGCATGGGTGCCTGAGTGTAGTGGGGCCAGACCCTGCCCTGCCACCACCCGGGCACACGGCCCCGTCCCAGCTCCCGGCCACTGTCACTGCAAGGGGCCTTCGTGCCCACGCGTTATAATTGTTCTTTTCAGGTGTGAGAGCCCGAACCATTTTGCACCACTTTCAAAAGAGAAAAGTTAGTGTGCCAGCTGAACTTGTGAGCAAAAATAGTTCTGTCTCAGCCACTCTTTGGGTGTATTTACCCAAAACTCCAAGTCACACTTGAAACAGAGAAACCTCAGGCTGAATTTGCAAGGGCCACAGGCTCTGAATACAAGTTGTCTTGGCACGCTCTCCAAGGAAATTCACAAAGCGCCCATGATTTGCCAGATTCAGCAATTGTGGTGGTTTTACCCAGGTGGGCGACCAAGCTCCACCACAACCACTCTCTCACTCCCCCTCCTCAAAGAGGAACGGGATGAAAATACTATGGGAAGGGCTCAGGGGTTGAGATAAGGACAAGGAGATCCCACAGTAATTATTGTGACGGGCAAAACAGCCTCAGCATAGGGAGATAGTAAGATTTATTGCCTATTACTAACAAGCTAGAGAAGTGGGAAACAAAGAAAAGAAACCAAAAGGGGCAGCTTCTAGATCCTTCTCACACGAGCCACCCCATGGCCCCCTGCTACCAAACCTTACCACAGAAACCCACTACAGCAATGCACCGATGTTCCACTTGTATGGCACAGGTACGTGGATAGAGACATGGATAAAAGCTACCTCTAGAAAATCCAGTATGTTCTTTTAGGAAACATGTGTCATCTTCTCAATTTTTAAGGGACTCTTTGGTATGAAATGGCTGAGGACTGAACGGCACACACAATGCCTCTGCAGAGAGAACTCCCCACCTCTCCTGTAAGAGAGGACTTGCTTTTCCAAACTGAAACCTGTCTGGGAAACCTGACTGCTTTCCCTGCTGTGCTAAGCAAGCATACCCCAAACAGCTCCAAACAGAAGTTGTGAAATGCATGTCTATTGCCGGTCAGTGAAAACAGCACCTGGAAAGTCACATTAACACCACACCGTGGGCACACGAATACACACACCACACACAGTCTCATACTGGCAAGGATGGACAGCTGTAGTACCCACAACACTCACCATACTGGAACCGTAAAGCAGGAACATGTACACATGTAAACCTACCCGGTGCACAACATTCACTACAAGCCCTCATGGAATCCTTGCAAGAACACTGCAATATCCTGAACAAGTCAATCACATCAGTTTTAACACCACAATATGACTTGAATATTTGCTGGGAAGTATTTTAGTCCAATTTCATTCATCTTGGGTGCTTCCATTTCTAAGGTCTGCTTATGAACTCGAGGAGTGACTGCTATTTAACCTATGTTGTATGCCAGGTTTCTCAAGTCAGCTATTCCAAGGACTGCATCAGTTGTTCGTAACTTCCAAGCTCCTTTTCTGCAAAAATGTTTAGGGGATTAAGAAAGGGCTCAACAAAAGGCACTAAACACCCACCTCCAAACATCAACTATTTCACAGAACTAAACAAAATTAAAACTGCAGGTGCATTTATTATCCCTATGCAGAAGCACTTACACTACAAGTGCATGTAAATGTGTGCTTGTTACCCATACGCCTTAGTCTAAGCCAACAAATAAATAGGTAAGCTGTTCTTACTAGGAGCGGGGAGGCTGAATACAGAATTTTCTCTTTCTTGACGTGTTTACTAATTAGGACAAGGTATGTGGATTTCAAGAGGCGCTACCTTCTAACTGCAGAAGTTTCTTCTGATCACAACTAGCCTAAAAGAATATGCAAATTTCTAACAAAAAGTAAGGCAACACTCTTATTAAACGAGAGCTACAGCGTCGGCGTGGCTGTGGTACACCTACAAATAAATGCAGTGCCTAACAGAGAACTAGAGTTAGCCGCTCTGGTACAACTTCAGGCATAATGGAGGAAAAAAAGCCAAACCCATGAATTTATGACCAAAGGAACACTGAGCTGCTTGAATAGGAATGTCAAGAGGTTTAATTCTGTGGCAGAAAAATAAGCAAAACCCCCCAATTCTTGCGAAGGCATAATTACAAGCATTATGTGGATACCAGTAACTATAAGTTTCCTCATATTTAACACAATAAATGTTCTTAACATAAGAAATCCATGTGGCACGATCGGTATTCCAGCCACACTGGGATGGAAATAAATTGGATTAAGCTGCAGTATGCACCTAATTGACTCCAAAGCAAATCATATGTCAGATTTCAGTTTCCGACTGTTTCTAATTCTACTTCGGCTCTATCCAGGGAATAAAATTCTGTGGTGGAAAGGATGAATGTGCATCAGCAGTAGGCTTTCTGAACCATATCATCTCAGGCTAGCCCTTGATTACAGGGAATAAATTTAAATTTCTGCTTTCAATCTAAAAATTGTTTACAACAGATCCCAAATATCTCTTTAAATTTGAATTGACATCATAACTAAAGAACCTGAACAAGTCACACAGCTGTCTTGTAGAGTCTGGAAATGTCACTATTCCCTGGATAACACATAACAGAGTACTCCGACCGTGCCATCCAGGTTCTTGTAATCCCCATCTTAATCAAAACTAAGCTTTAAACCTGAGCAAGGAACACTAGTCAGGAACCTTCTGTGCCAACAGACCAAGTTCCTATGAGCAAGAACAAAGAGACAGGGGTCTCCTGAGCACAAGGTTGATAAAGCTTTACAGCACTGCAGAAGTCTGATTGCAAAGAAGCAGATCCTTCCCATCACATTTGTCACTGAAGTCCTGAAGAAACAGACACAATGGACTCTGGGAGTATCTGAAGCCATCCACATGCTGCCAGAGAAATGTTACATGGTACTACAGCCCAAATAGAAGAGAGCGGCCAAAAGCACTAGAGAAAAATCTTGACAAGGACCCACAGGCAACCTGTACTGTGAAGTACAACAGTTATGCTCACGAGGCCAAAGATGCTTTAAAAAAAAAAAAAAAAAAAAAAAATCCCAGTTTGAAATTGGTTAAGGAATAAATCTGATTGCTCTCACCAACCAGAATGACAAAGCATCATAAATAAAAGTGCTGTTCTAAAAGTGAAGCTAAGGAACCATGGATTCTCTGACAGGTTATTGCTGTTCTTATTTCTGGATGTATTATGGATTGCATCTTTAATTTGCAACTGGATAATCTAAATTATTAATTAAATCAATTTCCAAGTGAGAAAGAGAAATTAAAACAGTAGATAAGCAATGTCAAAGCACAACATCTAAGATCAGTATTACAACGTGAGACTAATTTCAGTCTCTGTTAGAGGTACAGTTATTAAAAATGAATCTTTACTGCTTCTGGGCATATAATTATCTGTAATCTACAATGTTTCCTCCTCTGTGTAAAAAAAAGAAAGGGCACAGTGGAAAACAGTGACACTCCAGCGATCCATTCTGAATGCAAATGACGTTATCTCCACACTAGTGACACTTTCATAAGCAATGAAAAAACATATTTTTCTCTAAACAATAGGGGATAAGATCTATGCTACAAAATGAAATAAAAACATATAATAAAGTCGACACAACAAGCCCAATAAACTTTCCATCTCCTTTTAGGTACCATTAATAGTGTAACAAAAACAACCATGAACAGAGCTCATAAATATGATGTGGTAAACTGCAGGACATGACTATCCTCACGGTGAGTAACAATACCCCGGTCTTCACTCACAGAGGGTAAGCTAGCATGTTCAATAAATCCTTGGATATTCCTCCTCTGCACACAAATAAAGGCTTAATCCTACCTTTCTGGTTGAGACAATCTTACTCAGCTGTGTTCTTGTTTAGTGTTACAGTCTCGACACAAACAGCTACCATGCAGCAACTACTCTTTCATAGAATCACAGAATCACAGAATTTCCTAGGTTGGAAGAGACCTCAAGGTCATCGAGTCCAACCTCCAACCTAACGCTAACAGCTTTGATGCAATTGAGACAGAAAACATACCAGAGAAGAACCAACGTCCAAAACACTCTGCGTCTATGAAAAAATTCAAGTCAGTTAGTCCTTCAGATTTGATACCTTGAAATGATATTATGAGAGGAAATTCAGTTTCATCAATTTTGTTATGGAAAGGAAAGTTTTAAAGCAAGTTACACATTGCATTTTTGAATTCTTTAATGTGAACAAGCCACGGGTTGTGTCAGGTACACAGAAACATTTGGACAGTGTTGAGATTATTTCAGCAAAAGAAGGACCTGGCGTGAGAGAAGGATCCCGAGCATACATGTTGAGTCCATGAAAACCAAAGAAAATGACAGAGAGGGAAGTCCACCAGTTAGCACCTTAGACGAACTGGTTGAACTTCAGCAGACGGGAATGTGTTGAAGAATACTGTTTCCAGGAATACCTTAAAAATAAAAAATCTAGAGTAACAGAATAGTGCACATACAGAGGGATACAAAGCCCCTAGGACAGCTAAGCAATACCCCTTCTACTTCTTAAAGGCATCTGTGACAAATCTAGCAGTTACCAAGACAACAGAGCAACATCTTCTGTCTTCCCAAATTCAAAGGCACAAGATCAGCTCACTGAACAGGTACAGCAATTCTGCTCAAACCCCAGCAACTTCCTACACTCAGCCTCATTTGATCCGTACAAGGATTTGCTCTCAGGTGCTCGTAACTTCCTGAGGGCTTCCAGGTAAGGATACACCCTCATGGAAAGCACCAGGGCTCAGACATCAAACAAGAGACCTGATTCTTCCTTAATTTCTCATTTAAATTCACAAGTGCCAAAGTAGCTGTATCTGAGCCAGGCTGGAAAAGCCAGTGGGACAGGTGGGGTACAGAAGTTGCTTCACCTTTCCTGGTGGTACAGGGAGTTAAAAAGGCACCACTGCCTGGAAACTCGAACACCGAGCTATTGAAAGCACCGCGTCTTACAGCCCCTGCCCTCTCTTTTATCCCCCCAAAATTAAAGACTAGAAAACATCGACTCTTTTTTTCAATTGCTGTTTCAATTAGACCTACACTTAAGCCCACACTTTTTTAGCAGAGGCTTTTTCCAGAAAGGCTTGAAGAGTGCAGAGGTGCTCAGACTGGGGAAGAGTAAGGAAGGTGGGGAGATGCGGTACCTATAAAATTCCCAAGTATTGATTATGGTGGGTATATCAGCTCTTTTCCTTCCCAATCTTAACCTTCAAAACAACTGAGTTAACACTTTCCAGATTTCACATCCTAGGCTCCTTTTCAAGGACCTGATGTATGTTTGGATTGTGTTGTTAAGATGCAGTTTTTAAGTATTACATGTTTTTTTCTCTTCCTTTAGTGTGAAAGCAACTGACAGAGTCTACACCTGCTTCTGCTCATCAAAATTAAGTGAGAAAGATCATGTAGGAGCTGCTCACTTCCAAAACCTTGTGGAGAAAATGTGAAATCCCACTAACAAACAGATTTCATTTAAAGCTATAGTCACAGCCAAAAAAAAAAAAAAAAAAAAAAAAAAAAAGAACCAAATTTACTTCCCTTCCTCTCTCTCAAAAAAAGTGATTTTCAGCTGCAATATTCATCATGGGATTAAATACTACATCGGAAGGTTAGAGCTTGTATCTATGTAACTTCTCAGGAAAAAAAAAAAAAACAACACAACACAAGAAACAACTACTACGGAGAAAAAAACAGATGCAAAGGAGGAGGAAGTGGGAATGCATAATATAGGTTACAGCAGATTAAAATTAACTTTTTTATCCCCCCTACACAGACAACTTTCTCTTCTACTGGATTTTCTGTTATCATTTTAGCCCTCAGAGCAAGCACACTCCAATCTCCACCCATCACATTCCCACAGCACCTGCAGATCCTTTTACTTCTGTTTCAAGGGCAAGCTGCTGATTTACTCCATGTTAAAACAAAGAAACAACCAAAACCAAACCAAAAAAAGACCAACAAACAAACAAAAAAATCACCACCACCAAAAACACACACACAAGTAAAACCCACGTATCTGCAGAGACCACCTCCAAAGGCTCGAGGGAAAACCGCTCTGCCGCTTCCCTTCCCTCTCAGAGCCACAACCGTGCTCCAGAGCTGTACCGTAAAGGCAGCCCCGTCACCCTCGCCAGAGCCACGTGGAAGGATGCCAAACATCCTTCATACATCCCCCAGCATAATGCTGAGAGATTAGAGAGAAATGGACACCCCACAAGCAGCCCTCCGGCTGCCGCAGCCTTCCTGACGGGAAGCACCAACGTGGATGCGCCCCAAGGTACCACCACACGCCGCATTTTCAGGAGGCTTGCTGTGCCAAGCATTGTTTTTTCTCCTAGTCTGTTTCAACAATTTTTGTATCCCCAGTGGCTGAGGAAGCCCAGCAGCCCCGTGCTCCTGCCCAGAGCTGAGAAGGGGCAGCCATTCACTCACACGGGGTGGGTGCTCTCCTTGCCCTGCCTGTGGTAAGACCTTGACCGAGACCTGCTTTCAGCACCAGCACCTTCCTGCTACGAGACAGCCACATGCAAAATCTGTTCCCCAGACACAATTAGCCCCTAATGAGGGCCAGCATTTCTCCACTGTCTCCTGCGGCTGCAGCTGGCTCAAAGGCTCAGCCTGGGCATGGGCTGTGCGGGGCGGGTGGCAGGGAGGGCAGAGGCTGCCTGCAGCTGCAGGGTCCCATCGGGATGAGGCAAACACACACGTACACGGTGCTAATCGAGTTACCCTGATCACACGGCGCTGCCAGATCAAGAAAATCAAAACCAGATGCGTTGCATCAGACACATGAAGCTTTTGCCAGTCTCTACTCGCCAGGAAAACGAGCTTACCAGAACCAAGCTGCATACCGCGGAGTTCAGAATAAAACAGAGAATAATGAGGGGAATCACCCAAACATGCTTTTTACCCCATTTCCATGCAGACAAGTATAGTCAAGCCATACATACAGACTATGGGAGAAAAAAAAAGATATAGCATTAGTCATATGGGAAACAGAACATGAGTAAGGGATAGTCTAAGCACAGGTGGGGTGCCGGTTGTCTTACTTTTAAAATCATTTTTTCTCCCTCCCCCAGCGCTTTTGTCCCCATTCCAAATACAAATTATTTCAAAACAAACTTCAGATGACCCACATTTTTGTAAAAGTAGGTTACTTTGTCTTCTCTTCTTATACAGCAACACTTGGATTTTAGTAGAAGAGTAAGTTCCACTGAAAATATTTTTATTATGGATTATTAACCTTATCTTTTAAAAATAATTACAAATCCAAGTAGTGAAATTACAGCAGAGAAAAGCAACAACCAAACAGGGCATCTGAAAGGTAAAACATATTTCACAGAGGTAAGATTACAGGAGGAACAATACAAGTCTAAAATGATTCAATACTTGAAGAAATTAAAATATTTAGGCATCCATCTATTAACTTTTCTCCTCCAATTTGCTCACAAACAGTCTGAGAGTCAATGGCTCCTTTCACTTATCCTTAGAAGCTATTGCAAAGGCCACGTATTGCACGGATGCTCATGACCCTTTCTTTCCTGGAAATGGAAGTCCTAATTATTTCTCTTTATTATAAAGAGAAAAATAAGAGGCCTCTTAAATGCTCCATGAGACCTAGATAAGAGGAATTCTACAAAAATGGGGATTTGAAGTTATTCTGCGTTATCTTTTTATTCCTTTTCAAGGACGGATCATCCCTCCTACAATAGGATGTCTTTCTCTTCCGCTATCCAGGCTTAAATGCCACTATTCTCCAGTGGTATTTCACTAAAATTAAAAACCACGCTGGTCTGGTCTCTGCTCTGCATCATGCAGAACAGTTCGGCCCTCTCTTCAAATACCAGACCTTTTCCTTAGTGACCTTATAAACACGCACACACTAATTTCACTTCTCTTTGCTGTACTTCAGCATCCTTTTGTCCTTAACTTCTTAAAGTCAGGACAAGTACTGAAGATGTGACCTCTCTCAAGAAAAAACAAAACAAAACAGAACAAAACTTTTTAAAATGAACATGGGGTGCCACTGAATTAACTTTAAATATGGAAGTGGATTAGAAAAAAATAGGACAGTAGCACAGAATTAGGTATTTCCCACAGCTCTGTAGGGTGGGTGCTACAGGATTATGTTAACATCAGCACTTCACTACAGGATTTGACTCTGTGTTTGCAATCAATCAGGCCGATGTCTGCTGTTAGGTTACGTGGGCATTGCTAGACAAATAGAGCTTTTAGGCCTGCAAACGTTGTAAAGGCCCATGGTAACCAGTAAAGTTAAAGGGGCAATAGATAAATCAATAAATCTGCAGCTTGCAAGAATGCACAGATTGGCACCCACACTGTGCGCTTCTCAGGGTGCGCCCACATTCATGTTTCAGTCTGACTCTGCAGCACACTTTCGAGGGGCAGCTTCTGATGGTCCCTACCTGCCCTGTGCTTCAGTTCATGTTGCAGAGCAGACTTGCAGATGGATCCTCTGCGCCTCGAAGTGGAACTAACACCCATAACACACTGTGTTTGCTGTCACTTTTTCTGGCCAAAACTCAAAACCCTCTGCGGATGGGATATTCCACCACCTGCCCGTGCAACCTGTTCTGGTTTTGCACTGGCCTTACGGGGAGGAATTCTTCCAGGATGTCCCATCTGCATGTCCCTTACTGTAGTAACTTGTTGCACCTGAAACTTCAGAATTGACCTGACCAGCAAACTTCTCGTTTGTGCATGTCATGCGCCTGTTCGTACAGGTAAATATGAGCCTGGGAAGAAACATCACAGGAGCTGGGCCTGGAGGAACTAAGAGCTGAAAGGGGAGGGTGAAGGGCCAGCAAAAAAGAAGAGCATGTGACACACAAGATAAGAAAACAAGGCAAGAACTGCTTCACAGCAAAGCTTTCTGCACTTTAAACAGTTACAAGTACCACAGCTGAAGATCTTGCAGACAATTTTAAAACCCTGCCGGTGGCACCCTTTTTGATTCTTTAATTTAAATGCTGCTTTACCCTCCATATTAGTGCTTGGTCTCCTTACTCTTGAAAAGATAAGCAAGACATGAAATTCACTGATATTTGCTTATTATTAAGGCCATTGCTTTCATTTTCTTTGCATATAAACCAACATTTTTCCCCTTTAAAAATGTTTCCCATTTAAAAGATGTTTCCAAAAAAAACACATGAAGAATCAAAATAAAGTCATGTAAGTTATTCAAAAAAATAAGGAGTCACAGAAGAGGAAAAATTGGCTTTTAACTTCTTTAAAGTGTATTTAGAAATTACGTTTTTTTGCTCCTAAATACATTTTGTGAATTTTGTCTTCCAGTATCATTAGATACTGGCTAAGATTTATCTGGTGTGGCACCAAAGCATCACAATAGCCTAATTCAGTTTAAAAAAGACTTGTGAAAATGACTTGTAAAAATGACTGATTTTAGATCAGAATCGTTAAGTGAAACTCTGCATCTCCGGTATCTCTGTATGCCCTCCATGTTTTCTAACCAGAAGAGTGCAACTTTCTTTCATGTAACCACAACTGCAGAAGCTATTAGAAGACTCTTAATTTGGGTACCAGGGTACCTGAGCATAGCGTACCCACGCTAGCAGTGTAGTTACAATTAAGAAGGCAATTTCACCATTCAATCAAAGAACAAAACACACTTTTTGAGTGACATCTTACCCTGCCTTTCCTGTGAGGTATGCACTAATCCAAATCCACATGCACAGAATTACTCTTGGACCAAGCAGACCAGTAAACCACTTTGCGTGACCTCCTACATTAATGCAGGCCAAAATTTTTTGTCTTTTATTTCTAGAGCAACTCTGTTTGCCTCTGCATTTATTTGTTTATTGGCTCCCAAGCATACTCTCTTGCTACTGAGGGACCAATACCTAGAAAGACTAATCTTGTTGGCAAGATGAGGCTGCAGCGCAGCCTAATGACTTTTCGACTTGTACAAACCCAAAATTACAGCTTTCATAGCAACCTTGCTTCATTTCAAAAAACACCCACAATTCTCAGTAGGGCATTGTTCTTTGCCAGAAGGGGCTGATCTAACACCTCTCAATGCTGCAGTTCTGTGAATAAATTTACCTTTGAAGTACTGGACGAAAACTGCTTCCAGGAACCACAGAACTAACAGAAATGTTGTAATATCCAGCAGAACGAAATTCACCCCAGAATCAACCACACCAGTTGCTCTGTCACTCTCATATCCACATACAACTTAAGCCAGAATGATGGAGCTTTGCTAGACATGCAGAAATTGAAACAATTTGTGATGCCTTGCCGTGAGGCTGAACAACATCATTCAAATCTCCTCAAAACCCTTTCCTCTTTTACTTACCAGCCTTCTTCTGGCTTAACAATCACTGATGGACGTGGGAGGACTTCCATAAACATTTTGTGCACAAAAATGTTTTCCTGTGAGTTTCACCTTTTATATCTCTTATTTATACAGAAGTACTTTCTGCACGTAGATAGGCTCCAAGGGTTTACAATTTCATTTCAGTTGAAATTCCCACCACTTTGTACCAAAATAATTGAACAGGATATCAGAAACAGACCACACTTTTGCAAGAGAGAAACATTCAACATTAGATGAAAGCTTGAAAGCAAAAGACCTTTTCACAGAGGTTGTCCCAAATAGCTATATAAATAGACCAAATATTGAAGAAACAAACAGAAAAAGCACAAGTAGAAAGACCTGCCTGTGAAACAGATTAGGACTAATGCCCGTATTTTCTTTTAATATTATGCACAGTTTGCCAAAGATGCATGTCTTTTTTTTGAATAGCACTTACTTTTCACAAGCACTGTGTGAATACTTTTTCTCTTCTTAAGAAGAGAAAGATGTTAAGAAACCCACATAAATAGCTCTTCAGGTCAAGTAAATCTTAATTCTTATCAAGCAAAATTACAGTAGAGTATCATCGGGCAACATGAAGAAGCTAACGCTGTCCACAGGTCAAGTCCCCAGCTTATTTGATCTTGGTGACAATATAAAAAAATGAGTTAAAAATAAGCTAAAAGCTGAAGATGTAGCTTCTACATCTGTATCCCAGACAAAAATCCTCTTTTCAAGTTTGCAGACTGGTTTTGCAACCACTGGAATCGTAATTTCAGCCGCATCACAAGAGGGACTGTTAAATGCGTAAACCTTCTGCAGAAAAAAATGGAGCAACATATGAAACTGTATTCAGGGTTGGAAAAGCCAACTTAAGATTTGTCTATAATTTAGATTTCTAGATGCTAGCATCTAGAAATTACCACTGCAAATGCAGAACACCCTTATGTAGCTTGTTTATAAAATTACATTTGTTTAAAAAATTCATCTCCAAAACTTGTGGCCTATTTCCTTCTAAGTCATATTTTCAGAATTATCTGCAGTTAGAAAGAAAATGGGATGTTCCATAAAAAAATATATATTTTTTTAAGTCTTTGACTTGTTGACATACAGCTATTGTGAAGCTCAGCATCAAATTTTGTTCAAGTATCAAAATTCCAACCACTCCACACACTGTAAGAGAGTATCATCATCCCCAAAATGAAGATGAGCAGTGAGTCAAATCCACAGTAATTTAAGAGACACATATAAACCTCAGATTGGGCTAGAAGCTAAATGGACAGCCCAAAAGACAAGAAGCACATAACAGACCTTTGGAAAGCACTCGTCAACCTGCTTGAGATCAGAAGGTCATTTTAATCAAATGAGAGAAGAATCCCAACACATACAGGAAAAGCTGCAGGACACCATAGGTCAGAAAGTGGGAACGGATCAAATGATGTCATATCCAGACTCTGGGAAAGCAGGTCTGGAGAGGTACAGACCTTTCTTACTGCAAACTTTCAAACTAGGGATTTGGTGAAGCAAAGGTGCAACAGAGGGATGAACTCCTACATCACAAAACTGCCAACATCCACCACAAAGGAATGTCGTGATGGCCTGCCATGCTGCTCTCCATGCACATCTCTGTAAACCCAACTAGGTTAACTGTGAGCAACCCACAGCCACAAACAGGAGAAATACAACAGAAGCAGGCACACCACCAGCAAGCTCTCTCCTGTGGAGGCAAGCACACAAAATCTCCCTCTTAAGAGAAGATTACAAAGAAAACAAAGGGCAAAAAAAAAGCCTTTCCAAACATTATTCAGATTGGACTGGATAGTCTGGCAATAGGTTTCTGTATCGCTGCACATGATGCCACAAAGTGCACAACCACTGAAGCAGGCATTTAAATCAGAGAGTCTGGAAGCAAGCAGAAAAATTTTGCAACAGAATTATGAAGTTATTATTATTATCGCTTTTACTGGCGTGAAAAATCATAGTGCAGAACGCAAATGAGCACATAGTAGACCAGTAATTCTCAAGGGGACTGTGTTCAACCACAAATGGGAACACTGAAGGCTAGATAAAGGTCAGCAATAGAAAATTGTTCAGATGAACTACAACCCCAATTCTTTCATTTAAGTACAGAAATGGACCTAAATAATGGCATCACAGCAAGGGTTCCAACTCTCTATGTACTTCCAAACATATCAGAACAATCAAAAGCACCGCATGCACAAAGCAAGGCAGATCTCACACAAATAGCCACTCCAGAAAGAGTAGAGAGAAAATGTGAAATATATAAACCTAAACAAATGGCAAAAACCTAACAGCAAAAATCAGCAAAGGAAATATGTACTGACAGAAAAACTGCTACTTTATGAGGAGGAACACAATGGTGCAGAAAGTGCCTTTCCTTCCTGATGGTTCAGAAGAAATAGAATTAATTCTTTGTACTTTGATATTTAGCTCTGCATGGTTTGGGAAATAACAATACAAACCACAATTCAGAAAACCAAATGTGTTGAGAAGCTGAAATACAGGTTTATTTTGCAGCATTTAAGAGTAACAGTGTGCAGACAAACACTTTAAAGGGCTCACCCAGGAAACCTGGCTATTAGTGGAAAAATAGGAAAAAAATAAGTATCAACAAACTCACCAGTCCAACTCAAGGCACGACAGATTCACCTGTTAACAAGCTCAAGATCAGTAATCCATGCATACTGTGAAGAACTAAACCACTCTAATACACTGAAGTAAGGGGGCATTTGTCAAGACTGCAAAGGGGACGAATGAACTGAGGTCAAAACACTGCTGCCTAAGGGCTCCAAGCAGGAACATGTGGTTTCACTTCCATCCCCCACCCCAAAACCCTAATACTTCTCGTGTCCAGTTGGACAGTCCTTCCTACAGAAGTCCATGTCCAGTCCAACACCTGCAGCATTGGCAGGCTTGGGGGTCATCAGCAACCAGAAACCTAAGCATATGCATATGAATTTTGCATATGAAGGAGCAGGTGCAAGCACTTGAATTACCTTCCCCAAATTTCCTACTGATGTGCTCTTTCTGTTGTAATTTTCTGATGTATCACACTTTCTACCACACTGTTTTTCTCCCAGCACCTGCCCTTTTATCACTGCAGGAAAGCCCCAGTCACAGCCAGCCATTTCACCAACCTGGCACCCTCCGACATCACCCAGCTCTGCTTCTTGTAAGCAAACACGAAGCCGCCCACAACTCTAAAGTTTTTTTAAGAAGAAGAAAATACCTCACTCGACCTACCAAGGTACCTGCAGGGTTGCTTTTTATGGGGTGTAGTGCCGAGGTGCTGGAGGCAAAGGGCTCCTCTGTGAGGCAAGGTCGGGGATGCCCCATCCCGGCTCCAGGGGGCTCCAACAGCCCCACCACAGGGCATGGCCGGGCCGGGCCTGCAGCCAGGATGGTGGTGCCTTGGGGACAGTCCGGGGAAAGGAGGGTGAAATGCTGCACGGCAGCGAGGAGCGAGGGAAACTGGAGCAGCAGTTCCCCTACGGGCTGTGCAGGGAGAGGCCCCTGGTGGAGCAGGCTGTCCCCCTGCAGCCCATGGGTCCCACATGGAGCAGATCTCCACGCTGCAGCCCCCCCATGGGTGGAGGAGCCCCCAGTGGAGCAGGTGGATGTGGGCTGGAGGAGGCCGCAGCCCATGGAGAGCCCCCGCAGGATCATATTTTCATCCTCTGTCCTGCTGATCAAGGGGAGTTGAGGGAGCTGGTAAGAGAACAGCTGGGTGGGAGTGGCAGCTGGCCAAGGTCAGCCCACCACATGGACTGAATAAAAAAAAAAAAAAAAAAAGTATTAACCAAAAAGTGTTAACGTATATTCAATGCTCTTTAATACAATATAGATGGTTACCTTCACATGAGCAGGTAACAGTCTCCTCTCTGCAATGCTCTGAAGTTCAAGCCATAGCTAGCAATCCTTCATTCAATGCAGAGAACATACATTATAGATTAGGGACTGCTAACAGGTGTATGACTTAAAAGTATGGGAAAACCTCTGGTAAGGTGGGCGAAATACTAAAAGATTGGTTTTGCCTTCTAAGCTCTTTGGTACTAGTAAGCATAGATGGTATTTGTAAACATGACACCGAAATATAATCAGAACTGAGGTTTGAGAAGTGTTTTTTTTTTTCCCATCTCCCAACTAGTGTACTCAAAAGCCCATTTTACAGACTGCACCACAGTAACAATTAAACAAAAGCCCTCTGTAATCACATCATTGAGCTCATTATACAACAGTAACATTAATGTTTTGAATACTCACAATTTTAATCTACACTCTTTTCTCTGTTTTTCTGAGGGTTAAGTCTTGTTTTGAAAAAAATCTAAATGGAGTAAAGTTTCCTTATACTTTCATACACTTTCAGTTCTGAAGCCAGATTCTGGCACAAGACTAAAACACAGAGAGTGACACGCTTCTACCCAAAGGAGAATTATGCCTACTTAATATAAAATATTCAGAAACAGCCAATAGATGAACAGCCATAAACACCTGTGCTTGCAAGTTTTGTGACCATTCTCTCCTCCAAGACATTTTATCATTGTGTGAGTAATTCTATGCAGAATTGCTTTCAGTTTTTAATATAAAGCTTCTGTAAATTTTCTGATACAGCAAAACACAAATCTTTAAGGGTTCTATATGGTTATTAGTGACCCTCTGCTGCCACAGTTGATAACGTACTCTGTTAGCTTAGTGGAACTGCAAAAATGAGCTAAAAGGTTAAAAAGAACCTTCAGAGTTCAAAATTAAACAATAGTTTTAAGCCCAAATTTGTCCTTTCCTTCTCTGAACACTTCAACATTTTATATTGGTGAAGTCGCTACACTGCAGGCATCATCAGCAACGTAGACGCTTACTAATACCTTGATGATTTTTTTTTTAAACTAGCTGCATAATTGAGAATACCAAATGTTCTTTTTGTCCCCAGTAGTTAATACTGATGAAACTATGATTTCTACAAAACTACAAAGTACAGTCAAGCTAACAGTAAACACAATGACTATCGAGTAAAACTTTCTTGATGTCATTTGGAGCTGGGCACAGAATTCCACCGAAGTCCAAAATGGTAACTTTACTTCAGTTTTTCTTATAAGGAACATCATGTTGTATAAAATGCTAAATAGATGTCCAAATATGATGAACTACTCAACTACGTCTCATTCAAACTGAATGATATATAATGTATGACTTCTGTTTTAACTTCAGTTCTTTACTATTTTTTTAACAGTGTAAAGAACCACCAGTGCAATGTTCCGAATCCTGGATGTCGTCACACAACTAGAACCAACTTACAGTTTGCTTGACTAAAACACACTTACTTGTCATTATGCTTATATGTGGTATGTAGTATGCTGAAGTTAAGCCAGTATATTTAATTTTCAGGAAGAAGTATTACCCAGTTTGCGTTAGGAAATCAGCTTCTCCTTAAAATCCATTCCTAAACAGTTCTGTGCTGCTGCATTTCTCTAAACAAGAAGAGGTTATTTGTCTATGATTTGACATTATTTCAGCAAGAAAAAAACTAATAAACCAAGCCAGAAACAAACAAACATCTCTTCTAAAATGCTTCAGTTGGTAAAATATGGTTTCTAGGACACTTTGGCGTAACCCACTAACACCTCTTGCACCAAATAGATTGACAGATCCCTCCATATGACTGCACACGATCCTGTCTGCAAGGGGTCTCTCGGCTGATGTTCTCAGGTCTCTGCAAGTCAAACTGGTAGAGAAACTGTGGTGACGGCACAATCAGTCTGAAGAGGACAGGCTGAGAGCATAAGGTAAGACAATTTCCTTTGCAGCCATGCTCTGAAATACAGATGAAGACCACAGACATTTCCAGAAGCACACAAATGGATGTGCCTGACTCTCAAATGCAATTCAGGAAGCTTAAATACTAAATAAACGATTTCAGGTGAGTACAGGCTGTAACTTTTTGTTCTGCAATATTAAAAGACTATTGGCTTCAGAGAGTTTAATTACCTTTCCACTCTCCCCTCTGGGGCCCCTCCTTCCCTATGTTACCTAGTCACATGCTATAATGACATTTCCAGATACGGCCGTAACAGACCAGAAATGCTTAGCTTCTATGAGACAGCTAAAATAGTCAGGGACACAGGTGGCTCCCTCTTCTATCTCCTACTCAGGTGTGAAGACTCAAGCAGGGGCAGATGCACAACTGGAAACGAGCACACGGCTACACAAACAAAAAAAGGGTTTTAATTTTCTCAACTGAGAGGTCCTGTCTGGCAAATCAAGGATGGCCAAAAATGCACAGATGAATAATACTACCTCAGCAACAGCAAAAAGTATTAAACCGTTTTTTGACAAAACTCATGGGAAAAGACAGGTTAAGACAACAGTAACTTTGTCTTAGCACTTGTATCTAGGATGCAGCTGGAACTTGCAACAGTTCCTAAAGGATTATAAAGGAAACTGAGACAAAGCACAAAACAGTGTGCTAGTTCCTAACTAGTTACCTCAACTACCCAACAGACAGGCTGTGATGGTAAAATACAATAACTCATTAACTCAGGGAATTGGTGAGACAGCTATACGAGATACAGTTACCGCAGTTGGATCTGATCTTTGTAGGTCCATCCCATCTGAAGTACTCTAATCCTAAAAGAATACAAGGGTCTTTGCTGCTTCAGAAAGTTGAGAAGCCTATGAGGAAAGGACACTTTATTCTGGCTAAATGCAGAGGAATTAGTGTTGAAAAACAAGACGTGGTAGATAATTGTGTCCCAATTACAAAACAATGAAGTTTAGGTTTGTAGGAACAGCAGGATTCTGTGAGTGACAGGATGAGGATAATAGACTTGGGAGAGGCACCAGCAAACAAATAATTACAAGATGCTTGGAATACAAGACCTCTGAGAAAAGGCTGAAGGAAATGACTTTATTTAGTCCCCTGGAAAACAAAGAAAGGAAAAAAAAAAAAAAAAAGCCAACAACACAAAAAACAACCAGTTTAAAAAGGCAACTACAAATACTGAGATCAGATTTTAGGGTAAGCAAAACAAACAGAAACAATGTCAACCAAATCTAGCCACTCCAAGATGGTAGTAATAGGTGAATTTCAGGCTGCCAGGCCACTCACACTGGGGCAGTCCCATTGATAACACTACATAAAGCCTAAATTGTCTGTATAGCATCAGAAATAGGAAAGCTGGGTATGAATGTAGCAAAACTGGGACCAACAGCAAATAATCAGCTATGGGAGGGCTGTTTGCTTGGCAATAGTTGTGTCAGACACAAGGAGGTACAAAGGTCATGAAAAGCTAGGTCCAAACTCAGGGGGGAAAAAAATAGGAAAAATATATCAAAGCTGGTGGAGAAAAATGGAAGGAGATGGCTGTGTGGACAGCTACAGATGACTAACACAGGGATTCATGCCCACAAGGAGTTTGGGGGAGACCCCCTTGGGACAATATGCTCTCCAGCAGTTTCTTAAGACTTTGCAGGGAGGTGGGGAATATATTTACACATTGATACTTAAAAAGCTGTAATATGCTGGTGATCATATATGTGATTCCTTGGAATCCGCATTATTCTGCATCATTGTAAACTCGTAAACTGTTATATTTGATTGCAAATAGCACAGACTACTTTGGGTAGATCACTTTATTGTTCTACCCATTTCCTCCTAGTGTTTATTTTCTTATTCCTTTAATCAATAACCATCTTAATAACTTACATCAGCCAAGTCTAAAGTCTTTGTATGATGGAGGGAGTGTCAGACCTTACCAGTAACAGAAATGTATGTAGATAGCAGATATTTCTGACATTCTTACAGGTTGTGTGTTAGGTTATGGGATAAAATCTCATCTGCACACCCACCGAGCAGAGAAAGGCACTGGCAGATGGGGATGGCCCAAAAAACATCCTGCCCCAGCTACCCCAGGCCCATCAAAAGCCCATCTCCACTTGGACAGAGGAGCACAGGCCGTGTGTGTGTGTGTCCCCTGGGAGCTCACGCTTGGCCTCGCTACTGGTTCGGGCCCTGGGCCATGAAGCAGCAGATGCCTCAGCTCCTTCAGGCTGCGGGATCCAGCACGGTACATTTTGCTCTAATGATTAGTACCAAGCCAGACACAGACAAGACACTCCCTGCTCTATGCATCTGATACGCAGCTGATGCAAGCCTGCAAAACTAAACCCAAAACAGCTTGACTAAAATATTTCTCAGTTAAAAAATTATTAAATAAAAATAGTCTTGATCAAAAAGGTTAATTATTTCTGCTAATCACCACTAGAAAAGTGGTTTTGAAAAAATATTGGAGTCCAATTTCCTGCATTGAACTTACCAAAGCACTGAACAGCTGCAGTGCTTAAACAACGTTGATGGTAAACCTTGTGCCACTGCTTCAAGCTTATAATATGTTGAGTATTTTGTACTGAGACAGAAAGAGATGCTCCAAGAACATAGCTAGCACCCAGAAATTCTTGATTTCTATCTAGACCCTTCTTGGCAGTGGGCAAGTCGCATAAAATCTCTCCTTTAGTATCCCTTTCTGTGAACAATAAGCAAATAGCATGGCACTAAAAAATTCAGGTTACTAGACTGCAGTGAAAATCAATCAGTGAATATTTGCTGTGAATTCTGAAAACGAAAAGGACATTTTCAGTCAGCTAGTCCTAAAATGACAGACACGGCACTAGCAACATGAAATACAGTGGGGAGGAGGAAGAAATAAAAAATAAATAAAAATTAAAAAAAATAATCAACTTCTATAAGCACTGGTAACAGTCACACCCTATTTCCTTCATTCCTTCACCTATTTTATTTTTGTGCCAGGGACCAAAATAAAGCTTAAAATAAAGCGAGTCTACTTAAGAATTCAATTTATAAATAAAAAACCAGTGTAAACCTGTAACACATCTCCTGAAGGTAATTATCTGGAGAATTTATGAGAAACGTCTACTTGGTACATAAATGAATGCAACAGCGGTAATTAAATCAAACATATCTCAAGCACATTAATTATATATGATGTAAATTTTTCATTTCAAGTTAAATCAGGCTTACTGACTGCAGCTGACTGAGATTTAAATATCTATAAATAAAGACTGTGAATTTAACTGTAAAATTTATCACCAAATTTTCTGTGCACTGCCACAGAGATGCAAGAGGTTAAGAACAGGAATATTTTATTTCCTTTAAATCAAACTGGACAGCACTTAAAATCAGGTGTTATAGTGAAGAGACATTGCAAGTAGAGAGAGCTGAGTTGCTCTTCATGTTGTAAGATTGTAAGGTCTTCCAGGTGCTAAGTAGCTGGCAGCAAGCTGAAGTGGTATGTTTTTTTGTTGTTTGAAATGGATGCTATATTTTTCAGCAAAACTGCATAATTTTTCAGTTTACAGGGTTGAGGACTGCCTGGGAAGTCCTACTTGCTGTATGTAGCCTCACTGAAGCAAATGGGCATCACAAAGAGGTCAGAAGATTCCTTGCAAATGTCCTAAAATATTATGGGAAACGCTTTTAAAGGCAGAGGGCAATTCAGCAGTTTCACAGCACTGCCTCAGGGCAGACCCAGATTCTCTTCACAGGCCAGGACACAGACTGATCCTTTTAATCCGCATATGCTGTCCATCTAATCTTGAAACTACTTTGGAAGGAAAACTGTCAGTGCCTTCAACAAGGGCTCTAAGGATGCCCACAAGCTTTGTCACCTCCTTTAATACATTTAAAATTTTAGTACTTTATCCTTTAAAAATTGCCTGAAAAAAAAGCAGGAAAACATAAAATCCTTCTTCTGATACGATTCAATAATGGTGCTTTATTAATCCTACTCAACTTGACAGTGGGGTGACAAAAAATAGAGAGAAGGCTGAAAAACCTTCCAAACTTAAGTTCTGCATTAACAATGCCATCTTACAACCCATTAAGAAATACCTGCAGAGTTCTCAAGAGATAGGACTGAAAAACCACAGACACAACCTGACGTTCAAAGAATGGCCCAAATCAGATTTGTTGAATTTTGTAAGGGATTAATTTCACCTCCTTTAAGCAATTTATTTTTCAATCCCAAGTAGACAAGAGGCAAGTTTAAGAGTTTGTTCCTGGAAGAAAGGATCAGATATTTCCTTCCAAAAGGTAATCAGACATCAATCCTATCTTCTCAGCTTTGTAATCCCAAAGGACTGGACTTCGACAGACCCATACCAGGCAGCATACAAACACAAACTAAATTCGCTTCCTGAAATGTCGGTCGGTATTTCACAAGGCAAACTTTGTGCACTGTGTCCATGGATAGCACTCAACTATGCAAGGTGCAAACTACAGATTGCCATCTCTGTGTGGTTTCTCAGCAGACAGCTTCAGACCTGAATGCACACGGAGATATGGAAAACATCTTGTATTTAAACTGGTTAGGATCAAAAGTTGTAGGCACACTAGCAGGCTGCATGAGGAAAACCTACAGAATAGTGCTGTGTACAGACAACCATGTTGTACAGAAAAAACTTACAAAGCCAAGGCTAACCATTCGTATTTCTGGAATGCTACACTGAAAACCAGTTCTGTGATGAAGTAACCTCAGTCTGACTAACTCCAGCTCCAATTATACCTTTCCTGAAAGTGGACTCCAAGGCCCATGCTACAAGACAAGCAAATCTTAAAGGTCCTCTATAGGCACAGAAGGGTCTGTTCTTGCAGTCCTCCCTTTGATTTGAGACCAATGTGGTATGAACCTGCACAGCACTTAGCTCTGCATGAGGCAAATACATAAACATTGCCAAAATCAAATTCTGATTATTTTGGGCTCATTTTAAGTGTACCTTGACAATGTACACTGCAGAGGTTTTCTAGGAAGACTGAATAGTTAGTTTAACACCAAGACTTTAGTCTGAAATACTTTTAACATGGAACAGTTTAAATATAGCATTGTGGAAAATGTTGTCAAAGTTTCTTGCTTTCTCCTTCTCGGCTCTAACTTCTGAAATATTTTAAGGACTGCTTTTCTGAATACAAGAGTTGTTTTACCATTCCATTACACAATTTTATGTACTTGTTCAGTGTTGAACAAAAGAAAACCCTAAAGATCAGAAATTTAGATTTCATGGAAGGTCATCAGGCACAAAGGGAGGAGGAAAAAGTACAGAATCTTCAAAAATGAATAATGAAATGTAAAAACAAGCTTGCACAAGGTTAATCAAGGTAAAGATACCATTTAGATCAACAAAATATCTAATTGCACTGATTTCATCATTTAGACTTCTTGGTTTTTGCTTATTTCAAGATGCTTCTAATGCCCTTTAGTCTAGAGCATCTTAAGATTTACTGCTTGAGAACAAGGCATCAATTTTAATTCCTGTAAACGCATCTTCATTGGACATTTGCATCTTTGGAGAGCTCCTTCATGTATTATTCAAAGGAAAATAGTTACATATATTCAATACAGAGGTCTCACTCAGTCTGTGGAGCCCAGAATTGCTTCTGTTCAGTTCCCAGGAATCAAGATCAGAATTCAGGCAGCAAACCAAACAAGTTCACAAGCAAAGCCACAAGATCTTACTGAGTCCTCAGCTGGCATCTCAATCAGAACCAATGAACAGGTACAGAAACTGGAACAGGTACTGGAACAATTCACAAGCATAATTAGGGCAAGCTTTCTGGTTTCCTAGAAGAGTCTGGAAGAGCTGATCTTGATTTTAATAAAATAAAAACCTAAGAAGCTGGAAGTGGAAAAAAAAAATCAACATTTTTTAAACTGAATGATGGTATTGGTAAAAGGATTAACAGGCGTTAAGTTTAGTAAGGAAATTAGTTGGTTTTGCAACAGCTTTCAAATCTGGGGCTCTGGGGAAAGCAACAAAAATGTTTCAAGCCTAGCTGTTCTTAAAACATCAAATTTTTATGCACAGGATTATCTGAGACATCAGGAACTGGTGAAAACACACCAATTTCTGTAGAAGGGTATTCCTCTACACATTTCACCTTTCTCTCATTTTGAAAGGATGACTATACCTCATTTCTGAGTGAGGAAATTCTTGGAATGCTGTAAGGTTGAGAAAACACCATAACATACTCTTTGTTTTTATACTTTTTCCTAAGTGTTCCTGGCCAGAAACAGGACACTTGGATAATGGACTTTGACTAACACTGTAGCACTATTCTTGCAAGCTTCTGTTAATCAATGCAATTTTGTTAGATTTAGCAATTGCTACGGTAATGCAGGATATTTGCATATAGCTTACATTTAACTGACCAGCATTTAACTAGTCCACATTTTCACAACATGAAATTTTGAGAAATCTTTCTTCCCTCCTCAGGCTGAGATTTGGTCCAACACCCCTTCCTCTCTCTTCTCAGTCTCAACTTTCCTTGTTTTCACTGCACGTTATGCCTAGTCCTCAAATCCTATGGTAAGGCAATAGGTAGGGTAGGAGGGTGGGTTTATTACTGTGTACTTCTTCTACTGCTCTTTGCTTCCTGCATGTCTCCTTCCACTGCTCCTTCCTTATAATGCATTTTCTCTGTTCCAGGCTTCTGTTCCTCCATGGGCTGCAGTCTGTCAGGGCTGTCACCTTGGTGTGGATCCTCCAAGAGCTCTGATCTCTTGATGCAGCAGCCACTCTTTTAACTAAGTTCGAGCAGCAACACCATGTGCTTCCCTGACTGGCTGACATTTTGGTGCACGATGGGTTGTTTTATTCAATTTTAAGCCTGGCTGAAGTGGCTGGGACTGGTTTATATTGCAAGGTTTTGGTGGGATCTCTGCAGGGGGAGGCCGTAGCTGCCTTGTGCTGGGCACAGCCACTTCCTGCCAGCTCCAACAGGAGCCAGCTGGGCCGCACTGCCAAGATGGTGGCACCTCTGGGAAAACATGTTTAAGAAAGGGTAAATAAAAAGCTGTACAGCAGCTGTCAGAGAGAGGAGTGAGCACCAGCCCTGCAGCACCCCAGGCCAGTGCAGCAGGAGGGCAGGAGGTGCTGCAGGCAGGCAGCAGCAGTTCCCCTGCGGGCTGTGCAGGGAGAGGCCCCTGGTGGAGCAGGCTGTCCCCCTGCAGCCCATGGGTCCCACATGGAGCAGATCTCCACGCTGCAGCCCCCCCATGGGTGGAGGAGCCCCCGGTGGAGCAGGCTGCTCCTGATGGAACAGACCCTGCTGTGGGAGGGATGCCATGCTGAAGCAGGGGAGAAGTGAGGAGGATGGCGCAGCCGGGACGAAGTGTTACAAACCCTAATTCCTCGTCCTGCCTGTGCTGCTCCAGAGAAGTTAGAAGTCAGGAATGAAGGAGTGAAGCTGAGCCTGAGAAGGAGCTGTGGGGAAGGTCTTTAACCTTGTCTTTGCTTCTCAGCATTCCTCTCTATTTTTATAAATGACAAAACTTTAATTATTCCCAAGTCAGGTCTGCTTTGCCTGTGACAATAACTGGTACATGATTTCCCCTTTCTTTATCTAGACCCATAATCTTTTCACCCTATTTCTCCCCCATCCTGTTGAGGAGGGGGAATACAAGAGTAGCTGTGTGTGTGTGTGTGCAGCTGCAGCCAAGGTCCACCCACCTTACTGGCACAGGGCAGCTCATGATCTCTGTAGAGATGCTCCCTGGCCCCTTCGGTCCAGACCTGCATCACTGCCAGGGATTCAGCCACACAGGGGCTGGTCTCAGTTTTTGTCTTTTTTTTTTTTTTTCTTTCTTAATTTCAACCTGTTCAGTTTCTCTTGTCCAATTAGGTCCCTCTGGATGGCAGCCCTGCCCTCCAGCAAACTGACCATGCTACCTGCTCCCAGTCACTGCCTGCTACAACACATCCCCAGAAATGTGTTCCAACAGGACCCACTCCGGGATTTTTTCCAGGGACAAAAGTAAGGCTAATCAGACTACAGTTGCCAGAAGTCCTTTTCTTTTGAAGATGGGGGCAACGCTTGCCTTTCTCAAATGGAGGGAGACCCTCCCCGATATGCAGGACCTTTCAAAGATGACAGAAAACAACCTTAAAAATCCTTCCAGATTAAAACCTTATTTCTAGAATACAGACAATATAAATGACTTCTGTGTAGTCACTAACCACCCAAAATGAAAAAAAAAAAAAGGAATACTGTTGTATTTGAACCGGAATAAATCATGATTGTTCACCTTCAGAAGTCATTTACTTTATCTGTTTTGATCTTATTTATCTTATTATTGTCCTGTTTTTCTACTGTGTAAAAAAAATTAATTACAATTTTAAACATTTTCATAAATTTAGCTATACTATTCCCTCTACAAGCTCTAGAAGCTTTAGGCCAAACTGGACAGCAAGATGTCCCAAGGTACAATTTGGATTGAAATTCAACATGGATAAATGCTGAGATAAACTAATTACATTGCTCATTCATTTATGTTGAAGCACTCTAATTCTATAGAGAGACGCACAGGATAAGAATCTGAGCAGAATGGATTTGCAGATTACACGTGCAAAATAGTACCCAGCATAATGCAGTCCACTCTTCCTTACTGCATAAGCAATTTCCATTCGTGTTCTCTCAGGCGTACTGTTCTATTTGTGACATGAACCAAATTATATTTCTATTCTCAATTAGTTAGAGATATGACAGTATTTTGCACCAAGCAGACCTCCTCCAAATTCCTTCATTTCCTTTGGGAATTATTTTGGACATTTTCCCCAATGTAAAATCATTCAGTAAGCAAAAAGAAAAGAGCAGAGCTGCTCTTGGAGACAACACCCAGGAAAATTGAGCAAAAGCAACATCAGCCTGCAAAACCGATTACTCCAAGCTTCAACTGTGGCCTTGACATTATTAATTTGCAAACACCCACTGCGCTGTTACATTGCCTCACAGAACCTGCATTCAGAAGACAGGCAGGAAACATGCCATGATCACAGCTCACAGAGCAGATGTGTCCTAACCCAGGTCATGCTCCATCATAAACCAAAGTTTCTTGTCAGACTGTCAGCCGCACGGTTTACAGCCCAGGTGAAAATAGTTCACATATACAGACAGGGGAAGAGGCTTCAAATTCTGAAAGAGAGAGGCTCATCCAACTGGAGCTTTCCTGGATCTCAAATCTACTTGAAAAGCAAGAAAGCCAAACTCCTTCTACACCATTCACTGGCTACCTGTGTAAAAAGGATGCTTAGATGTGTTACAATTTCTAACCAACATGGGAGAGGACAGCTAGCATTCAATACAGAATACATATTAACATGTTTAAAACACTAGTAAAGAACCATTAATTACACTGGGTCTACACCCCTCATTTAAAACCATGAATAATAAACAGACGCCCTGTTGAGAAGAAGCCCCTTGGGTATATGTTGTAAGATTTCAGCTTAGCATCTGAACTGTGTATTGGAAATCGCTAGTTACAATTATGACAAGGTCTCTGGTATTCTCCCAAATGCATACATGGTTCTCATCTTGCCTGCTACAGATTACATATTAATTCTAATTAGTACAAAGGAAAAGATAATGGAAGAAGTCAAGTGTTATAAATTACACAAATATTCTGCTGGAGAAGCTGGCAGCCCAAGGCTTGGACAGGTACACTCTGCTGGGTTAAAAACTGGCTGGACAGCCGGACCCACAGAGTGGTGATGAAAGGAACAAAATCCAGCTGCTGACCAGCCACCAGCGGTGTTCCCCTGGGATCAGTGTTGGGGCCCATCCTCTTTAATATCTTTATTGATGATTTGGATGAGGGAATTGAGTGCACCCTCAGCAAGTTTGCAGATGACACCAAGCTGGGGGGGAGTGTCAATCTGCTGGAGGATAGGAAGGCTCTGCAACCTGGACAGGCTGGGTTGATGGGCAGAGGCCGATGGGATGAGGTTCAACATGGCTAAGTGCCGCGTCCTGCACTTTGGTCACAACAACCCCACGCAGCGCTACAGGCCTGGGGTAGAGCGGCTGGAAAGCTGTGCAGAGGAAAAGGATCTGGGGTGCTGGTTAATGCTCATGAACCAGCAGTGTGCCCAGGTGGCCAAGAAGGCCAACAACATCCTGGCCTGTATCAGGAATAGTGCAGCCAGCAGGAGCAGGGAGGTGATCGTCCCCTTGTACTCTGCTCTGGTGAGGCTGCACCTCGAGTACTGTGCTCAGTTTTGGGTCCCTCACTACAAGTAGGACATCGAGGCCCTGGTGCATGTCCAGAGAAGGGCTACAAAGCTGGAGAAGGGCCTGGAGCACAAGTCCCATGAGGAGCAGCTGAGGGAACTGGGGGTGTTTGGTCTGGAGAAGAGGAGGCTCGGGGGAGACCTTATTGCTCTCTACAACTACCTGAAAGGAAGGTGTGAGGAGCTGGGGGTCAGCCTCTTCTCACAGGTAACTAGTGATGGAACTAGAGGGAATGGCCTCATGTTGTGCCAAGGGAAGTTCAGGCATTGGGACGGGTTGCCCAGGGAGGTGGTGGAGTCACCGTCCCTTGGGGTGTTTAAGGGAAGTTTGGACATGGTGCTTAGGGACATGGTTTAGTGGGTGGTATCTGTGGTAGGGGGATGGCTGCAACTTTGTTACTCAGACAACTCAAGAAAAGCTCAAATTCCTATGGGTTTCTGTTCTTTGCCAAACAGAACAATTTGTGATGAGTCCAGAGCTACACATGCAATGGTTGTCCAATACACAAATCTGCCTAGTCAAATGGCTACTGCCAAATTTACATGTAAAGAAGTTCAGCTCCTCTTTTTCTCAGTGTAGGTACTCAACTCATTTTCCTATTATCTGATCATTAATGTCAAGAAATATGAACGGATTTATTTATTTTTGAGATCTCTGCTTTTCTTCCAAACTTGGCTGAAACTTGTATAAATTTCTTTTTCTTTATAACATTGGGCTACAAAAAGAAAGGAAGGGGTGGGCATATTTAAGCACATCCCCTCCCCAGTGGATTAACTTCAGGCCTTTGACAAAAAAAGACCAACAATCAAACCGCACAGGTGGCATACCAAAAGCTCTACAATCACTAGTCATTCATACCTTGAGATGTTGTTTTACATAAAATGGTATCAATGTCCCTGTTCCTGTCATAAATGACACCTGTGGCATTTCTGATAAAAGTATTTATTGATTCCAGAGGCCTCCTAGCATCCGTGGTCACCTGCTCTGGTTTGAGTGTTTCAGTGTTCTTACTATTAGCAAGGTTTTCCCAAACTCTAGCCTGACTCTGCACTGCTTCAGTGGAAGCTGGTTACTCACACCATCCCTGTCAAACCAAGCACAGACTGCCCACCTTCTCTTTAGTGCAGCTGCACTATTTCAGTAACCTGCAAGGCCCTCCTCTTCTCTGGCTGAAACAATCCCCACCTGTCTCACTTTTCATAGCCTTCCCTACCCACCTAAGTGCTCACTTCCAAACTCATTCCAATGCAGAGTGCAAACAGGACACAGCACCCACGTCCTCTCCAGGAGCCCTTCATGCCTCTGCTAGGGCTACATTCCTGTACCCTCGGTACAGCCCTTGCCTTTCAGCAGCAATACCATACTGACAATTCCTCTCACACTGTGAATACCTGCAACCCACACAGACGGTTTCTGCAGACCTACTGCTTAGCCCGCTGCTCCCGTCCATCTCACCCTTGCCCCTGCTGAAAAGCAGCACCAGCCTTTCCCTTCACCCTCTGAAAACGCGTCATGATCGTTTTCTGTCCTCCAAAACACCGGTGTTGCCTCCCAGGCTGCTGCCTCTCCACTGAAGTTTTCACACCATTAATGAAAATATTGAGTATTACTCACAAAATCCTACAAAATCCTGATATAGATTTCCAATTCAGCACTGAGTTAATGGTATGTGGTTGCTCTTATTTCACTGACTTCCTCAGAAATGCTGAGAATGTAAGAACGGCTGAGAAAAGAATACTAAATTAAACATAAACAGCAAAACAAAACATCTCCATAGCAGATGCCTCTGCTTTTAGAACAAGGAGACTGTGAGAAACAAAGTAGTGTTTCTGCAATAGGAGGTGTTTTTGCAGTGGAAAATTCCACTAACCTTGCGGATTCAGAAGTGATTGTGCAGGCATGACAGCAGCACAGCAGTGAGGAGTATGTTAAGCAGGTAAGAGGAGGGTCCCACTGCCCCAAAATACAAAAAACAGAACAAGCAGTGTGAAATCAGTAAAAACGAAAATCATGGGCCCTCTAGTCAAGAGAGAAGAAGGGAAAAAAAAAAAAAGGAAAAGAAGAAATTAAAGGTTGGTCAAATAAAATTGTACATACATGGTATAGTAATAATTGCCTAGTAGTTTGTAAACCTGTAGTACTCAGCCAATGAAGAAAGCATCAAGTAATAGGGAATATAAGGTTACGATAGGATGCCTGCCATTGCAATTGTGAATAAAATAGCTTCAAGAAGATCCTGTCTGAGAAAATTATTGAGATATTTCTCACAGAGACCTTTGTACCTCACAATTACCAGAGAAATATTATAAATAAATAAATAAATAAATGGCCAAAATAATCAATCACTAAAGGAATCACAGTCCTTGAAAAATTCCTCTCCAGGAAGCAGAATGAAAAATGCAGAAGACAATAGATTAATAAAAATGTATTGCCAAACCTTTACAATTCTTAAAAAAAAAAAAAGAGGAAAAAAGGAGAACTTACTAGAATTAGACTCTTTTCCACTTCTTTAACCTGCTTTTCAAAGTAAATCTCTTGCTTCAGCATTGACAAAGAACACATGCATCTCCTTAAGCTACTTAACCTTCTTCCAAAGTTCACAACCTCTGAAACCACCACATCATACCAATGTAAGGTCCATGTAGTTTTACATAGTGCTAAATGTGACAGAATACGGTGCATTCAATGTTTTAAAACTCCTACAGACTGAATCAGTCTTTCACTGTAACAACACACAGAGCTACCATTATTTCAGTACACCAATACTTGAAAGAAAAACACTAATTTATAACAAGAGGTAGCAGACTAAAAAAAAACCTTCTTCTGCCACTAATCAAGTTTCCACCAATGAAACAAAGTGAGAAAACAGAGACAAAATGCCACAGTGCAGGTCCAGCCAGTAAACCTTACCATAACGTATTTATCTGGTGCTGTGCTCCAGCAGTAAAACCCCCAGCTACTCACAGAGTACTAGTACGTGATACCACCAAGGGGCATTCTGGACTGCTAAGCTGTAATGAAGTACAACCTCCTCCACACATGACCTTGAACAGCGTCCTTTGAGGATGCTGAAAAAAAAGCAGCAGATCATTCTTCAAATCAAACATGAAATTCAGCATGACTACACAGTAATGTTAAACAGAAGAATCAACTTAGCTAACAAGGTCTTTTTTTCCCCTGAAAATGACCCACATGAAATATACAAAGGAAAAATACTGAGCAATTCAGTAGAAGAGTAAACCACAAGCTAGAAATTTTTTAAAAATGTACTGGGTCTGGCTGGAATGTTAACTTTCCCGGCAGCAGCCCATTCAGTGCCGTACTCTGTACTTGTAGCTGGAACAGCAGTGTTATCACACCAGTGTTGTGTCTACTGCTGAGCAGCAGTGGCACAGCATTGGGCCTTTCTCTAACCCTCCTAGGGGGTGGGCAAAAAAGTGAGGAGAGAAACATCACTAGGGCAGCTGACCTAAACCAATCAAAGGGATATTCCATACCATGTGGTGTCACACTCAGCAATAAAAGGTGGAAACAGGAAGAAGAGGGGAGGGGTGGGCTCTCGTTGAGAAGACGTCGGTCCTCCTCTCGAACACGGGCTGCGTGCGTTGAGGCCTTGCTTCAAGGACGTGGTCAATCATCGCTCATTTGTGGGAAGTAGAGAGTAATTTCTTTCCTCTGCACTTCCATATAGCTTTCATTTATTTTGTTTGTTTGTTTTCCTCCCTTTTTCCCCTTTCCCTTTTATTTCCCCTTAGTTAAATTGTTTAGTTCATGGTAGTCTTTATTTAATTATTATAATTATTTCCCTTTAATTAAATTATCCTTATCTCAACCCGTGAGTTGTTCTTTGCTTTACTTCTCCCCCTCCTTATCTAAAGGAGGGGGAGTGAGAGAGCAGTTGTGGGGTTTAGCTGCCCAGCACGGTAAAACCACCACAAAAAAATAAATAAAAATAAAATCCCCTGAAATCCAGAGAAGCTGTGTTTTTAAACCAAAGGTTAGCACCAAACTCCTAACACACACACACACACACAAAAATAATAAAAAAATAATCCTCAGCAGCAACCGAATGCCTTCCGATATGGCAGAATTTACAGCAGTCAATGTTTGTAGAAGTAATCCTTTCTCTTCATTTTATTGTAACACTGATATTTGACATTGTTGGATTGAAGAAAATAAACAAATTCTAGCCTTCTTGCTATGTAAGGTGGTCACATATACCAAAAGCATGTGGAAGGAGAGATGGAAAGGGAGATTAATAAAAGCACAAGTTGAAGGCTGGACATAATCCACTCATTTGTAAATAAACACTTTATATTGTTTACACATACCTGAAAACAACTGAAAATCTAAAGCAGAAGAAAGTTACGATGTCAATTTCTAAGCTAAATATTTCAAAATTAGAATTGGTACCTCTTAGAAAAGCTGTGAAAAGGCAATACTTAGTTTCCTTTCGTAGTCTACCTGAATTATCAGCTGAAAATAGCACTATATTTTAGGGAAAGGATAATTGTGGAGAAATTGTGCTGGTGTATACGGTAGATAAAAATGCTGGCTAGAGATGCACCAGTTATCATCATCCTGTGACAATAAAAAATGTCCACCACATTTTCATTTGTCAATTCAGATAATATCCAAGAAATCCAGACAAAATAGAGAAATAAATATTAAAAATAAATAAATCTAAATGGCATCTCTGTCCTAATAAGTCATGCTGATACATTCCTTTTGATGCTTTCAATTCTCTTTTGTGGCACTGAAAAGATAATACATGAGATCAGCCAAGTGTCTAGCAAACCTACTTATAACTGAGAAACAGATGAGTTTTGCTTTCTATAACCCACTGTTTTTCATTGTGTAGCAACTGGTTGATGCACAACTACTACTGATAGCAGGGATTCAAAATTATTTCAAACTTCTGTTGAAAAATGTCAAAAGAAAATACTTCAAAAAACACACAGAAGCGATCACTATGAAGTTCTGCATCTCTTCTAAAGTAATCAAAAACACTATCCTGAAGAGCTCATCCATCTGTAAGAAATTGTTTGGGGCAAACAAAAGTGTTATCAGCTGCACGATCTCTTCATGAAGAGATCACTGCAATTGCAAAATGGTTAGTGCTGAAACTAAGAGAAGCCAAACTTAAGGCTTCTAATAACCTCCCTGAGTAATCAATTATTCAATTAATCCTAAATCAAGCTTCTGTATGAAAGAAAAAGCAAACAATGGAAAAGAAGTAGTCATGGTTTGGCATACAGTCCATTCAGAATTGCAAATGAAATGTTATTTTTGTAAAAGCATAACAATTTAAATCTACTTTTAGATACATGAATCCCAATTCTATACTTCATACAAAATTAACTCTTTAAGAATCCATATTGCACCAAAATTAACACAAGGGTTCACCAAAAACACGATCAAGAATGAGCTCATCATTATAAAACAAAATGCAGATGAATGCTATGGATCTACATGTAAGCAGTTCTGTGGAGAGGCCGTCACATTCATGAAGTATACCTGATGTTTTCACAAAACTTGATTCCTTTGGAACAGAAATACATAGGCATAAATAAAGCTTCATTTTCAATTACTATTTAGCAAAAAAATAAAACAAAGAACCAAACAAGTTTGTAAGATTTACAACGTATGCATAATACTGCAATGAAAAAAAAAAAGCTACAATGAAATGGCCTGGAAGGTACTATTTTATTAGGCTGGTACATAAACATGTTGAAGTGATTAAACACTTCTTATTTCTCATCCATAACTTTTTAACCATTGACCAATTTTAAATTAATAAGGGCAAGAGTCTCAAGGACGGTACATTTTCTTTAAGCTTCATGGGCAATCCCAAATCATCTTCCCACTTGGGGAAACTCAAGCGCAAGTTTGGTAGCTGCTAGCAGGCCAACCTATGGGCATGATCTGGTCAACAATGCTGCACGTGTTCAGATTTACCTTATCCTCATCCTATCCTGTTTCTTAACCAATTTTCTGCTTTTTTTGGGAGACATGTAGATAGGATATGGGGAGTGGGATAAGAAAGAAATAGAGCAGTTTAAGAAAGGCAGTCTTCTGAAATCTTTCAAAAATCAGGTTCCATGTGACCCAGTCCTTGTATAATTTCTCAAGTTTTTTGTCTTCTCAGAAGCGCTCTGGAGATACACGACAGCTACATATTACAAAACAACTCCTCAAATCCTGTGCAAAAAGACATACAGAAGCTGTATTCATGAGCCATGTAAGGATTCTGCATGGGACACGTCCAAGACACAGAAAGGTCATTCAATCCCTGAGAAGTAATTGTGCTCATTCTCTAGGAAAGATACGTGTATTCCATTTGCCTAATGCAATTTTACTGATTATAGTTTTAGTACAAGGGATTCTACAGAAGGGTCCAAACAAACCAGAAGTTTAGCTCTTTCCCTGTGTACAGAATCAACCTACTCAGCAATCACTTCTTTGATGAACTATGGTCCTGCTTGGCATTACTCCAGGACTGATTTCTTCTCAGTTTTGCAACACTCTTATTGAACTTTTCTGGTTTCTGGCATTATAACCATACGAAGATGAACTGTGACAGAGAGCAAAATATCAAGTGTTGGAGAAATTTCACAAGCACTTCTCAAATACAGAAATGCAGATCTGAAAGTGACAATTCCTTGAACATGCAGTTTCCCATCCCAGTATTTAGAATATTTTGTAACCTATCCATATACTCATAAATATGATCTGATCAGGCAACAGTTTTTTTTTTTTTTTTTTTTAAATTTCCCCAAGTTTCATAAACTTCTATGTTAGAGGAGAACAATTTCTAGTTGTTCTCAAGAAGAAATTCCTTATTAATATAAAAATAACCTTAAACCAGCTATGCAGAATCCAAACTAACTAGTTTGTGGGGTTTGTGTTTGTGTTTTTTTTTTCTATGTTGTGTTTTTGTTTATAATATTACCCAATTCACTTCTTAACCAAAAACAAACAAACAAAAAATGATAGCAAATTCTTCCAGCAAGAATAGAATCAAAGCTACCTACATTATGAAAAGACAGACAGAAGAATGATAAAGTCACTTTGCTATCTGAAGCCTGAATTAAATTAAAAATTAAATATTAAATAATTAAATTAAAAAGCCTAATAAATAAGCATATTACCTAAGAAACAGCCTATCTAGCATGTTTTTCTCTTACAGATTCCTTTGGGTGGATGTTTTTTTTGCCAGTTACAAGCAAGTGTACAAAATCTTAAGAAGCTATCTTTCCTTTTGAGCTCACCTGCTTCTGAAACTTGTTTTCAACGTCTTACACTGTACCTTCAAAAAAATGAAAAATTAGAATACACAATTAGCCATAAATCATTGATGGCTACAGGTTGCATCTTGTTCTTAGCTACATCAATGCAAACATTGGGTTGAAAATGCCACTGATCAACTGAGCCATTCTGAATTTAAAAGAGAAAGTGTGAAAAGAGTATAATAAATCGCTTCCAATAAGAACTAAGAGTTACTTAAACAGATTTGTTTGAGAACAGTACCAAAAAGGAAATGTGGAAACTTGCTTCCAAAATAGCTTCCAAACAGCATATGGGCATATCCTTCAGAGATGTCCACAAAGCCACAATGACATCTCAGTTTAGTTCCCAAGTAAGCCTTTCAACAGTAACAAACACATGGATTAAATACTAAGGATAGACCTCCAGTTGGTTCTAAATATATGTAACTCCACAAAATTAAATATAGCTTTGCATCACTGACAGGTTTGTAGCAGAGCTACAAAGATGTAAATCAGCTGTCTCTAGATGTTTTTTCCTCATTAAAATTATGGCTTTTTCTACATTCTTGGTGCAAATGAAAATCTCTGTTAGGGGCTTAGCTAGTTACCCTAGAAACAGACCGTGAGCTCTGCTAAATTGAAGGATCTTTCGGACCCTTTCTGCTTCCCATTCATGTGCTGTTCCAGATTCCCAAGGATTTGTAATCCTGGGATACCCAGCAAGAAAATCCCACTTAGGGAAGCTAAATTCATAAAGAATGCCACTGATCGTACTCTTCACTTGCACTAATTTCCACCTCAGAGGTTTTGGATGTCACTGCTCAAATGCATGGCCTCAGCTGCTGTTCAGGGCTTCCACAATGCCACCCCCTGCTCTGCAATGCCATTCACTGCTCTGGAAGTGCTTATGGGCTGGTCTCCATGGGGCATTTCTGGGAGCTATTCTAGACCAAGCAATTAGTGGAAGTGTAAACAGAAGCATGCGACATGATAAATACTATCAAAATTAAGTAAATACTGCTTTAAACAAAAAAGGTAATCTCTTCCATGTAGAGAGGATTATCAAGTCATTACTTCTACTCTTACGCCCCCAGCATCAAAGCAGCAATGTCACCTTAATCTTTTTGGTTGCTCCACATATATATATATTAAAAAAAAAAAAAAAAAAAAAAATAGAAGAGCATTTGGAAATATTTTTCATTACCTTTTTCCAGATACTGATAGCGCCTTGCACACAATACACAGAGAAGCCAAATCTTTGCACAAGCTTCAGTGAAATTAGCCAAATGTCACATGACTGATTTTTTTTTTTTTTTTTTTTTTTTAAGAACAAGCCCCAGGCAGTAATCACTTCATTACATGTTTTGAATTTATTGAGAAACAAAAGCTAACATTAATCTTAAACCTTACTAGGTTCCTCAGAGTCACAAATCCTGCACCTGAGTTGTGTGTCCATTTGCTTGAGACTGCAAATGCATTTCCCTTCACTGTCTCAGTGATTTCTGGTTTGGATTATACAGACAGCAATAAACAACACTGGCAAATTTATTACCGAACAAAAAAATGCTGACAGTTCCCTGGCTGATTTTCCAATCACAATTAAAATTCATACAGAAGAATGGCTATTGCTGTACTGTGTTATGCATATACAGCTTAGTGGACGTGGACTTGAACACTTCTAAGATGTTGTCACTGAACTTCAGGCCGTAAAAATGTAGTGTGTCCTCAGTCTCCTCAAACTGCTAACACCAGTCAGGAGGAACACAGCAGTCAGGATGCACAACAGACAGGTTTCTCTCTGTTTCAGTGAGCAGGCTTCCACAAAACAAGCTATCACTGACACAGCCATGTGGGTCACCTCACCAGAGCGAGCAATCAACACGTGGCACATGGGGAGGGAAACCACGCTACCTTCTACACCCCACTTCACTGCTGCTCCAGTCCTGCAGTTCTGCATAAGTCTGGCGAATTAATGGACTTCACACAGCCTTGATAAGCAGCAGAAAGATCTCAAAGAGATAAAATATAACAGTATATGCTGCATCTCACTGATGGACACTACTTTCTGGGAGACTGCAGAGCTGTTCATATTCAAAGCTCAGGCTCTTCTTTGGTAAAATGGAAAAAAAAAAAGGTTGAGGGAGGAAAGGAAGGAGAAACAGTATTTAAAATCTGTTAAATTATTAAATACTTGCAAGGAAAAAATAAACTGTTCCATTTTTAGTACATCCAGGAAATTAGTCAATTCAATGAGATGATGTACAATAATTTTCTCAATTCTGAGTATCACTGAAGCCACAACACCAGTCCTACAGGCGCAGTCACACCATTTGCAGGCATGATCATTCAGCAGAGTCAGGCTTGATGCCTCATTATGGTCTTTTGATCCTGTGCAAGCACAGGTTGTGATTGATTGCTCAAGAGGCTCCACTGCCCTCTTCACACGCTGAAGGTATTATGGTGATGGGTAAAATGTGTAAGTGGGGTACATTAGACAGAATACCATGAAATTCAGGATCATTAAAGAGAATTCAGTAGTCTACAGAAGTAATGATAATCACTCTTCAATTAATAAAGAGCATTTGGCACAATGAAGGATTTTAAAAGCATAGAGAATATGACTCAGTGATACGAGACAATGAGAATCCTCGGAGCTAGAATGGCATCCTTTGAACCACCTACAGGGGCACAGAGAGAGAGGACCAAAGCAGCTGAAATAGCTAAAGACACTTTGCAATCATAAAAATTACTCTGCCTTTTCAGAATAAAAAGAAAAAAGTTACATACAAACGCACATCACATTATTGTCATAGCCAGCTGTGGCAACAAAAGAAACTCAGCTAGGAACGATGTTTTCCCCAAAGGGAGATGGTTACATCACAGACCCACGGGGCCTGTAGAGCATCTTTTGTTGATCTACATTAACTTCTGAATCCTATAAATCATTTCCAGTCAGAATACCTAGCAGTGTTTCCATTAATCCTGCATTACCATTACAATTTCTTGTCATGTTTACTATGATACAACAACCTTCAACTTCCTTGTTTTACCACTTCAAAAAAACTTAACTAACCCCCCTCCCACCCTGTATATTATTAGTACAGTGAGGGTACTTGTACAGTGTTCCCATTTTTTCCCTTAATCCCTTTTTACCCAGCCCATATTGCTCTGTGCCACTCACTGTGCTTCTATCTGATCCTGACAATTTAGGTCGACTTTTCTACATATTTCACTGTCCCTGTATGTTTTCAAAGGGGAAAGGCAAGTCGCACAAATTGTGGTCATGTTCAGAGTCACATCAAAGTCACATCATTGGTACAGGGCGCACTATTTAGACACATTCCTCTGACCTGCAAAGGTCAATAAATAAATAAATAAATAAATACAAAGCATGACCATATGCAATTCTGCTATGACCACCCGCTAGACAAGTGATGCCAACTTATCGAAATATACTAATGTATATTCCTAACCTTTTTCACAATCAAACTTTAAATATCAAGCTAATGCAGCTGGCGACAGAAAAAGACAAGGAATGCTGTTTCAACAGCTTAGCTAAAATGGAAAATAATTTACTCCATCACCACATGGCTGTGCTCATGTAAAAAACAGTATCAGAAAATTACATTTGATGAGAAACAAACAATACAAATTTAAGGGGAGGGGAGGGGAGGATCTGTTTACATCGTTTTCAAGGATGAAGTCATCCCTGATCATGAAATGCAAAGTCGGGTCAAAATCCCTCAGAAAGAGATTATTCAAATTAAGGACCACTCCCTACCATATTTTCGAGGTCCACGTACCACGGAGGATTGATTTCTCCAAAGGCGTACACCTTCCCTGGCTCCCTGAGAGGCTGTTTCACAGTCTGGTAGACCCCAGAGTTAAGCTGATTTTTCCAACGCCTGGTTTTTTCTTCCTGTTTCTCATCCCATCGCTCTCAGTTAAGCCCTCATTATCATGCACAGTTTTGTTTCCTGCTGCTTCTGTCAGGGGGCTGCAGGCTTTTCACCAAGATCCTTCCCCTTAATTAACAAAAGGGAAATAAGATTTCTGTCTGCTCAAAGTACTAAGAATAATCCCTACCCCTGGAACATCCTTGTGGTGTTTGTTTCAAGACAGGCAACCCATACCATAAGAAGCACACAACTGAGGCTGAGATCAGAAGTTTATAGGTTCATTTATAGCCAAAAACCTTAATGGTTCATCTCTGCCAGTCACCGAGCATCTCTGTCAGCGTGGCAGGGCAGCATCAAACACCATCTTACTCCTGCCACACGCAAGCACGAACAGACATCATCCCAATACATTAAACATTATTAAAAAAAAATCCAAATACAAAAGTGCGGAAAGCTGGGCTCAGAGAACTGGAAGACTCTCCCCTGTTGTGGAGCACTGAAGCCAGCAGAAGAGCAGCCAGGCGCTGCCGAGTCGTTACCGTGAGGAGCCAAAGATCTACTCAGGCACCAGGCCGCTGGCTCCGAACTGAGGGCTGTGGCACAGCTCCGGGCACAACGAGGGAGCGCCTGCCAACTTCTAAGCTCTCAGGTCTTCCCATCAGCCCAGTCCGTGGTTCTCGCGCAGTTTCCAAGAGATAAAGTTATATGTTTTATGAAGCAGATGTTTCTAGATGAAATGCAGACCCGGAGACAGGAGCCCACTCGATTCTTCCCATGTGTCCTCCACAGCCACTCCCTCTGAGGTAAAACCCGCTATCCCATCACCTCCTGCTTGGGGAATGTGCCACACACACAGGGCACTTGTGAACAGGGCTCCATTTAGGAGAAGATTTAGCCTCCTCAGGACAAAAAGGAACAAGTGGACATAACAACGACGTAACTTAAAAGCCAGAGTCTGATGGGAGGGACGAGAAAAAAAAAAAAAAAAAAGTAGAGGATTAAAAATCCTCACCACATACAACCCAAACACATTTAAAATACACGGTACCCACAGCAAAACAACAACAGATACACATTTAATTCTACATCTGGCGTATGTGAGATTACCTTCCAGACTTTGTCACAAGCGTGCGACACGTGGAGATGAACCAGAAGGATGACAATGCTATTAGCTCTTGCCAGGAGAAATTCAATTTTCACATACTTCACTTTGGAAAAGGAAAAAAAAAGTAACTACCACAGCAGAAGGTTTCCTCTCAGGTATCTGGGGCTGAGACTGAAAGAATGACGATCATAAAGATAATTCTAGAAACGCAAACAGAAGCGCTGCTACCACCCTGAGTCCCCAGATGCAAAAACTTGCAACAATACCACTGACATCTCATAAAAAGCAGGCTGAAATCAGTGTTTTTTTCACTCCATTTTTGCTCCTGGCACTCAAATGCTTCCTCACAAGTGACAGTGTCAAAAACTTCATCAGTTCTCCGGGTCCGTGCCTGGTAAGATATGAAAACCTACAAGAACAGATCTGGGAGTAATTAAAAGAGAATTCAGAAACCACTGCCTGTGGGGAAAGCAATACCTTCAGCTGCTCTTCAGCAACAGAAGAGGATGACAAAACTTCACAGGTTTTAGTCTCTCCTCAGCAAAAATGGGTTCCAGATTTCCATCCTCAACCATTAATGTGCAATCCATCCTTTTTCCCTTTAGACGGGGCTTCAGATGGCAGACTTACTCTTTTTACAATAAAATCATGGTGGAGATCTTTAGGGGAATTTTCCCTCTCAGTAAAAGAAAGTTCATACTTCATAAATTTTGTTCTTAAAGGGCTGAGGTCATGGGATCTTAGGCTGACTTCAAAGGATTCAGTTAATAAACGAGCAAAAGAATGAACAGGCTTCAGAAATAATGTAAGTCTGAATATATAAAATTCACGTAAAATAGCAGGTCCCTTTTATACTGTATGCCAAGTCCTCATTATGTATTTAGCACTGGCAAACGTCACAGCAAATATGAGATAACTCAACTCACTGACATGCTGTGTCATCAAAACACACCAGATGGATGTTGCACTTACACAAAGTCACTTCCCTTCCTCGTTCCTCCCCTCCAAATAGGATGTAATTTTTAAAGAGCAATGACAGGTGCCAACATTGAAAATCCTGTGCCGATAATTACTTACTTACCTGAGCATAATCACTACTCCAATTACTTCAGTCAAAACTAATGGTAAAATCTGGTGTTGGTCCCGAAACCAGTTACAAAGCTGTACTGCTGCAGTATTTGCAAGGCTTTGGAAAGGCTTAGTTTTACCCCAGCGAAGACAGAATCACACACAACTGAAAGTTTCAGAGAAGTTTGATTTTTTCTAAATAATTTCTTCCCTGCCACCAACCTAACACACACTTCCCTCGGACTGACTGAACAGGTGGCTACTGGTACTTCTCTGCACTTTCAGCATCCCAATTTCTCCTCCTACAGAAAAAATAAAATTAACTAGACTCCTCCCTTCCCCATGTTCTTTCCCTTATCCTCATGCTGCTCTACTTTCCACCTCACCTTTAAAATACTGCCTCGAGACAGACCACACTGTCTGACCCCGCTTCCAAGACACAACATGTGTCTCCCTATTTGGGGACACCAGCAAGTGGCCTCCCCACTGGCTTCTAGTGAAACTGCAGCCATAAATCTCTGTTTTATATTCATCCTCTTCTCTACAAGCAGAGTCCCCGTCCTAAAACCCATTAGTGTTTCAAACAAGTCTTTCATGCTGTTCAAACTACATACGAATAATGACAATTACAGTGTACTACTTCATACTGACTTGGAAATCCGATGACATATTTACAAATGTCTTCTCTTTCTGCCATTGTCCCTCACAGATGCCTGGTAAAGACCAATGATATCCACACAAAGGCTTTGCAGGCTTTGTTGGATCCTTACTCAGAACCATTAAAACTGTGAGTTTTATCTGGATCATCAGATATGCCCACTGCTCAGCACCCTATCACAGCTAAAAACCCAACACAGAAAAGCTGTGGCTTGTCTGCTCTTACACCTTAATAACAGTGCTAGGTATTGCAGAAGGCCATAGCGCAGCAGGACTTGTGTTAAGCATCTGAGAGAGGTAAAGACTTCAACAAGTGGGATAAATAAAGTGACAGCTTACATGCATCTAGTTGGAAGAGGCCAATCTTTCAGGGGTGTCTGTCTGATTTTTTAAATACTCTAACCCTTAATAACAGTGACAGAGTATTATTTTAAAAAGAGTAATTTTTTTTTCGGTGTATTGCCAATATCTCTTTGCTGTTCATATGACTAGTAAACCTTCAGACTGACTTTGAAGGTATCTTAACAAAAAATATCTTCATCTTCCTTGTAACACACACAAAAAAAATATGAATTATCCAGTTACATTACATTATCCTTGTAATTTAGCCCCCTGATTTCAGGTGTAAGACACCTTCAAAATAAAACAAAACAAAAAACCACCAAGCCACAAAACCGGTACAAATCCTTAAGTGTTTTGAATGTCTAGTGACCCCCAAATAACTTTTTCTACAATGTCATGGCTCTTGGGCAGGAAGCTGAAAAAAGTCTTCCTTTTTCAAGCATTTTCTTCTTACTAAAAAAAGGAAGTCTTACTTTAATAGTGTTTGTGCTATTCCGTAACCTGGAGGGTATCTACTGAATGCTTATAAACCTGCACCATGGAGACTGTGGAGACTGATGTTTAAAAAATGTCAATTAAGAGACAAATATGCAGATCGCTGACGATCAAAATTGAGTTTGACCTGCTTTGGTTTCAACCTAGTTACATGCCGGAAAAAAATATCTATATACATGTATATAATCTTTGTGCCTTTACCTCAGAAGTCATTATCTTCATAGTTAGAGATGCTGAAGAAAAACTATGTTCAACAGAACACAAATCTGCATACAAAAAATGCCAGATCCCAAAACTGCCTGTGTTCCACGCAGAAATACACTCTCCACTGGAATTTTAATTTCTGAGAAATCACCAAAAGGTAACATTTTTGAAGTAAAGAACCTATTACTTATTTGAAAATTTACTATACTAACTGCATAAAAGCTATGGTTTTGCTTTTAGTATATAGTTTTAATTCAACTGTAATTCCACATTGCCATTCAGTTCAAAATTCTTGTATGGACTACCAGGGGATAATTCATCCTACCGGTGGCTACGCTGATCTCATCTAAGAAACATTTTGGAATTTGCTGGTAAAGGACAACTAACGACTAGATCCCTGAGGGCTTCATAACCAATGCACCAGAGGACACGAGGTGATGTTCCATGCTACTGGGGTAAACCACAGAGTAACCTCACACATTTCTGAGACTTTTTGATCTAATGTAAGCAGTGATACATGCAGCCAATATACATCACAATATTTTTTTAATTATCCTGCCTTGTAGCTTACTTATTTAGACTTCCATGAGACATAGATTTTATATTCAAGATACTGAGATAGGTCAATGGCTGCGAACCATTGACCAGAAATAATGAGATCAGCATCTAACTAGAAATAATAGTTCTTTTTAATAGAGTAGTTGGAAGTGTATCCAGAACAAGTTTTGATGAATTGTACACCAAACTGTTAAATGTGTGTAACTGCTGAAACACAGATGTGTTTTCTGTAGCCTTAATTACATCTAAATTTACGTTCAGAACCAGCTTGGCCTAACTTGAAATTCAGTCATTCAGTCTTTACAGTTTTCTTAAATGAAGAAATAAAAAGACATCCGAGCGTGCGTTAAGCTCATTAACAGAGTGTACCCTCCCGGTGAGTAAAGACAGAAGAGTGGACTCACGTGTCAACTTCACCTACAAGTGAAACTGCTGATGCCAAAACCATCACGGCCCAACGGGTGCCGCAATCGAAACGCAGCGGGAGAAAACTGCATGGCTCCTGCAAGACTTTGAAACAGGGCTGAATCGATCAGACTAGTTGTCATCAGCAAGAAGGCTGAACGCTAGGAAGTCCAGGTGTTAAAATTCAGGCAGAAACATGAGTGCTAAGGGCAGAGCAGCCCTCTCCAGCGATGCCCAGGTCACTGCTAGGAGCGCAGCAGCTCCATTACCTCTCCCGCTGCCCTCGCCGTGGGAGTGCGTTCCTGCAGGAAGAAGCTTTCAAGGACTTTGGGATTTGCTCATTGTTATGTTGTTATGAAATAAAATTAAGCATGCCAAAATCTGAATGATGTCATGGCAATCCAGTAAGTGGATTACATTAATCATTTATCAGCAAGGCCAGATAATTCTTGAGCGAGAGCAGAACCCTGAGCTCACCCCTATTTATCACTCCCAGACAAAAGGCACTACAGCTGAGGATATCAAAAATACAAATAAAGCACATGGAAAGGGTATTTAAAATGCCCACTGAAATGTACCGAAGTTACAGAGCTCCGGACTGGCTTCACATAACATCTTTTATTTAACACAGAACATCTGCATTTCTGTCAGGTCACCACAAAATTATTAGGGGAGATTTTCTTCATCAGCTAAAAGGTAACCGCACAACATGCAATCAGGAGGAAAGCTGCTTAGTAAACCTTTAGTTTTTTAAAAACGGCGATCAAATTGTGAAACTGCTGCAACGTAATCTGACACAAAAACAATTTCTGTATTGTTCTGTATTTCTGGGGGTTCCTTTTCTCTCTTTTTATTGTCTTAAAAATCCAATTAAAAAAAAAAAAAGGCAGACAACTGCCAGGTCACTGGTTAAGATGATACAGCTGCGTTTCAGGCTGGATGGAGTGACCACGGTACGAGGGACCTGCTCGGCAGAGCCCGTGGGAAGGTGACCATTGTTCCCAGCACCGCGAGCTGCCAGACCACCACGGGGCAGAGGGAGGCCAGCCTCCACCAGCCCTGCCTCCTGCTGCCTGGGCTGCGAGCAGAACCGTGCGCACAGCATCACTTTTTGGAGACCCCCGAGAAGCAGTACCTCGGTTTCGTAATTTGGGAGGCGAGGGAGCCAAGCCGGGTATATGCATCGCATGCACAACTTCTGCCTCAGTCACCCAGTTTGAGCAGGGTGTAGATCAGATGGCGTTCGGGGATCCTTTCCAACTTAAATTATTCCTGGGATCATAAAAGAGCTGGTGTGAGAAAGCTGTTAAGAGAAAATAAAAACCCCACAGCTCCCCACGCACGTCCCGCAGAACGGGCCAACTTGCCCCTCCAGGAGCGGAGGCAGCACCTGCCCTCCCAAAACTCTGGATTTAAAGCCTGTTACCTAAAACCTTGTTTTTATATCAGCCTAGGGAAGACCTAGAACAAGAACTTCTAACCTCCGCTTCCTCCTGTACCAGTGTCCGGATGTTTTTTTAGATATTACTGTCAGTTTATTCTTGGAAAATACGTTTCTAATTTATATTTATTTGGTCTAAGAGTTATATTTAAGACTACAGAAGCACCCAAACATGATCAAAATCCCATCAGAATATGCATTATACGAATGCACAGTAACAGTAAAACTATCGTCAAGAATAGCAGCTCTCATATCAGAATGAATTAAACAAAAAATGGTAAATAAAACCTAAGCATGTTAGAAAGCAAAATCATGTTCATGCTTTCAATTTTCCATTATGTCCTGATTTTTTTTTCTTCTGCCTCATTTAAAAACAGTTTTTATTATCCAGTCCCTAAATTCCTGCTCACCCCAATATCCACTGCTCTGTGAGCAAAATGTTTTTTGTTGGAACAAAAGTTCTGAATGACCACCAAAAGCGGAACGATCAGAAACCTTCTCTCCTACGTGCAAAAATGAAAATAACTGCAAAGAAATAAAATGATTTATCCAGATCAATTCAGGGTACTCAAACTTCATCTCCTAGGTATCAACCCAGCACCACTATCACATATACATAAAAGTGGTTCTTCCCCTTGCATACATCACTAGCATGGAAAAAAATAAAGTAACAGTGAGTGAATTTAGGGTAATTGCTCAGTCGATCTTGGTATCAGATGGCCAAGTCCATGGCTCTGCTGCCCTGATGTTTTCCTGATCTGTGCTCACCTTTTACAATTGAAAGTTTAAATACCAAAATCAGTACGGATGCTCTTGATGCTTAAAAATCATGGACACAGAGGTTCAGAAAAGTTTAGTAAGTCAGTAAAAGAAATTACCATTAAAGGGATTCCGCCAAACATTCCAGGGACGTGCTCTAATCTGTCACATTTGCCAACAGATTTCTGATGATGTCCCTCACTCCTAACTCTCAAATACTCTTTATGTGTATGATAAGGTGGTCTTCTTAAACTTACAGAGCTTAATTTTTATTGAATTCCTCATAAAAAAAAAATATATAACTGCTGGCTTTTGAGCAAGATTTCATAGACATGAGCCCTTCCCCCCTACTGTCATATATTCTTGGATTATCTGTTTCATCTAAAAAGAATTTAGAACATCCCTTTTCTTTTTTTTTAATGATTCTGAACTCATTGTCTAAATTTGTCAGATCGTCTTGTCCTTTTGCTGGATGACAGGAAAAACAGAAGCTCCTACTACAGCGTACCTCACCTAGACTTTTTATTGCTTTACATACTTGTAATCCATTTCTTTCACTAGTTTCTTTTATGATGTACAAAACCCCACTGCTTATCAACAAGCGATTCTTTATACAGTCTTGTTAGACAGAATATTCTTGCAGTAATGTCTGAAATTAGCCTGAACAAAGCATAGGAAGTAGCCTGTAGCATACAGTACATAGGACATGACTATGTAGACATAGTCCTGTGAAGACAAAATGGACTAGATGGACATAACAGAGCTGCGCACCACTTTCCCAATGGCATCTCCCTACTGTCTCCTTGGAAATTTGACTCCTATTTCCTCCGATGTCCTGATATCGCCCTGATGCCAGGATGGACCCTCTCCAACAGGAAGGGTCTGGTCTCACCCTACAGCACTGCGGTGCCCTGAACTAAGTCCTCTGCCACCTACAGCTGCTCCTCATTTTACTTCCTATATGTATAGGAAGCGTTGTTCAGATTTAGGACAGGTACCACTTTACACTTGCAGATGTGAAAGCAGCAAAAAAAAAAAATGTTTCCATATGCCCCTTCAGTAAAACAAGAAACATACAGATTTTTTTTTTTTTTTTTTTTAGAAAAACACAGTGTCATGCATTGGAAACAGAAAAACACTATCACAGTGCTCTGAGCAGCTGGCTTATCAAACCAGTCAATACAATGAAGCAAAACCAATCAATCTGTTTTTCAGAAACCTTTAACCCTATGCAATATGTATTACACATAATCTATTAGAAATAATGAGCAGAGGGCCACCTGCTAGACCTCTCATTAAGTAGGAATCTTCATCTTCTGTAAAATGAGAAAAACATATCTAAAAATGCATTACCAGAACATCGATGATTGACTTAAACCGCCAGTAATAGGATATTGTTCAAAGTTAAGCCTCAATTAATCAAGCTGCATAGCCTATGGACAATGTGAATTAAACTATCTGAACTGCCTCTATTTCTTTTTCATTTTTAGTGGAAAAGGTCTGATTCTTCTAATTCATAACCTAGCGTAAACCCAGAACTGCTACAATCAACAGCCATCAAATTGTGTGCTGAGGGAAAAAATTATGAACCTAATCTTGAAGTGTCTAGGCAAACAGACGCACATTGAATGTTTGAGCTCTTAGTTTGATTTTCCTTTATTTTGTTTACTTGATGACTCCAAAGTTTATTGGTATTTTTTTTTAAGCGATCATTAGCTTTGGATACTAACCCTGAACTTACTTTGAAGATGCAGTAAAACCCCCAAACCAACCTAGGGTGTACCTGCCCGGGTAGATTTACTACTCCATTTTCCTGATTTTGTTTGCCATAAACACTACTGCACACTGAGACACCCTCTAGCCAAACAACTAGAACACAGCAAGTGACTATCCTTATTGACCTATGAAAAACACAAAGAAAGAAGCTGAAGAAGAGCTTCCTTCCATTTCTTCACACCTACTTGTCTTTCATGCAGCTGCAGATTCATAGGCATTGTTTATAAAAAGTGAAAGTTACCTGTGTTTTAGTGACGGACATAATTCTCACACTGCAGGCTTTTTAAGCTTAAGAATGCAAACATCGTATACGGCTGTGGCTTAAAATGATATTGGAGAAGTCAGAATCCAGTTCCTTGCTCAGTTAAAGTCCATCTGCATATGATCGCTTGCTTCTGATCGGTGTTGTTTATCAGAGAAATCAAACATTAGCCTCAAAATTAGCAGTCCCTGATCCGAAAGCACTACGGATCCTCGATAACTGCATACAGCAAAGAGAATGTTCAGGCTTATTTCCAAAAACCCACACCCACTCTCCCTGCCCCACATGCACAAAGGTACATCGGATGATACCAAGATCTCCACCCTGGCATCCGTCACACCACCACATCCAGCATCGCAGAGCACCTTCGGAAGCATTACTTCCTATTGTGTGAACGCATGCAGACAGCCTTTAACACATTAAAAAAAAAAAAAAAAAAAAAAAAAAAAGGGAATGCATTTTTAGCGTTGCCCAGATGTACAGAACCGCTAGCTTACCACGAAGGGATGCTTGAGAGTATGGGTATTCATATAATGATGTGTGTATTGTTAAGCCAAGTAATTGTGAACATTACTTCATCTGAAGGAGCCGGGCAGAGTTACACTGTGTAGATCTGGTGGCTCTCCCCCGACACACCGAAGCACCTGCAGGCACCAACCCACCTCCCCAGCACCCTCGCATCTCGCAACCCCAGGGCCTGGCTGCGAGCATCCGAGAGGCTGGCCTGCCGGGAGGGAGGCAGCCCCGCAGCACCATTTGCGTTGCAAGCCAGGCTCTCCCTCGCTGTTTCAGCAGAGACTCACAATTTCCCAGCACAAATCTGCGCAGAGGCACGGCCACCAGCTCCTCTCCCCCCAGCGCTGCTCTCCTTCCCCTCCCCGCCGCCCAAGCAAGAAGCACAGACGCACCTCGATTTATTCTTTTTTTTTTTTAATATTTTTTTTTGGTCGTTTTTTGTCTTTTTTTTTTTTTTTTTTTTTAATCCCTTCACCCCACCGGGATGTTAACACCTGGGGAACACACTCACGCACTCACACACACACACACTCTCTCTCTTTGTCACCGCCGGCTGGCTCCAAGGCAGGTGCCGCCGCCTCCGTTGCCGACAGCACCCCCCCCCCAAAAAAAAAATAAATACATATCTATACAAATCTATAGATAAAATAAACAAATAAACGGAGATGCTGCGGTTTCTGCAGCCCAGGCCACCCCCCAGCCCCGCGGGGAGGCGGATTTCTCTATCCCCCCCCCATCCCCGGTGCAGCACCGCCGGTCCCCGTGCCCTGCCCTGCCCTGCCCTGCCCAGCCCTGCCCCAGCCTCCCCCTCCCGCGGCCGGGCCCCACCGGGCACCGGCAGCCGGTGAAAGCCGAGGCCGCTCCGTGGGGCTCCCCCCGGCCCCGAGCTGCACCCCCGGAGCGCTGCCCGCTTCGCCTCCCCGCCGCCGCCCCGCACCTCTCCTCCCGCCGCCGCCGCCGCCGCCGCCTCCGGAGCCGCCACCATCTTCCCCCGGCCGCCGCCAGCACCGCCCGGCCCGGCACGGCCCGGCACGGCCCCTCCCGCCGCCCGGCTCCGCGCCGCCCTCCGCGTCAGAGCGCCCGCCGCCGCCCCCGGCCCGGCCGCCATGACGGGACGGGGCCGGGGCCGGGGCCGGGGGGGGAGGCGGCTGAGGGGCCGGAGATGGCGGCCCCCGGGTGCCCAGCCCCTGGGTGTCGTCGCCCCGCGGGCACGGCTGGCGGTACCTGCGGCTCGTCCCTCCGCAGGGATTGTGGTCTCCGCTCCGTGCAGCGCAGGGCAGCTGCGGTGGCCGGTCTGCCTCCGTGCTGCTCCCCAAAATCCTCACGGGAGCGGCCGGGCTCCCGTGGTGCTCAAGGCAAGGTGCCCCCGGTGACCAGTGCACCGACCGAAGGAGCACGCAGCTTTAGCTGCAGCCGCACTGATACCTAATCAAAGTTGTCCATTAGAAAAAAAAAAAGGAGGGGAGACATCTTAAGGTGCCTAACCACTAACGCAGAATTAGAGTGTTTCCGTCCTAAAGCGGTGCATTTTGGTAGCACTGCAAATTTGCCTCTTCCCAGAGAATGCGATGAGCAGCTGTGATGTGCTGAGGCGTACCCCGGTGCACGCTGCCTTTAGTAGCTGCAGCACGTACGTGGTGTCATAGTCACTATCGTAGTCACCGTGACAGCGTGGCATTACTTTGGGATTTAGTCCCCTCCGCTGCCTTCCAAAAACATGCCCCAAAGAAACTCGCAGGCTCTCGGTAGTAGCATGGGGCCTGTGGCGCACATCAGCCACTCGGCAGGCACAACTCTGCTTCCATGTCCTAGTCAAAACGCTGCAGTACTCCACCAGTGCGAACTTTGAAGAGGAGAGTACGAAAATACGCATTGTTAAAGAAATAAAAAAGTGTGACTTCTGCTGTTTAGACAACTGCTACCCTTTCCTCTATTTTTATCACATTGCAACACTTACTCTTTTTTTTTTTTTTTTTTTTTTTCCTTATCCATTGCTAATAGCTTTTATTTATCGTTGTTGTCCTTTCTCATCCTGGAGACATCTTCCAGCCTGATAACTTCTGAAGTAAAAATAAAACCCGGAGGAGATCTCTGCACCTTCTTTTCTGCAACCCTGGTATATGGCCCTGCTTGAGACCCCAGGTGTCAATGCAGCAGGTTCAGAATGTGCATGAGAGACACCCAGAGCTGTTCGTTCCTGAATGGTTGCACTAGGTAAAACACTTTAGTTATGATTGACTTCCTTCTTTCTGTCCTCCATCTCAAAATAATCAAGCAGTTAAGACCTGAATATGCTCTACCCTCCTTTAAGAGGGAGATTTGGCTGGCTGAGCTCTAGGGGTCCCTCCCAACCTATCTTATTCTGCTAAAGTCTTACAGTTTTAAAAGACTAATAATAGCAGTCTTCATGATTGCTAAATTACATCCAAGAAGTATGCAGTATTATAAATCCATTTTTCTCCCAGAGCTCCATTTTTTCCCCATTTGTTTCACCGCTCATCGTGACAGGTCTTCTAGGGCACAAGTTACTTGTGAACCTGAAGAGATGCTACTGTTAACACAACAGTGTTAGTGTGCTAGCATTAAGCACTGACTGTCCAGCTTGTACATGTTATTGGTTGGATAATTATTTATGTCAATATTTTTCTCCTTCAATTTTTACAATTTAAATGCTGGAAATTATGGTCTGTTTATTTTAGAAATTAAGCCTTACTTTAGGCAACACAGTTTTGCTCTTGCTCTTTTTGAAAACGTAGAAACACTTCTAGAGCTTTGTAAAACCACACTTAGATGTAATTAATCTCCTGGGCAAGTGTAAAATGCCCTTTTAAAACTGACCAGGTCACATTTAAAGGTAGTAAGTAAAACCTAGCCAAAACACCGGTGTCACAAGTTCCATGAAAAACCTGCAAAATTTATTAAATGAAGTAAGTCTAAGCATGGATGTATACAATTTGCAGACATTAAGTTGTAACATTGTAAGAGTGACAGTTTTCTAAATCATTTTGGTGATCTGTAAAAAATGCAATCAACCAGATTCTGAAATATTCAGACACTTCAGTTATATAAACAGTGCTATTAACACTGAACTGATTTTTCATTGTATATGCTCCCCCCTCCCCCCAGTATTTCAATTTACAGACAAGCATTTACATCATTCCATGTATCAATGGCTTTTGAGGCTCATTCGGCATAAGCCACTGCGTGGGAGTGCCAGTAAAGCATCTCTTTCACAGGGAAGAGCCTGGTCTGGACATCTAATTAACTGGGCCTGGATATTTCAAACGGGAAGAAATTGTGTTGAAGGCTTTTTTTTTTTTTTTTTTTCCTTAAAAAAAAAAAAAAAAGAAAGAAAAAGAAAGAAAAAACAACCTTCTGTAAAGTACATTAATTGGATTCAGCATGTCTACATTCCACCTCTATGCATATATCCATTAGCCTACATAAAAACCTTGGCAGTAGCAGCTCAGACATTTTTTTTACTACCTTGCTGTACTAATCTAGTCAGCCTGAATGTATTTTCAGGATCTAGAAATTGCAATGATCTTAGGTTCAGCCTTGGGCCGAAGGCAAAATAGCTCTCCCAGACTGAAAAGACCAGTGTAAGCTTGACATGGTTTTAAGGTCAGATAGCTCAAGATCCACTAGGGACAGAAATGAGTGCTTTTTGCTGTCTGAAAGCTTGGAATTACAGCTTTTATATGTCAAAAAACATTAAGCTCTGACTAGTGTTTGTGAAGTACCTGCTGCTAGAAAGCACAGACTGATTCAGAGGTGCTTCCTGATGTTAAGGGAGGTGCCATTCAGAACTGGAAATGTTTCCAAATTCTGATGCTGGACCAATGAGTGTATTTTAATTTTACTTTGTTGTTGTTGTTTGTTTGTTTGTTTATTTTTCTGAAAAGAGAAACGTTCAATGTAACTTCTTTTCCTTTGCAACATCCAGGTCCAGTTAATAAGAACACAGTTTTATTGATAAAGTCTCCCACACATCCTATCCTCTTGCTTACTTTGGTCTAAAATAGGTATGTCAGAAATGCAGAGTCACAGCTGGTTTCCAAGGATGGGAGTCACCAGTATCATCATTTATTCTGATTTCCTGTATAACACATGGATAAAATTTCACCCAGTTTTGTCTCTACCAAGTCTGCCACTAATCTGCACTAAAAACACTTAGGTTCCTTGGGAATATTTGTTCATAAGTTAGTTTCTCGTGTCAGGGAACGATAACACCTTCAAGTCATCCTGACACCAGACAGATAGCCTCTTCATTGATCAGGATTAAATATCTCTTGAATCCTCTCGGTCCTATTTCAAGTATTAGTCTTTGCTCCCAAAAAGTTGACTGAAAATTCCTACAAAGCTTATTTTCTGATGATGCCTGTCATTCCAGTGGGGCAAGCATCCCAGATACTGCAACAGAAGAGTGCACTTCTCTTGGGTTGCAATTATCGCAGCCTGCCTACCTGTAGGAACAGGTTGTCCCTTTCCTAATATTTCAACAATCTGAGGGAACAATATAGCACTAGCTATGCTTTGAAGCATTTATTTTGCCTGAGGGACTACATACATAAATATTTCATTAATTTAAATTATAAAGAATGCAGCATCATCTAATGAAGAGGCCTTTAAATAGACAGATGGCAAGGAGAAAACTCTTCAGGGTATAATAGAAGAAAACATCTGTGCCCTCTGGAACACTAGGCAATAGACCTCATAACAGAATAAATGCCCCCCTGCCCCGCAAACCTGAAAACCTGAGATAGAATAAAATTAAAAATCATCACTAATCAGTCATATGGGTAATATCACATATGGTAGTATTTGGGGAATTCAGCAGCAACACATTGAAGTAGGCAGTTTTGTAAGTACAGAGAAATGTTAAAGGGCTGTGATCTACTTGAAGGTCACCCTCAACTTACTATCCCCCTTTTTTTTTTTTTTTTTCTTTTGACACAATGTAGAGAATTTTGCTTCAACTCTTCCCCTTCAGTAGTGAATCAATTACTATTCCTGCAGTTTGGACAGGTTTTTCTGAGACATGAACATAGATAAAGCAACCGAGTTGATGATGGTTCTTTACATAGAACTGCTAAATAAAGCCATAGTGTGTCTTTTTCCAAAAGGCTGTAACAGTTTAAAGGCGGTTTGAGAAAACACTCTGTGTCTTATAGCTTATGTTATACATTCCAGCTATGACATAAACACTCTAGAACATTTAATGACTACAGTGATGGAAAATAAAACATATTTTTTCAGGTGTAACAGTCAGAAGAACTGTCTGTGTAATGAGTAAAAAACACATTTATTTATAATCATATTGAAGAATTTATCTACATTAAATACCTTTTTTTGTTTGTTAGTTTTGCTTTGTTTTGTATTTTGGCTGCTTTTTCTCAGAGCAGCCTTGAACAAAGTGGGATATTTACTGAAGCCCATGAATTCAGAGATTGTTATCTTGCACTTGGCACACCCAGATGAGGTTTTTCATATTTGTTCCCACTGGCATACAAGGGAATCTCTAATGAAACCTACAGATCAGGAACCTCACAGAAGGAGCAGAAAGATTAAATTAAGTATGGCAGCTGCCCTGGTAGTTTTAACCTCAGAGGTCTTTAGCAGGTTAGACTAGCCAGCACTTGGAAGTGGTGGGTAAGGGAGCATAGGGAGCCTAGAGAAGACTGAACCTTTGCTCCTCCTCAGCTACCTCCATCCGCAGGACTTCTATGACACGAGCAATTTCCATCTGAATATCATTTGTGTTGATCTTATTAGCAAGGACATTTCAATGCATTTAATGCAAATTAGCAAGGACATTTCATTTGTAATTCTCTGACTTCCCATTTTCTAGGCCTTTCCTTCCAGACCTTCAGATGCCCCAAAAAGACCTTACTCCCTGAGCAATCTCCTCCAGCATGCTGCCCAAGTGAACCCAATAGCTCCACTGCAGCTTTCAGGTGGTAATTTACCTGCTTATGAGATCCTCATAGCAGATGGGGCAATTCAGCACTACCTTGCTCTTCGCTGCCTAAGACCTATCAGCAGATGGAGTTGGGCATTGCTAGTCACCCAAATGAGTTTCTCAAACAGCGACTCTGAGGAGTCCCAGCCTGTGGCTCATATTCACTTATCCAGCAGGAAAAACAAACAAGCAAACAAACAAAACAGTCAGAGGAGGCATTCTAGGCTATGTGTCTTCTGGCAGCATGATGTTGCCAGTAGCTTCACCTCTGTTTCATCAGCAAGCTGTTTCTGAGGCGTCTCCAGGAAAGGGCACAAAGGGAGTTTAAAGCCTCATTCAGAGAACGCAGCAGCGCTGTTGGGTTTGCAAGGCTGAAGGAAGCAGAGGATTTGGCAGGGTCAGTGCCTGTTCCATCTGTTGGTGAAGTACTCAAAATGCCTTGCCAAGGACGCTTGCAGGTAGTGCAGAGAGTAGGAGTGTTTGTTTTGCAGACTGCAAAAGGAAAAAAAGAAAGTATAATTCGTCTGAACACTGGATTCTTTTTTTCTTTATTGTAATTTTTTGTCACCTCAGCAACAAGCCCAAAGACTCCATATCTTCTGGGCCTTTTCCTGGAGCTGGGTACTGCCTGCACAGAAGGGCTGATGCCGTAGAAACCAGCCACAAAAAAAAAAAAAAAAAAAAAAAAAAAAAAAAGCAGTCTATATATAATAGCTCCAGTGTTGTTATTTTTTTTTTTTTAATCCGTAGCCTGCTGCCTGCAACTCTAGGTTTTACACTAATGACTTGGCACTTGCATCCTTTACAGTGGTTTTGTCCTTTCATTTCAGCAAGTGGAAAGATCCTCAGCGGAGGCACTTGCATCAGAGGAGCCAAGCAGAGACAGCGAAAAGAGATATTCCCAGTAGAGGATCACTGGGATATCTAAATCCCTTCCAGCAGCAATCTATTGGATCCAAGAGGGCTTCCAGGATGTGTTGCAAGGCTTATTTTCTCAAGATGAAGCTCTTGTCAGTTATCAGGTGTGATCTTTAGCTGTTTCTTCTTTGAGCACATAACTATCACAGCATTAGCTATGTCATATAAAAATGCATTGTGCTATACTACACGTGCTGTTGGATTACTTGGTGCTTTGCAACTGTTTAAGCCACACTGCCTACAGGACTGGAAATGTTCCTTTAAACACTGTTTGAAACAGAAGTGCCACTGAAATTGTGAAATCCTTTTTTTTTTTTTTTTTTTTTTGTGTGTGTGTGTGTGTTTGTGTGTGTTGTTTTGTTTTTGCTTTTGCTTTTTAAAGTGGCCACTAATTTTAATGGATCCATTTTCAAGTGTCACTTGTGATAACTTGAGATACCTGGGTCTCACAGACTGAAGAAATGTAATGCAAATCTGAGGGAGTTGGTGTCTCACCTGATACTCAGTGATACATGAAGTAAAACAAAACCCCATCCCAGTATAACTTATCTGGAGTCAACAAAGAAGTCATCCGGATGGAGGCCTGCATTTGAACTGCAGGAATGAAAAAGCCAACAGTTTTTACTGAAATATGAAGCAGTTGAGGTATGCAAGAGTTATGCAGAACCAACCCAAGAGAAGCTGCCATAAAAGTCAGGGATATATCTGATTTTAATAATGCATACAGCTGGATAATAAAGTCTTGAGGAGAAATGAAATAGTTTTCCTATGAAAACACAGAAGGAACAGGCTAAATGAAAATCAGTGGCCTGTCTAGTCATGTGTTTACGTTAATATCTGCATTCATTCAAATTATAAGAGCACTTTATAATGTATCAGAAGTCTGCTATAACATGTTCTGTTAAGATGATATCAAAGTACAGAGGTAAATCAGTCTCTAAATGTTGAACGTGTTACTTTGTATGCTGAAAACAGTATATCATCCTTACCAAAGAAAATTAGCTCAGAGGAGGCAGTCAGAGGAGGCCTGCTTATTTAAAATAAGTTCAGATATGTCTATTATATTTTGCTTAGAAAGATCCTTTTAACCTCTGAAAAAAAAAAAAAAGGCAGTATTTTACAGGAAAATAGAGAAACCTGCAAAATACTGAATTAAAGCACTAAACAATACTTACCAAAGTCACAAAAACACAAAGTTTCATTCCAGTATGAAATAAATAGATTGTAAACTTCCTCAGGAATAGACGCCACCACAGTAATGTTCGTTATCGAATTACTAACTATTAAGTGCCAGACCTCTGACTATTAACAGCTGAAAGATAGAAGAGCTTTATTTCTTTTTTTCTTCATTACTTTTGGTTGCTAGTAATCTGCTTTAATATCACCGACAAGATCTTTCAGAATACCTGACTTTTCAGAATGAAAATCAGGTGCTAAACACAAAAGCATGGGAGAAATCCTGTTCTCCCTGTGCCGATTCATCAAAATGCAAACAAAAAACCTCACCCCTGTTTTGTGCCAGAGAGCACTGCTTACCACATTTAGCTACCACATGCTGCATTCAAGCAGTTTTCTTTTTTGCCTGAGTGGGGACATAGTCCTATAGTCCTTGTTACTGCTATTGCACCTTTGGCACTACAGAAAAGAGAAAAAAGAAACAAAACAAAACATAACTATTCAGTGGTGCAGAAAATAACAAAGGGCATAGGAAAATATCTTGCAGACTAGTTGTCACACAGGAAGATGTAAAGAAGGCTCTACTTCTGCCATCTGCCTCTGTGTCAATCAGTCTTTTAATGCTACTCTGATCCTATGGAAGACCTGAAGGCAGGTTTTCTTATTGACACTGCCGGACTCCCATAAACACTCAGCATAAAATACCTTACTGTGCTCACAACTGGACAGACCAAGCTGGAAATCTGACAAGGAATTCCTTTGGCTCCCCTCACTGCTTAACTAGAGCGGTTATACAGGTTTCTCACACTGCATGATGGCTCTCTTCTTTGGGGTAGTGAGACTCTGTTACATTTTGTGTGACACAGAAAACCTTCCAATTGGTTTCTCCTCCTGCCCTCCTTTCCCCTCCAGTTTAAAGGGAAAATAAACTGGTACCTCTGCTCCCCTTACAGAAACTATTAAGGAGAGGGATGGAGATAGGCAATTTCCTTTCTCTCTCCTTTTTGACAGGACTCACCCACAGCAGTTCCAGTGTTATTTCCCACCAGCTCCCTCCCACAGGTGAGCTGCCTGTTTCCCCATGTCCAGGTAAGTTTGCAGTGATTAATATTGCTACTACAGATAGCAAAGAACTGATGTCTCGCATTTCCTTCCCCCCTGTGGTTTTTCCTAAATACCACTCAGTGCAGGGATGGCTTTGATATGCAGGGTAGTAGTCAGCATTTTAAATATGGATCTCCGATAACCATGTACCACCTACTTCATTAATGCAATTATGTTCTCTTTCTTCTTCTTAAAAACAACACAAAACAAAAACAAAACAAAAAATAAAAACCAAAAAACACCACCACCACAACAAAAACAGTTACATAAGACTTGGGCTATTATAACTGACTGATGACTGAGAAAACCCAATTTTTTTTTAAGATAGAAAGGGAATTAAACTATTTATATTTCATATCGTTCAGTTTCCATCCCCGTTCAAACCCCCAAGAAACTACTTCTGATGACACCCACTGTCCTCACTGATTTCTCAATGAGAGCAGTAGTTGCAGTATCTCTGTAAGATGGTGCAATCACAGATGGATCAGCTGGAAGCATTTTTAATTTCTGCATTCATTCAAGTCAAGAACTGCTAAACTGCTGGGACAGAAGAAATTATGAAATCTATCCATCATGAAGGCTTTTTGAAAGCATTTGCATTTCCAGTCAAACTGAAAAGGTTTTGGAGTAAAAACAATAAATCTGTTGTGGGATACAATAAGCTACAATGAAGTAAGATTTTCATCTTCCCCGAAAACATTCAAACTTGTTTGTGCAAGGGTATGTGGAGAGAGAAAACTTCTGCTCCCTTAACTTGTCAAGCACCTTTTTGAAACAAAAGGGGAGAGTAGAAAGGGAAGCCATAATCAAGAAGAAAAAGGTAGAAAAAAATAGGAAAAAAAAAAGGGGGAAAATGGACAAAAGGGAGAAAATTTGTGTGGCCAAGGCTCCGTTAGAGTTGTAGCTGGCCAGTACTGTGGATGACAATACAGAGAGCTCTTTTAAATATGGTAACAGCAAAAGGAGAACCAAAGAGTTAACGCTAGTCCATTACTTAATGAGGATTGTAACCTCGCAAATAGGGACGTAGACAAAGCAGAGACATTTAATGCCTTCTTCACCTCAGAACACCAATGATGGGCCCTGGAACCCCCAGAGCCCCGAGTTGGAGGATCACACCTGTGTTAATGATAAACTTCCAGCCAACCCCAACTTGTGTGGGATTTGCTGCTCCACATGGATGCATATGACTCTATGGGACCCAAAGAGATTCATCCCAGGGTACTCAGAGAGATGGCAGATGTCATTGTGAGACCTCTCTCGATTATTTCTTTAATAGTCTTGGGAATCTGGAGAGGCCCCAGTCCATGGGAAGTTTGCAAACATTGCTCTAAATTTCGAGAAATGCAAGGAAGATGACCCTGGTAAATACTGACCTATCAGACACACTTCAGTGCCTGGTAAAACGATGGAGATTATTCCGGGAGTTACTGAAAAACACTTCGAAGACAATGCAGTCATTGTAGTGCAGTAAACCCGACATGGGCTTATGAGGGGAAAGTCCTGTTTAATTAACGTAATTTCCTTGTATGACAAGGTTACCCACCTAGTTGAGCACGGGAAGTCAGGAAATGTAGTCTTTTGGATTTCAGCAAAGATTTCAGTCCTGTTTCTCACAATAGGCTTCAGGACTAAATGTCTAGCATACGAGACAAGAATGTAGTAAGATGGGTGAACAACTGGCCAACGAGTTGGGCTGAAAGGGTTGTAATGCATGGGGCTACATCAGGCTGGCTGACAGGCACTAGTAGGGTTCCCCAGGGCTCCGTTCTGGGGCCAGTTCTCTTCAGTGTTTTCATAAATGACTAGCATATAGGGCTCAAATACATACTATCAAAGTTTGCAGGTGATATGGAATTAGGAGGAGGTCTTGACTTCCTCCAGGGTGGACAGGCCTTGCAAAGAGATCTTGACTAATTAGAGGCCTTGGCAATCACCAATAATTTGAAGTTTTCCAAGAACAAGTGGCAGGTTCTGTACCTGGGATGGAGCAAACCTGGTTGTACCTACAGAGAGGCTGGAGATCAGCCCCACAAAAAAGGATCTGGAGGGTTCTGGTTGATGGCAGGTTGAACATGAGCCAGCAGCGTGCCCTGGCAGCCAAAAAGGCCAACTCTGTACCCTGGGGTGCATCACGCTCAGCACTGCCAGCTGGGTGAGGGAAGGGATTGTCCTGCTCTGCCCTGTGCTGGTGCAGCCTCACCTCAAGGGCTGTGTACAGTTTTAGGTGACACAATATGAGAAGAACATAAAGCTATTAGAGAGTGTCCAAAGGAGGGCTACAAAGATGTTGAATCTTTGTCTAGAGGGGAAGACGTATGAGGCACAGCTGAGGCTCCTTGGTTTGTTCAGAGCAGGCTGAGGGGAGGCCTCATGGCGGCCTGCAGCTCCCTCACGAGGGGAGCGGAGGGGCAGGCGCTGAGCTCTGCTCTCTGGGGACAGCGACAGGACCCGAGGGAACGGCATGGAGCTGGGACAGGGGAGGGTCAGGCTGGGGGTTAGGGAAAGGGTCTGCACCCAGAGGGGGGTCGGGCACTGGGACAGGCTCCCCAGGGCAGTGGTCACGGCACCGAGCCTGTTGGATTTCAAGAAGCCTTTGGACAATGCTCTCAGATCCACGGACTGAGTTTTGGGTGGTCCTGGGTGGATCTAGGATGATCCTTGTGGGTCCCTTCCAACTCAGGATATTCTATGATTGTATGGTTATATCAAGAACATACACAGCTGCAAATCTGACCAAGACACAAGAAACATACCCGGTCAGCCACACCCATTGATGGGTTAGCAAGGAACTGCAGGCAAAACAGAACCTTACATATGCTGAAGGATGCAAAGATCTAGGATATCGGGGGGGTGTTGGAGGATTCATGCACAGAGCGTAAGGTTCCTATTTCCTTTTACCTCAGAAACAGCCATGTTGCTTTTCAGTAGCAAAGCTGTCCCTGTAAGGAATGAAATTAGGTCAACAGATCATCATCAGCTACTAAATTTTCTCAGCTCCAATTATATATTTGCAGCTGTGATAAATCTCCCTGTTTAAAATCACATCATCTGCAATACAGCCAAACACACACACATGGATGTACTCACCTGACCTGACAATATAGAACTGTGATGTCTTTTTGTTTTGTGTCTGCACAAGTTTAATTAAAGATGCATGCTTTTAACTTTATGATGGATAATGACGATAAGCAGCTGGAGTGATCTCTCACTTCCTGCCTTCTATCTGACTCTTCTCTTGCTAATCACTCATTGCCATGGAAATCACTAAGCACACTTTCAATTACTTCACCTTTTCCAATCAGATGGACCTAGCAGAGAGATTAATACTTGTGTTTGAACACGTATATTTAGAAGGAGAACAAAAGCAAGACTTTTGAAACCTCATGGATTCTGCAGCTAAAAATCTTTGCTATCTACCTTGTCCTTTGTGACATAAGCCACCAGGAAAGGTTATTTTAGTCAAAGAAATACTGATACTGCAGAGCATGTCAGAGCTGAGATAGCATACATGCAAAAGAAATAAAAGAAAAGGTGCCCCACATTAAAAAATGTCTTTCCCTTGTGAATGCTCCACTTTAGATGATGAAAAACACTTACCCTCGAAAGGTTGTCTTCTTCCCTTAGACACTTCTTGACACATCATTTCCATTTCCTTTCTTACTTTTACTTCTCTGCCACATACTGCAGAAAATAAGTCCTTCAGATGTTTTGTTACAAACAAAGCTGTGAATCACGACATGCTTTTTAAAAGTGTATGAAATCCAGACTGTAGGGAACAGCCAGGTGCTCCATACCTTTGAGAAAACAGACAATACCACCACTGTTTTCTGACACAAATCAAGTGAGTTCTAAAGGGTATTGTATGCTTATGAGTAGCTGGGTAGCATTTACATTTATTACAATTGGAAAATAGTGGAAGATTTGAAGCCCTACATCAGAGAATAACAACAACAAATATTATAGAGTGCAAGTGAAAGAGATGATGATGCAAACACATTGCATTTTTCAATTCTTTTCACATGTCAGTAATTCATTCCTTGCACATGCATCTGATGAACACAGTATCAGGATTACGAGACAACCCAAGAAACATCTAAGTAAATTTAACAATTTTGGGACATTGAATTCCAGTCATGCCCTCTAAAAAATGTAAAATATACAGTTGTCTAACCATATTTAAAGAATCTTTCACATAAGCTGTTATATTGAAATAACCTAATAGCCATGTCATAGATTAAAAAAATAAAATAGAGAGAGGAGAAAAAAAGAAAAAAAAAGTAAACCGCACAACATTCTGGTAATAATAATGAATTTACACAGCATGAATGTCACTTATTTGGATAATAGCCTGAAATGAAAGCTATTTAGAGAGCTATTGATTGCCCTGATACACAAAGAATGAAAACAAATTTACAGCAGCATTAACTGAAGTCTATGAAAGACATTTTAACACAAAGACAATTTTGATATGAAAAAAGACCATTTTTTGATAAATGAAAACTTAAAACTATACAAAAGTAGCATGCTATCTGAGGAGCATAACTGCAGATCTAAACACTGATACCATCTTAATGCACATATATGTACATCATTAGAAAGTTTACAAAAATAATGAGGGTACCCTCAAGCACCTTTTCAACCAGATCAGATTAGGGGTCATCTGCGTTCTCTTCATCAGGTAGTTGCATAAAATTTGTGCAGCAAATTTTACGTTCTAAAGGCAATCAACTGGGATCAAAGTAATGCAGCTCTATATTACAGCTATCTTGAATCTGAAAGAAGCAAAGTGTATTTTTTGAACGTAAAAAGGCAGATACCTAGTTTCAAGATTTTAAGCTCTCTGAAACATATTCCATTCAATTATAAAAGCATTTAAAAAGGGGAAGCACTTCAGTAAACAGCATGCTGAAACTTGAAGATGTTGTTACAGTCACATGAACTTCATTCAGCTGCCCAGGTTCTTGGACTCTATAAACAGTATAGCCAGATGTCTACTGTCAAAATCAAATTTCTTAACATGTACTACTACTGTGCATCATCCTTTCATAAACTAGGCTCAAACAAAATATGTAAGAATGCAACTGAAAAACCCTTACTCATTGATGCTCACATAGACAATAAATTAAATCTGCTGACATCACATAAATTCATGGAAGATGGTGTGATTCCTGCTAAAAGAAGCTTATCACCAAAAAGAGATAAGCAATATGTAGGAAGGGTATATTTTAGCAATGATATTCTACTCCAGGGTAAATACACTGTCACAGAAAACAGAGTTTTTAGGAGATGAAAACTTTATTTAAAAACTGCCAACATGTAACAAAAACAATTTTACACTATTTTCCATTTTCTACAGAAATACAATAACTTACAGCTGTGCTTAGTACATTCTGTCACTAATACATATAAAAACAAGTCTGCTGATAAATAAGTGAAAAAAAAATCCATTTATCACCATCACCACTAAAATTGTACCTGTAAATTTTGGAAGACATCTGCATAGAATGGTTAGGGCTCTAGGGAAGTTCTTTTTTTTTTAAAATATATTTTGTACTACTAGAATATGTAAAAATAGAATTAACATGCAATAGAAAATATTCAAGATAAACAAGGTAAAACTCAGTGTGCACAACTGGAAAGCAATGTTAGGATGTCCTCCTATGTTTCTAACTAGACACCAGAGATCTGAACATTTTATATGGCAAAATTTCAACTTCCCTTTACAGCAAAGCTAGGTTTATAATGATGAAAATCTGTATCTGGCTAGGTTCCACTGGAGAAGGATTAAAAAGAGGAAAAGATCTAGTACTAGATAACAACAAATAATTCTAGAACATCTCAAATGAACATTAAGTAGATGCATTTTAAAAAGTAAAGTTGTTACCCAATTATAAGCATCTGTGAGATGACAGTGTGACAAACGTGCAGTTTACTGTTGCACCATGAACATATACAGCAAGCTTTGAGAACAGTAAAACTTAACCCTTTCACTATTTATTAAGACTTTCTCCCTTCAACGTTACACCAATTATTACGTCTCACCTAAAAGCTTACCATTTGTCCCTAAGAATTTTGCATACTCAGTCAACTGACATATAGTACCTTGATACGCAGTACCTCCTAGAACTTGTTATGTGTTACCCTGTGAGCACACAGGTACGAAGTACGAGACTTTTCTCAACCACAAAAACAAAAAAGTTTTCCTAGCTCTTGATACTTGGGTAGTACCCATATTAGTCTCTAGCTGCCCTTTTAAACCAGTAGCACTCCAGAACCGGAACAGTTTTTCCTCAACCACAGCACTAATGAATATACATTACCCTAACAACTTTTATTCGTGAGGTCATGAATATGACCATCTGAAATCACTTACAACCCATCACACTAGGTATGTCAAAGCCACCATGCAGTGACTGATGCCTTCTCTGCAGCATGGCCTGATTCTTTCCCAATGAATTCAAGAGGGAATTTTGTCAGTTGCTTTAACAGAAGTAAAAATGATCTCTTCTACCTCGTAACCAATGACCGGATGCACAGGAACAGCACAAAGCTGTGCCAGGGGAGGATCAGACTGGACACAAGGAAAAATTTCTTTACCGCAAGGGTGGTGAAACACTGAAACAGGCTTCCTGGGGAGGTGGCTGATTCTCCCATAGCGTTCAAGAGGCATTTGGACAATGCCCTCATTAATGTACTCTAACTTTTGGTTAGCCCTGAAGTGCTTGGGCAGCTGGACGTGGTGATCTTTGTAGGTCCCTCCTAACTGAACTGCTCTGTTCTGTTCTAAAATCAAGCACGCGGACTGGTAGCAAACTGCCACATCCTGCAAATTGTTTCTGTGAAAAGACTCTATAGGTTTTATTACTTGCTCATACTAAGCCTTCTGATCTAATGAAACCCCAAATTAAGTGAACCAAAATTGTACGTATCTGCTCAAGGCTTCCTATAAAGCCCTTCTGCCTTCCCACCCCAGCAATAAGATAAACTGAAAGAAACATGTATGGGCAGAAAATGCCCCTGCAGTAAATTTTGAATTTAAAATGACAAGCAGTATTTTCAATAATGCCTTGTGATTTCAGGTGCTCATTTTAGAACATTCGGAGTGAATGGTATTGTCTAGGAGAAAAGAGTAAAGGTGATAGCATTTTGCAAAAAATAAAAATAAAAGCCCTGTAAGAGAGAGATTTCAAATCCAGTAGTTCAAAACCAGAAGGCATTCAAAATGATGAGGAACTTAAAAAAAAGTCATATCAAAAATTCTTCTTTTTTTATCATAAGGACAATACGAGAAAACACTGAAAGTAACGTACCAAAAGAACCATTTGATGTCTGTAATTCAAATATCAATTTCAGTTGCCAGCCTGTGTCTCACATCCTCTTTCTAGTCTCCTCTGGTGCTAAAGTAGTTCATCAAAAATGTGCCTTTTTCCTCCTGGGGCGCTCTTGTAAGCTATCTGGCAAGTAGGACACCAACTGAACACCCACCCCCCAGTCCTCCCAGTCTGCAGAACCCTGCCAGTTCTTTCACTGTCTCAAACACGAGCTATAAGCACTTGTAACAAACCCCACCATGAATAATTTGGTCTGTGGATGCACACATTTGCCCAAGATCATGCAGGGAAAGAAGATGAAGCCACAGAGGGGAAGAAAGAGATCTTGCTGCTTTCAGAAAACCTTGACACTGGCAATTATCTCTCTAGAACCAGAGACTTAAGACAGGTCTTCCATGGAAGAGTTCTACTCACTGATCATCAGCATTACATAAAAATAGTCCTATGTGGGAGGCTTTGCCTTTTTTTTTTTTTTTTTTTTTTTTTTTTTACAGGATGTTACATGAACATGGCTCTGCTGCCATTCATCCACCTGTACATATACACATGCTTACTGTGGGAGAATAAATATCAAGAATTTGTTCACATATCTCTACTAATGAAAAAAAAATCCCTGAAAAAAATTCATTTTATAACTAAGTAAGACCAGTGAAAAATGAACTTAATGCTTTATAATCATTATCCTGTAGAACACTGTTCATTTATTGGATCACTTTCCAGTGTTTTACTGTTCTCTTATTCTTTCTGCTACAAAACTTAATATTTATCTAATTTATCAACATTGGAAATCAAAAAATTACAATGGTCACAAATGTGCATCTGAGAATTTTTTATAGAAAAATATTGCAAAATAGTGTTTAAAAACAACTGTTTGTCCTAATATGAAAGCTGTGAGAATTAAATACTTTTTCACATATCTTGATAAAATAAACATTTTGCCCTTTGTAGAATAGTATTTTGATGGACATGAGAGTGCTACAAAATTAGTGTTTAATGGCATACTTAAATATCATAGTGCTATCACTATCGTGAATCTTAACGCTACTTAAAACCATTTAAGACATCCACTATTTTTTATTACATGAAGTTAAACAATACATTCCCAAGCACGTTTTACAAGATAGCTACCCAGTTTTAAATGTCAACACTTCAAAAAAGAACTGGAACAAAAGGGAATTAACATAGTAGGTATAAACATATTTTGTCTTATAAAAAAAAAAAAGAACAACAAAAAAAAAACAAACACCAAACACAAGTTTTGGTACCTTGAATCATTTATGTGACTTTTCAACAGGTAATAACGTAATCTATACCCTGCTTAAAACAAACAAGAACAACAACAACACATACCAAACTTATCTATTCATTCTACACAGCCATTTGTTCAGGGAATCATAATGTATTAGTGACATACCAGTTCCAAAAGGAACATACAGGAATACCTCATCCAAGAAAAGCTCTTTGTTTCACCACAATTTTATTCTAATCAGAACATGTCCTGTGAACAAAATACACGCCTCCCTTTTGCTGTGGGCTCTTCCCCACCACCACCTATATAGAAGGATTAGCAGCAGGTTTGAGATGGTGCAGGAAAAGATGCTTAATAAACTAGACTTCAGGTAAGAGTTCCGCTCTTCAGGATAGAATCACAGAATCATCTAGGTTGGAAGATCACCTAGTCCAACCTTTGGGTATTTACATCATCAATAAACATATGCCAGCCATCAACAACTAAAAGCATTGTTAATTCTAATATTGTCTCCTAACGAGTTTAAAAATAAAAATAAAAAAATCTGAGATACGTAGCATGCCAACACAGATACAGAGTAAGAAGCTCACCATCATTACAGCTATGCCCATGTGAGATACTCAGCTGTACACTGAATAGCCGACTGAATTGTACTAGGGAACTTAGAGAAGAAACACAGCAACTCCCAGGAGCTTCCTGCAAGACTATAACAGTAATTTAAGATACAGAATAAAAATATGATGTAGATGAGATGGTAAGGTACAGTATTAGTGTGTGGGTAGATATAAAACACTACACTAGACAAAAAATGTTAAAAGCCAGCTACTACATGTTTAGCATTTAGGTTTTATTTTTAAATCAATAATTATAAACTGTAAAAATGTACCCTAATTCACTATGACTATGCCCTGAGAAGTAACATTACACACTAAGTAAAAGCCACTAGAAAGTGTCAGGTTTATACTTGAAAAGCATAAACTGTCTACAAGAAATTTCTTGGAAGCACACATTTCCTCCATATATTATATTATTTTTTTTAGCAATACATCGCTTTTTCAGAGGAAAAGATTAATGAAAGTTTATGTTAATTCTAGTTTTCCCAAATTTAACTACTACCTGAAGCATCTACCACCACATATATATATATTTTTTTTCCTTCATCACCCCTCCCCACACACCCTTAAACTGTTCTGGGGAAACTAGATGGCTTCATAGATAAAGCTTTTCACCTCTGAAAGAGGATTTAGGTCTGGCATAAGGTTTCCGAAAAAACTGAGCCTGATGAACTCCCCTTAAGGACATTAATCAGAGCACTTTTTGGGAGGTAGACAGAGTTATCTAGACATGAAATGAGGCCACCTCACCAATGCTTTGCTACATTCTTCTTTTGCTGGTTGGAAGAATAGACAAGTTGTTCTGAAGGAAACATACCTCTGAACACATGGCAAAAAAAAAGGAAAATTTTCTTAGACAGGGACACTGACCTTCCTTTGAAACTAACTCGAGTGTTAAGTGCATTTGAGAATAGCTGATTTATCCTCTCTTATATCTAACATTAAAATATAGCAAGTTCCAATTGTAAAGAACTCTTATCCCCAAATGAATACAAGACAAACATACATTTAAAAGTCATATCTACATTTCATTTCACTGCTTGATTTCCATAATTGCTCTAGAACATACAACCCAACAGTCGTGGTTTTTTTTTTTTGTCCCTACACTAGAGTGCAAAGGTTCACTTCCTACTGAGTACAAACAAAATCTAAGGATCATTACTCCCTCACTGAAGGCAAAACAAAGCAAAAAGCCTTGTCCAAAAATTCAGTCCATCAAATCTCTGAAGACTCACTGCTTAAATTATTCTGTGGTAGTCACATTTTGTTCATTGTATTATATGTTATTCTGAAAAAGTATGCTTGCCAAGTCTGGCTAGACTGACAAGCTTCTCCAAGAACCTTTGTTTCTGCTCATCAATATTAGACAATACTGCTTAAAAATTAATTATCTACTTAGTAAAAAATTTAATCCTATCCATAAAGACTAGCTACATATTCTAGTGAAGTAGGACTAGCACAAAACTAGAAATGCTAGAAATTTTGATTGTAGAACAGATTCTAAGCTTTCTTACCATATTATTACTTTGCTTATTTGTCTTAAAATAAGATCTATATAAGTTAATTAAACTGTGTAAACTATTTACTTTTCCCCATATTTAAATGACACAAGGATTTGATTGTATAAAGAATGTAAGAAGTCAACAAAACACTAATATGTAGGTTTAAGTAGATTAACAAATATTAATCGGAGCAGCTATAGTGGTGTGCTCCAACATTAACATTATACAGGTTTATTGTAGTTATTTTTAATGCTGCACGTTGCTCCAGTGACTGTAACACACAAGATACCAAATGCCAGTGAAATAATAGTTAATGTATGTAGCAGCAGCAAATTCAACCCATTAAAACCGTGATTCCTTCCATTCTAACTTCTGCAGTTTCAAATTGTTCCTCAAAACCCTTTATTTCTAGCACAAATACATTTCTACAAGGATTAGTCCAGTGAACAAAAAGAACGTGCATCAATGCAAGTGACCTACTACAGTGGAAGGTAATTTCAGTAAAGATGCTGAATTCTATATGAAGATGTTTAAAGATGTGCAAGGTTTGATTTTGTAGCTGAAGGAACTTACAGAGAGTTAGAGCCTTGTATTCTGCAGTTTCTGTTGGACAGTTTCTCCGTGAAATAGAGAAGATTGATATTAAAATGCTCTGACCTCTGAAATACAAAGAGACTAAGATGCCTGAAGTATCTTTACACAGTAACCTCTATCCATGTTAACTGCCAATGCCCTGGAGCTACTTTTCTTGCTGCAAGTCATGCCCAAATGGGACTCTGAACTAATATTAAATGGCAAAATAGGTGTGTACCAAAGATCATAGTTCCAGAACATCGTACCATTGTGAATTTAATACAATTTGCTGGAAGTATCTCTCCATTCATTTCACGTAAGAGGCTTCAAGATACTGACAACAGGAAATAATTTAGTTATCTATTTTATTCATCCCTACAAATTACATTGTTATAGTGAAAAAAAATTAAAGCCTTTTCTTTTTTTTTGTCAGCTTACTGTTTACGTATCTTTCCAGATGGAAAACATGACTTGTTTCAATCAAATTCATTTCCATTGTTTACTTTTCTATGTGGCAGTCTATTCTGAAAACATTTCTAAAAGCAGCAATTCTCATTGGATTAAAAAAAAAAAAAAAAAAAAAAAAGGAATTTTTCTATTAGGTATAGGCTTTAAAAATTCACTCTTTGGATTCATTCTACAGTCACCACTGTCCTGTGCAAGTAATAAAAATATCAGCACCATCATCTCTTATCAGAGCTCTCAGAACATCTTCCAAGCACAAAAGCACAATGGAACTCTATTCAGCTATGTAGGACCAAATCTTGTCTTCATACAAGCATGCATAACTCCTGCTGACAAAAATAGGAACTGCACTCATTCATTTGAGGGCAGTTGTTTGATCTTAAGTGTTTATGTCAGGAAGATTGTCAAATTCAATAGCACAGTACAACCATGATTTAGCTCCAAGAAAGCCAAGTAAGACTCCAGATTACAGTCTGGAAGAAATATCCTACGGGTTTCAAGTCAGGGTCTAGCGTAAATCTTGCAAGTTCCTCTAAAAGCCTCAATCACTCCAGTGCAAGAAGGGAGCATTTCTTCCCTCCCACAATTTAAGAAACATTTCCTATCCTGCTCCCACTTCTCAGTCTTCTGTCTGCTTCTGTTCTTCTTATGAGGAGGTAATTTTTGCAAAGGTAAACAAAGAAAACACAACTAAGTTACTGTCTAACTAACAAAGGACCACAAATAAGGTCCTTAATAGACTGCCAGCTGATGTCACAGTTACCAGGTTCCTACTAGTCGTTAATGGGGTATCTGTAATCAAGCTGACCCAGGCTACTGCACGTGCCTTAGTGTATCTTTCATACACAAAACACAACACATCTTCTGGGATGGGTGTAACTTGCTAGAGTTGGGTTTACTCTAGTTTGTATCTGAACGTACCAATTTTGCAGTGGTCACACAGAAAACATCTTATGACATAATAATCCTCTAAAGCCATTCCCACACCTCTTCCACACATCGGCTACATTATTCTGTAACTAAAACCATCAGCCAAGATGGCATCTCAGATCACATCAAAACAAACTGCCATGTAATATCTCCCTACCTTTACAGAGGAAGGTATAGATGCTCACAGAGACAAAGCTTTGCCATGTAGATCCTCAAGCCTAAGTCAGACGTATCTAGGTACTACAAACAGAAGAGCACATATTCAGAAATGTCTGTGCTACTTTGTGGCTGAAATGGATTATGAACATCCTCTATAAGACCAGAGGAGGTCAATTTTCATTCTGAAATGCATGAATAACCTCTATCCACCAAATTATTTACGACTGTTCGAATTCCACAACTCAAGTACCACTTTTTTCTTTTCAGGTGATAACTTTTTTGAGCAGGCTACCTGTCTTTCAGTCCCTTGTTCTTGCTCTCTCTCTCTGCCCAACAGAGACAGCAGCTTGAAACCTATTGTAGGCAGGAGGCACTTTGGGCAGGAGAAATATACAGCAATTTTGGCGAAGACTCTAGCTTGAAAATCCAATCCCCTCAGAGAATATTCTCTGTTTGGAACAGAGGCAATGTTGCCATTGTACAAACCTCTACAGTTGTACAATATTTCTCCCCTTAAAAATCCCTTTTATAGACAACTCCTAAAGAAACAACAAAACAAACCATTCATGTTTAATTCCAACAGAACAGAAATGTATATCAAATCCCCTTAAAATTTATAGTTATGTAAACAGAGGTCCTATGGTTGGAGAAGTGCAACGAAAGAGGGTTCCAAAGGAAAAAAAAAGAACAACAAAAAAAAAAACCAACAGAAACAAACCACAGAAGCCCTGCAGAAGAACAAGAAGTGAAGAGACAGCTGTCTCTTCCTGCTGTCTTCTCCTGCTGTCTTTTTTTTTTTTTTTTTTTTTTTTGAATTGTACAGTCTCAACAACCAGTCAGCAGAAATACTTTTTAGTCCACCATCTTCTGGATTTGTATGGTGTTGGTTAACTACAAGTTACCAATTTGTGACTTGGCAGGCTGATATTCTGTAGTGTACGCAATACATTCAGAAATGTTTATCAAGTGTCATTAATTCTGGATTGTTGAGGTAAAATAAATAAATAAATACAAAGTAGGATATGAAGGTAAATAAGTCTGCTCTATGAAAAATATTTCCAAATATAGCTCAGACCGTAAGTGTGTGTGTGCTTGTGATGCATCTGCTTTTCAGAATTCCAATTTCATATACTTTCTTGTCAAACTCATGTGACAACTAATAGGGGAAAAAAGTTACAATAATAAAAGGTATGACTCCAACACCATTACTTCCTCAAGGAAGAAACACTGCAGTCTGGTGTTCTGCTAAGGGTAGCTAATACAAATGTAATAGCCCTCACTAAATATAGTCTGAATCCAATGCATTTTTAGCACGATCCAGTATAGTAAAGAGGAAAAACGTGGAAACAGGTTAAGCTGGTACCGACAAATCCTCCTATTCTTTTTCCAGACACTCTGTTTCAAAAACGTACTTTTTTTTTTGTTTTCTTAAAAGCCACATGATTCAGAGTCCACCTTAATGCAGAAGTTAAAACATAAGACAATGGCATGGTAGCAAGCTGGCACACAGGTAGAAAAAGAGTGACTTCTTAAAAGGTTAAAGAATGACAAACTGTATTTGCTTAGTAAAAAGGTATGCCAGTTCTTAATAAATAAAGTGACAAACTTCTACTCTGAGTATCAATTTTAGGACTGACCATTAAGAGAGTGAGAAACACATGGTTAGCTAACATTTGCAATGAAGACATGCGTTTGTGTCTGAAAAGAGAATATTGCACTAAAAGAACAACCCTGAAGGCTTCAAACACTTCCTTCACTGACCTAAAAAAGTAACTAGCCATTTCCTATAAGCAGTAGCAAACCTGGCTTGGTCCGCATCTCTGCAAGTTGATAAAACTTTATCAATGAACCGGTATTCTGTTTCTGGCCCGAAAGAGTCCTGCAAAGGAGCACGCTTCAGCCGTTTTTTTTCTTGAGTATAACCTTGTTTGCAGATGGATTCACTCAAACCATCAACATCCATAGCTTGTGCCATGTGACGTGTCACAGAACAGGGGTGTGAGTTATGAAAAGCTTCATCACTGCTGTCCACGGACGACACAACCGCACTCAGAAGAGGAAGTCTGTTGCCTAGGTGGTGCTGAAGGTAGAACACACGCCTTCTTCAGAGGAAAAGAAAGAAAGAAAAAAGGAAAAAAAAAAAGTCATACACTGAAAACAATACGCTCTTGCTCTTTATTTGCGTTATTTGCCACCCCACCACATTTCTCCACAAACACGCAGGAAAGCTGCTTATTGAAAGCTGAATGACTGTAAAGGAGCCATTGTACTTTTCTATGCCTATGTCAGTAATAAAATTTGCATTACCACCCAGCAAGTCATTCCTCATGCACCGTCAAAGGACATGTAAAGTTCACCTCTTTCCCTTGCAAATAGGTGTCACTGCACAAAATCTGCTGTCATGGTCAGACTGTACAAAGCAAGTTCACCCGAGGCATGGTGCATTAGGTTACTTTATGCAGGAATGAAGATAAAGAGCACAGACAATGGAAAGGGACACATGCCTGTGTTGTAGCTGTGCCAAAGTTGAACAAAAAGACAGCTTCTGTATCTCCAGAATTATTTTAATCTAGGAACTTCACAGACATCATACTTCATGTACGGACTCTCATATCTTGTCTGATCTCACTGTTACAGAGCCTAATTCTTTATCAAACTATAGAAATTTCCATTTCTAGGAACTGGATGTCCCCAGCACAGCCTCTCTGTTCAGCCTAGAGAAGACTTTTTGAAGAAAACAGCAGAAATTTAACTACAGAAAGCAACTGCTGTATACATATATTTGCATGTATGTAACAGCTGGTCTCCCTCAAACCCCACAAATGATCTTCTGTGATTACTAAACAGTAGGAATGCAATCCCATAAACATCTGATCTTGTATTTTAATAAGGGATTTTGTACTTAGGAAGGGTATCAGATCAACTCATACAGCATATATATCTTCAGTTCTCATTACTGTAACAGCACACATACAAATGGTGGAGTTTTGCCACTGTGCTTTCCAAGTGAGCCAGGCCTGCTAGGTAACACAGTGCAGATAAAAACTAAAATCCTATATATTCATTCATTTTGCTTAGCATATTAAAAAAAAAGTCTCAGTGTCACTTTGGCAAACCTGCTCTTACCTTGTTAGGCATATACATGCAGCTAGCAAAGCAGACGGTTTCTGTAGATGATCCTTCAGCCTATCTATTGCTACATCTTATGCCCTTTATACATTTTGTGTGCGATAAGACCAATTAATAGCATCTTGTGTCTCTTGCACAAACTATACGGACAGGCAAAGCTTACGCCAACAAGAAATTTAACCCAATAAAATTTTCCATTCAAGAGCTTTGATTATTCTCCTGAATGTTTTCCAAACGCTCAAGACATGGTAGCTTAGAAATCTTCCATTGAGTAGTACCTTTTAAAATCATAAAAACTACTTGTCTGGAAATATCAGGCAAAGAACAATCCAACAATCAGAAAGACACTCTTTTGACAAAGTCCTCTTACCTATGACACCACAAGGTTTCATGCCCTGGGTAAGCGTCAATCAGATCAGTGCAGAGATCCAACTCTTCCTCTAAATAGTGGGGGACATCCACATTCTGCTCCTCCGCACAGGCAGCTTCTGCCCCTTCACATTCTTCCTCCTTTTGAAGACTAGGGTTTTGCTCATTTACCATTTGATTTCGTACCAGTGTATTATCATCATTCACAGTCCTGCTTATCAAGGATTTGAGTAAGAACTGGCGATAATGAAATCCACTGTGGTCTGAGACATGCATGGATACCCAATATTTAGTGGAAGCAAGTTCATCAAGGAGAATCTGAAACAAAAAGCAGCAACAGTCATAAACCGGTATAAAAGAGGAATTTACCACTATTGCTTCTGTGTTGAGGGCAACCCTCTCTTCTAGTGTTTTCATAGATTATGTCAGTGTGGTTTACGAACAAACACAGAAAAATGTGTTTAGTTTAAGAACAAACACATAAAAATGTTTAGTTTAAGAACAAACACAGAAAAATGAAATAACCACAAGAACCTTTTCCATTGTGTGCTGACAGGTATTCCCCTAAAGAAATTATACTTATTCCAAACTCTGAAAAGGTAGGTGTCACAGCAATCCACAGGATCAGGAAAACAAAGAAAGAAACAAACAACAACAGAAAACACAACAAAACACTTATGACAAGGTATAAGTAGTTCTTAAAACCTCAAAATGGCTAGGAATAAATACTAGGTAGAGGGTACATCAAACTACATGGATGTTATTCATTAGAATCATTTTAATTTTTGCCTAGTAAATGATGGGTATTTGAGATTAAAAAAGGAAAAAAGATTCAAAGTACACTTAAATTTTTCAAAACAGAATGCTGATGACTAACATGTTCTAAATCTTAGGGCTTATGGAATAGAAGACTATTTGTCTATAATTGAGATGCTTGACTTAACAGCTAATTGGTGAAGTCACAGAAAGGCTTTCAAAAGAACTTAAATTAATGATTGCAATTGTTCATATAACATAGCTGACACCTAAGAATTTTGATTTGTGGACTTTTTTTCATTTCTAGGTAGGTGAGTTTGGCTACTGGACAAAGCTTCTTTCACTTTATTTCCTTTTATTAGAAGAAATGGCTACAGCCTTGCATTGCTCCCTCTCTGGAATTTAAACTCTCAAAGAACGTAGAGCTGTACCTTTTTCATTAATTTCTGAAGAACTGTATAAAACCTTACTGGTTTTAGAGCCTTAAGCCCTCTTTCTAAGATACTTCCCCCATTTGAAAGAACTGACTGATGCAAAGCAAGTTGCATAGGCACAAGTCTGTCTTTTTCCTCGTGCAGCACAACAGATACAGCCTCCCAGAAATAAAACGAAAGATATACACAAAACTAGCAATACACCTCTTTTATGGTGCACCTACTCTAAAAGTCAAGAGAGCAAATACAAACAATGCAAAAAGCACCTTCTACCTGAGGTAGGTCTGGAAAAGACAGACCAGCAGCACCATATAAATCAGCAGATTGAAATGCACTTTTAAATAATAGTGTTGATAAGGTCCATTCCTTGATGAGGATTGTAACCTCACAAATAGGGACGTAGACAAAGCAGAGACATTTAATGCCTTCTTCAGCCTGAGAGACATTCATTGCTGTCATCAACACCAGTGATGGGCCCTGAGATCCCCAGAGCCCCAAGCTGGAGGATCACACCTGTGTTAATGATACACTTCCAGCCAACCCCAACTTGTGTGGGATTTGCTGCTCCACATGGATGCATATGACTCTACGGGACCCAAAGAGATTCATCCCAGGGTACTCAGAGAGATGGTGGGTGTTTTTATGAGACCGCTATTGATTGTTTTTTAATAGTCTTGGGAATCTGGAGAGGCCCCAGTCCCCTCAAAGTCCACTGAGAAAGGCAAGGAAGAAAACCCTGATAATTGCCAGGGATGTCGATCTCACTTCAGTGCCTGGTAAAACGATGGAGATTATTCTGGGAGTTACTGAAAAACACTTCGAAGACAATGCAGTCATTGTAGTGCAGTAAACCCGACATGGGCTTATGAGGGGAAAGTCCTGTTTAATTAACGTAATTTCCTTGTATGACAAGGTTACCCACCTAGTTGAGCACGGGAAGTCAGGAAATGTAGTCTTTTGGATTTCAGCAAAGATTTCAGTCCTGTTTCTCACAATAGGCTTCAGGACTAAATGTCTAGCATACGAGACAAGAATGTAGTAAGATGGGTGAACAACTGGCCAACGAGTTGGGCTGAAAGGGTTGTAATGCATGGGGCTACATCAGGCTGGCTGACAGGCACTAGTAGGGTTCCCCAGGGCTCTGTTCTGGGGCCAGTTCTCTTCAGTGTTTTCATAAATGACTAGCATATAGGGCTCAAATACATACTATCAAAGTAAGTATGTCAAATACATACTGGCAGCCAAAAAGGCCAACTCTGTACCCTGGGGAACATCAGGCACAGCACTGCCAGCTGGTCAAGGGAAGGCATTGTCCTGCTCTGCTCTGCGCTGCTGCAGCCCCACCTTGATCTGTCTGCAGTTTTGGGTGCCACAGTACGAGAAGGACATAAAACTATCAGAGATCTATCAACTCATCAACTATCAGTAGCCAAAGGAGGGCTACAAAGATGGCTATGGGTCTGGAGGGGAGGACGTATGAGGAGCAGCTGAGGCCCCTTGGTTTGCTCAGCCCCGAGCAGAGCAGGCTGAGGGGAGGCCTCATGGCGGCCTGCAGCTCCCTCACGAGGGGAGGGGAGCGGAGGGGCAGGTGCTGAGCTCTGCTCTCTGGGGACAGCGACAGGACCCGAGGGAACGGCATGGAGCTGGGACAGGGGAGGGTCAGGCTGGGGGTTAGGGAAAGGGTCTGCACCCAGGTCGGGCACTGGGACAGGCTGCCCAGGGCAGTCAGTGGTCACAGCACTGAGCCTATGGGAGTTCAAGAAGTGTTTGGACAATGATCTCAGACACATGGTCTGAGTTTTGGGTGGTCCTGTGTGAGGCCAGGAGTTGGATCCTCTTGGGTCCCTTCCAACCCGGGATATTCTATGATTTATAAAGGCTTGGATTCTATTCCAGGCTTGGAATTCTCAATGGGGCTAATGGTCCCCATTCCCAGTTCTCAACTTAAAACTTGATTAATTTCTCTCTGTTCAGCTGAACTGAACTTAACTGATTTAAATTCCTGAACATTAAAAATGTAAGATCCTATTAAAAACAACATAAGGTTTAATAATGAAATCAGAAAAATCAGACCAGCCTTTATTCAGCTGCAATTGATACTAGGCACATTATGAAGAGCTTATATCTCAGGTTAATCTGATTAATTTAACTGACACGTTCATGAGCTACAAAGATACAGGGGAACATTAAAATTGGATATTTTACTTCCTCAAATAATGAAGAGTAAACAGAATGATTCCTAGCATCATTCCTTATCTGAAAGAGAAAATCTTGTTCAGAAAAGCAAAACTGAAGAGCTCTATTAAACCTCTTGAGATCTACAGCAAAACTAAGGGTGTCTCTTCCAGGAACATCAGAGTAACAGTGGAAGATGCTTCAAACAACTGAAGGTGTTTTGTTTTGTTTGTTTTTTTTCCTCCCAGATTAATTTTAGCTGATAACAACTCAATTTTCTCTATTTCAACACCAAACAGAGCAAGTCCTTTGCCACTCTGTGGAAATAACATGAAAACCTCCCCCTCCATTCTTGAAAACCTCTTTTATCTTATAGGGTAAGCCGAGTACAATGGAATTGGCACCCTGCTCCAGAACAGGATGCACAAGCCGACCTTTGCCTCAACCTCTGGGTTTGCACTCCCTTTTACACCCTCCCTGACCCTCTTCTTTCTTTTTTAAATGTGCTTACCAACCATAAAATGCAGCTCAAAACTTCCTCCTTGGTCCGGTACACTGGGGAAATGAAAGGGGACTGTGTCTGGGGAAAACACTTCCTAACAACCACTGCATAAATATGCCAATGTCCTCTCACACACAAGACAGGCATTTTTGGAGTTTCAGTCATCTAAGGAAAAGCCAAGGCCTTACCGGGAATGACAACAGGAAAAAATTATTTTGTGTATTTTTATTTTTATTTATTTTTAACTATATGACCCGTACAGTCACTCTCCACCCTCTAATTACGACGTTGATTATTTCTGTCTAAAGAAAATTCAAATTTGTCCACCGTTCCTAAATAATATCCTATTTTTGTCCTTGCACACTAATGCACTGTGATGGGTTTGAATTTTAGCAGACTATACTGATACTACTCTCTTACACTTGTTCTCCAACTAATTACACACTCCTCTATTACTAGCTGCTTGGAGTTAATGTTCTTCCCCATTAGCTAATTGCACCGTCAAGGGAAAAAACTGAAGTCAAGCCTTCTCCTCCTTTTCTGAGTTATGTATTCCAATACCAGAAAGATAAGATGGGCTTGGAACAATCTGTTCTTGAAAGATCTGTAATTAATATTAATGAAGACTATTAAAATACACTGTAAACTTGCTACTATGATTGAAGTTCTGCAGGAAAAACAAACAGATTTCTATATTCAAACAAAATATTTTTTAATGTCTAGTGCAAGAATAAAGACACATCCATATTTTGTGAGAATATCGTCTTAGAGGTTCAAACTTTCCTCTCTAGTATTTCATATATTTTTTCCTGAGCTTGAATTGAGTTTCAGCCTGCAGAATGATTAGGTTTACAAAAACAAAGGTAAAAAAGAAAAAAACACCAAACAGCCTCCAGCCCCCCAAACCTCCAAAGTTAGCCAACATAAATTCATAAATGATAAGTTGGTTTTGCAAAGTATTATTTCAGTGATACTACAACATACACATTATATTTCTGGGAATCTATTTTCTGTCCATGGTATTAAGAACAACCTAATACTACTGGCAAAGTTTTCATCACAGCAGAAATATGGCACTAAATAAAACAGTGTCCTCTAACTTGAGGCAATCTAGCAAGAAATAAATGGCTGAAGAACCACAATATCTGTTTTATCTGCTGTTTTTTCTGCACAGTTTCAGCCTCCAATCTCAGTGAAATTTATCATTCTTAAGCACACAACTGGCTGAACATATACATGTAAAATGAGACCTCAGGCAAGAAAAAAACACATTTATATTGTAAAATTCTGTAACATCCACATTTACCCTGTTCTTTTTTTTTTCCTCTCTCTCATGACACATCTTGCAAATAATCACTTTCTAATTCTACCTTTTAAATCTAATAGATACAAACTTTATCTCAAGATTCTTTGTATCTTCCTTGTTCCACATCTTCCTAATTTTCTTGCATCTGAAACATCTAATGCTAAGCCATCTAAAGAGCATAGTCTCTGAAGAGAGCATCAGTGCTGCCATGAAAAATATCTGGATTCAGTATGGGGATTTTCCCAGTGGGTTAAGCCCACTTAGATAATCAGCAGCCCTGGTGAAATTTTGCCAATGGCTATGAAAGCCAGTTGGACAAAACCAGAGAAAACTATCACTTCCTTAGTAACAAGGCTAAAGAGAAGACCAATAGGGAAACTGGGATGGCTGCCAAAGCAAATACAGTTGGGAATGATCTAACAGATTTAAGCATTTTCCTCCACTGGCACACTTGTGACTTGTCACACAAAACATTGACAACTGCCAATGAATAAAACCACCACAAAAATTCCAACTCTGAGAAGCATTCTAGCAAGATGCAACTACCTGAGTTTATTTTGACTATTAAGAAAAAGCAGGTGCAAAAAACATTTAAGGTTTTAACCCAATCTTTTAAGCCAAACTACTGTCAACTAAAGCATAAAATTACTGAGTCTTAATTAATAGTGTTAACAATTTTTGTCTCCTTCTCCCCCAAGCTTTTAAAAAAGCTATCAAAGATTTACGTGAAAGTGCCTATTTCCTATTATTTCTTTAACCTTAATTTTTAACCTCCAGGCTATCGCAATCCTGTATCACTGATCTTTCCATACCTATCTTTTCACATCTTACTTGGTAATTCTGTGTTGTCTCCCTCAAGGAACCTGGAACATGCTTGCTATCTACTACTGATCTGACACAGCTATTTTTAATTTTTCTCAGGTGACAACAGGAAACGAGCAAAACAACATCCACTGCTAGCAATAGCTGGCCCATAAGACTTAGCAGTAAGAGTTCTACAGACTCAACCTCCGTCTCTAAATTCCTCCCTTACTTCTGCTACAGATTTACAGCAAAATACTGTGAGTGCTGTTAGAAATGCAAATGATGTGTCACTGTATCTGCCTACAATTCACAGTCAATTCACCTATCATTTTAGGAACCACAATATTACAAAACCACCCATATAATTTTAGATCTTGTCACATTGAATTAATTCAATTTTCCATAGGTCTCAAAGTTTTAAATACTACCATGTGCTATTAAATATTCACCACCATGCAATACTGCTGGAGCTGGAATGGCCTGATAGATGCCAAAAGCATAGCTGCCAAAAGATGCTGTTGGAGTTAAGAAACTAGCTATCAGAACTACTATGTGTTCTCTGTAATTCCTGCTGTCTTAATACATCAATACTCTGACCTGACAGAGAAGCAGAGTAAGTGTAGGAAAATAAGACATCATGTTACACTATCATAATAATATCCATTGTGTGTTGTCTTTTTATTCTATTAGGAAATTCAAGATTAGTGTTATGGAACATTTTTTGTTCCTTCTTTGTTTTAGCTCACGTAGTCTTACCTATCCTCTACCTGTTCACCAACACTAAATACCAACAGACAAACAGAATGTTGTACATGGGCAGGAAAAATCTGTTCTTTCTGCAGAGCATAATTTGACTATGCTGGAAAAAAAATGCAAACCAGTACATATTGCAATGTTTTGCCTGTTTTTTAAGAACATGCTCAGCTGTCTATACTCACTTAATATGACACTATCCACCCATATCAGAGGATCTGCTTGGCAAAATATATATATATTTTTAAACAAGGAAATTTAAGACTTTATTCACTATTGCATTATACCTTGACAGTCAGCTTTCCCACATGCTGTAAAACCCAGATGCGATGGGACCAGGCATTGTAGTTACTTGGGTATCTCCCAGCAGCTTCAGAGCAGACATCCATTTCCTCCTGCACTAGTCGATGAATTCTCTCCACAGGTGCTGCTCCCAAGTTTCCTTTATTCACAAGAGTGGGCAAGGAGTTTTCCTGAATTAGATGTTGCAGCACCCATCGTCTGGTTAAATGATGTACAGTGTTAATGATGAGAGACTAATTTTTAGAGAAAAACAATTTTTTGCATTTATATAAATCAATCAAGCTTTTCTGAGATTTCCATTATCTGAACTATGCTGTAATTAGAGGCTGAATAAGAAAACGTAGCAAACACAACCATCTGAACTGCTCCCAAACTGAGAGCTGTAACTTTATGATCACATTCCAATATAATTTAACTTTAGCTGTATTTGTTTGTTTGCTTACTGTAAGTAGCCATGGCTACTTACAGCATACAGGAAGAAAACAAAAAGAAACAACAAATAAGGAAAACAATTCAAGGTCTGCACATGATTTCTCACAAGTTCCTTTCAGAGGCTTGTATAGCACTAAAATAAAGTTTAAAAAATTAGGCAGAAAAATGTGACTCAATAGAGATATTAACTGTGCTTCATGTGCGTTTTTTACACTTCTCAGTACTGCACATTGCAAGCAAAATTAATTTCTGTACATCATCAGCAGAAAGAAAATGCAAAAGACTGAATGTTTCAGTGGCTACAGGCTTAACTGAAACAAATGTCTTTACTATCAAATAATACATATTTGATCTGAAGACTCTGAGACACGTACAGACTCCCACATGGCTTTTCCATTTTATTTTGGACTGGCTTTTGTAGTATTTTTAGATGAGGATTGTATTTTGAGAGGTATCCTCAGTGCTACAGAAAATGTACATCTGCAGGCTCTACAGAGAGCTGAAAATTATGGCAGATATCTGTGCAGCAGCAAGTGTCAAGAGAACGCCAGTGAGACCACATGGTCTGGAAATGGTCTGGAAAGCTGGACATATTTCAGTTTGTGCAGTGGATTTTTTCTATTTTGTACTGACTCATATCAGTCTCAAAAGCAATTAATAATTATTTCATGACAGTGTCAGCTAAAAAAATAAAAATTGAGAATTCTCCCTTGCAGTTCCATCATACATAAAATAGCAGCTGTAAAAAAAGATAATACTCAGGAAAAAAAAAAAAGAGTAATCCGTTTGCTTTTTGTCTCATTTGAAAAATGTTTATAACATTCTTATTCATTGATATTTATTTAAACCATGCCTTTTTCTTAGTTCCTTTAAAAAAAAGATTTAAGCTACTGGAAGACAATATGAACAATTGTAATCTGAACATTACCATCTACTATTTTTTTAAACTTCAGTCACCATATATGCAAGAAATGGGAAAATCTCAACCATTCTCGAAACTACTTTTTTATTCTGAGCAAACACAAGAAAGAACAACAAATTATAACACTAATAAAAATATTCCTAATTTAAGATTGCATTAAAGTTGGAGATAGACATTTTCATTATTTCTAAGATGTAAATAAATACCAAGAACCTTACAACTTAGCTTGTAGTCAAACTTCTGACTAGTTTCATAAAAGTATGTTGGTCCATATAACAATATGCATGGCACCAAGCTCAACATTAGTTACATGCTAAAATTTGTTTTCTACTGCTAGTTACCACATAGGAAAGGCTAAACCATGACAAACTGCAGGGTGTTCTTCCATTATTTCTATGCAATCCTTTTGCTTCAAACAAAGCAATCACGCAGCATGAGTAGTCAGAATGAAGATGCTGAAAAGCCATTGAAGGGTAACAAAATTAAAAATCAACACTGCAGAAACTCATTAATGTTGTTGCTAAATCAATGCCACTAAGATAGAAAATAACAGAAACTAAGTGAGGTAATGATACCCTATAAAGTGAGTAACACCTAGTAATAGTCCATGTATTGCATTCTATGTAAACTTCCAGAATTTTGAGCACATCCACTAAACTCAAAAAGATGAATTTACCAACAACACCCTAATCCCAAAATTCATGTTATCTTTAAGACTGAAACTTGTGTATGTTTTTGATAGAATATGAATCCCCTCATAGGATATTAACTTCACGGTTATCTCAATACTGGGCATGTGAAATACAAACATTATGAACTGCTTTCTAATGTTTTCCATTCAAATCTCTTGAAAATTGTCTGTAAAAGGATGAATAAAAATGTAAAAAAAAATAATAAAAAAGAAAAATCACACATACCAAGAAATTTTATCATAAAATTGAGCAATGTGTCTATACTTCACTCAGCTGTGCTACAGGAATTTTACATACACTCAGTCATGACTAAAATAGTTAGCTCTGTGTTTCAGTAATTCTGGAGTTACATTTTTCAAAAATGTGGTCTAGTGTTTTAATATTTAGCATTGGTGATTTAATGGCACTGTGTAAATTAGAAATGATAAAAACATATCCACCAAACCAAAAAAGACTAGCAAAGAAATGGAAAAGAAGACAACTTTAGTTACAGAGATTAGCTTTTATAGATTCTTCTCTTTCCAAAGTGTCTGTAGGCAAACAATAGAGTTATAAGTTGGGGGGGCTAGGGGACAGTAACCCACAATGCTCAAATAGTTACTATTGGAAACAAAATTCTCAGGATGAGAATTTTAGGTCCTGCAAGACATGATAAACCCTTAGGAAAAATGATCCCATCTCCAAAGCTCATTAAAAAATATGCCATACATTGGCATATGATTGTATATTTTGTGTATATCATGTGGCATATGATTGTAGTTCTAAGTGTAGAATAAGAGAAGCATCTTCAAAAGCTAAAGCACTGAATTTTACAGTGACTGGCTCAAAGAATCTGCTGTATTTCTAGTTGTCCTCTTCCATCCAGCACTCTGCTTAACTCACTCACAGAAGAAAACAAAACAAAACAAAACAAAAACTCCTAGGAAGAGCGTTTAAGTTTGGGAAAGCAACAGAAGGCACGGGACACAAACCTATGAATCCACGTTTCTGGACTCTTTGGAAACTTGGTTAACGCCAGTTTTCCAAGATGCAAATCTTTAAGTGGATTTAAAGTGCCAGATAGTATTAATTCTTTCCTACAAAAGATAAAATAAATTTGTATGAATAAAAGATGTAACCTGAAAACAAAACACAAATCCCAACAACAAACAGCATGGCATTTTGTTTGCATTAAAGTACAATTTCACTGTCAAATTCAAAGGCTTTGGTGGATTGACCCATTCCACTTGGTTATATACGGGCATCACTATTCAGCCAGGCCCAACAAAATAAATCCAACTCAAATAAGTTTATCTTAATACATTCTATCTGTTGGTTCCCAATTCTAACAACCACCAACAAAAAACACTGAAACAACTGTATTTTTGGGTGTGGCCTCTATCACATTTTCTGTTACTAATCAAAAAGCCAAGGAGTTTGGGCTACATATAATGCCTATTAACAGTAATGTTGCTTTTGTCTGCACACTCTAGAAGAGTATTAATAACATAAGTTGCTTCTTTTTTCTTTGATTCAAGGACTGCCAATAGAGTTACATATATGATGAAATACCTTTCTTGAAATTAGGCCTTCAGATTATTTTGTATATCTGAAAATACAGTCACTCTTCCACACAGCTTCCCCCCCCCATCTTATTTTCACACACAATTTTTAAATATGTCTCAAGATACAGTATCACTGATTCCTAAATTTAGAAGGAAGGGAGGAATATTCTCTGTGTGTAAAATATTTTTCAAACTCACCAGAAAGGCAGAAATCACTACATTTATTCATAGATAAAACACCTTCTGGTTGAAAAAAAAAAAAAAAAAAAAAAAAAAGAATTTGCCCTAACAAAACTTACTGTTCAGCTAACAAAAGCCTTCCCAGAGCACCCCTTCAACAGACATAGCAGAGTGAAAGTCTGTATTTTACTTTTTTTGCCTTCTTTGCACAGAATTCCCTGCTCCACACCCTGTTAGCCTTTCCAGATTTACAACTCTTCCAGCCCCTCTCAAGCATGTTTGTAGACATCACCCTGTCACTGGTTACTCCAAGAACATTAGCTTCCATCTCCTATTATCCAATCTACTTATTAGATAGCTGCTTTGAAGTTAAGATACGGTATGATCCAAAATTGCCATTTGATTTCAGTAAACATGCCTCTTCCAGAACATCAACATGCATAAAGCTGTAGCAATTTTGGCTTTTTGTTCATTTGTTTGTTTTTAAATGATGTTGTTTATCACAATCATATGCATGGCACCAGGTTAAGCTAGAGGAGTGACAGTCGGCGAAGGGCATAGGAAAAAAAAAGCAAACAAAAAAATCCTGGTGGGATGGGAAAGAAATACACTATGAAAACAACTCCTACGTACCAAGTAAAACATCTCTGTGGTGTGAAACAGAACATAGCACGGCAATACCGTGGCAGGTGGAAGAACTAGTCTATTATTGCTATGCAAAAGGTGACATTTTGGTAAAAAGCATGTACACGGACAGAGAAAGAGCAGTTCAGATCAGTCCAGCATTAAAAAAAAAAAAAAAAAAGCAACATGTACAGGTTTAGATTAGATATGGATTACCAGGACAGCAACCTTCCAAGATGTAGACTCCTTGTGGGGATATTGCCCTTTCCACCCTAAAGTATTAACTGCAAATAAATAGGCTCAAACATATTTACTCTTAAATTTGTTCTGAGTTTTGCAAAGTTGAGGAACATCAGAGGCAAGATTTAAATTTTCTGCTGTGGTAGAAAAACAGTTTTTAGCTTCACAGATTTACATTCAAGAGATGCCCTCATTCATAAGTAAGGGACTTCAACCATAGGTATGACTACATTATTATAAACTCCAAATAAACCTCTTTCAGTCTCTTTAAGCAAATACCAGATTTAGGATATACAACTTCCAGCTCAGTTTTTGCCACATGAACCATTGTTAGCTCTTCAGCCTTCAGAATTCCAGTTCCCGTAAGAGAGAATCTGAAATGCTCTTCACTTGCCTCATGTTTTAATGACATCTTTGAAGTCACTGATATCTCATGGGAAAATATTTGAACTTTCAGAGCTTCTTGTTATCTGATGCCTTTTGACATTTGATCAATCATACATGTAAGCAACGATATCAACAACAATGATGCCTATGACAACTTCCTTCGTAATAACTTACAGATTTTGGTCATAGTAGCTTGAAAGATTTTTCAACTCATAAAAACATAAAGCAAGTTATGATTAGTAACTGCAAATGCCTCGTTGCTCATTCTGTATGACAGGAATTTCCCTCTGAGTTCTAAGAAATGACACATCTCCTTTATCATGCGTTCCTACACCACACAATTGGCTCTCGATCAGTTCTCCCTGCTTAGGTTATAGGCTCTGCCATTCTGTAGCTTCCCAGTTTCTTCTAATGAAAATAAATAAATAAAAAAAATAAGCTGTGCAGGCACATTACGCTGTTTCGAATAGCTCCAAAGTCAAGACAGACATATTATATTACCTGTTCTAGCAGATAGCATATTTAAAGCTTTATGTTCCCCTGTGCTTCACTAACGACACACAATTTTCTTTGATGATCATTTGAGCTCAAATACACATTAGCCTTCCACATCACCACTTGTCTTCTTGCTCTGCCAAGTCCTGTCTCCTCTCCAAGGAAGCGATTTCCTTTTCCTACTCTCAAACAACCACATTCTCTCCACATTCAGTGCTGTTGGGTCAATCACTACCTCTGAAGCTCTCAGCAGAGAATACAATGTAGGAAACGTATTATCTCAGCCTAAAATGATAAACTTATTAGATTGTACACAAAGTACTCTGCAGAAAGGGCTGCTATTCAGTAAATAACTCTTATTCTTTTTATTTTAGGCTTCTCAGAATCTATGATGCTTTTTTTCCTCTCCAAATAAAACAGGGAATTTGTGTGTCAAGAGCATACGATGAATCTGGCACAAAAAACATCCTCTGCAAGATGAAAACAATCATCCCACGGCTGATCCATCATGTTCTGCAAGCAGAGTGCAAGTCCCACACAATTAGTTCCCTGCTTATAATAATCCACAGTACAAATTTATCTCCGGTATCTGTGCAGAACATAGCGTGTCTTCTACTCAGTGACCACATATATCATCCATGTCTGCCTGCCTTGATCTGTAGTATGCTGAGATTGGAACCACACAGCATAGTAGGGAGGCTGAAGTGTTGTGCTTTGGTTTGGGTTGTGCCATTGAGTGCCTACCCTTTGAAAGGGCCAATGCCTAGCAGCAGCCTAAACCAAGGCAGGTGTAGATTCAGCACATCAGAACCTCATCTAGAGCACTCAGAGGCAAATCCCTCAGCTACTGAATGGCTGGTATGACATCAGCCTCTCTCTGAACGTGACACACAGTGCTTCAAAGACAAAACACCAACCAGGCCACCCCGCCAAAAATCAGAGGAGGACAGACATCCTCTCAAGTTTTGCACACTGAGGTAAACCATAAAGGCCATAAAAGAGACAATCTTCACCTACGTTCCTTAATGTTGTTATTCCATTTGCAGTTTTAAACTACCCCGCTCGTGTATGTCCGAACAAACTCTTTCAGCTGTCAGGCAGAAAAAAACACACAGACTGTTAAGGATAGATGCATTTGCATCAAAAAAAAAGACAAAGCAAAAAACCTGAATTCAGTTTTATGTACCACAAGATTACATTACTCTAATAGCTCTAGTGTTTATACATGCTGATAACTCTATTTTGTTACTTGACAGCTACTTGGGGGTATACATTTTCAAGACAGTAAGCCCTTTGCTACCACTTCCACCTGCCTTTCTTATACTCAAGACGCTAGAGAGTGACATATCCCAGCAGAATCCTCCAGAACTGTATCACCAGTTAAAAAACATATATATATATATACATATATATATATAAAAAAACATATATATATATATGAATTTCTGATATATAGGGTTGACAGCAACCCACAGCCATCAGCTTTCTAGGTCATTTTGTTCATTTTTTCCTACTGAAATTAAACTACTACTTTTGTTTAACTACAAAAAGTGTTTTTGGTTTTCTTTTCTTGTTTTAAACAAGAGCCCTCCTGGACACTAACAACTTCCTGCCAGCCCTCTAACCACTCTTAAATTATTCCTTTTAGACTGTGTCATATCTTACCTGGGATGCAGAAAAATATTCTCCCACCTGCAGGATTTACACAAAAATTATCTGCTTCACAACGCTATGAATACAACTTCCTCCCCTTCTCTTGCAGTATATTAAGGGCTATTCAGCTTTGACAAGCTGCACTGGTTGTAGTAGTAAATTGATCAGTTTGCTCAAAAGGACTCAGGTATAATATTGAACGAATGGTAAAATGGGAACAATGAAATCAGACAGCAGACATCAGTTGGGTGCTATGCGATTTGGCAAAAAGGATACGTCCATCTAAGTTTACAACTCAATTGAAGCCTGCCTCAACTGATGGACAAAAAGAGAAGTGGCAGTTCAAATGGGACTCCCATCCAAAAAAAAAAAGGGGGGGGGCCTAACTCCTGTATTCACGTGCAGCAGCGTAAACTTTGTATGAAACAAACAAAAACCAAAACCAGCATGAAATGAGGCATACAGGATAAAAGAGATGTTCAACATTCCTTCAGCACTCCTTAGCTGAGAAACTGTTGCTGTGTCATTAACTACCACTTAAAGCGGAGCTTATGGCTGACTTGCATATTCAGGCCCAGGTCTTTCTGATGTCATTTGCTCAGGGCAACCTACCTCACGTTCCAAGCCGTGGTGAAGTCAGGGTTCAGTAGCAGCAGTGTACACGTGATATCCACCAACTCTAAAATGAGTATAAGAAAAAGAAAACACAAAAATTAGCAATGGTTCACAAAGAGCAGTGGTCTTTCTGAAATCCTTTAGCCCCCACCTGTCCTTAACATCTTCCCTCCCATGGCTGCTACATCTATGGATGCCTGCCTCTGCAAAACACTGTTATATCTCATTCCAGAAAAAAAAAAAAAAAAAAAGACAGGTTAATTTAAAGGGGAGCAGAATCAGCCATATCTTCCCTTTTGGCTATTGGAAATAATGGACTTCTATATTGTTAACTACTCTTATCTAAGAAGTCTGCAGCTGGAAATTTCTGACTGCTACCTGTTTATCTATCTAGATAGATGGTATACATACATACGAATAGATAGACATACAGATGTATAGATATATACTGTATATCTGTACATATATACAGATATGTAGATATATACTTTTATATAGAGAGATATAAATAACTAGATAGACAGATTCAAACACATCATATGCTCTCAGAGATGGACAGGAAAATTACTTAATTTATATTTTAACCAAGATGTTTCTCAGAGAGGTCAGTTGTTATTTAACTGTGTGAAAAAGTGGAATAGCTTTGTTTATAACTGCATACCTACTTGTTCACTTATGTCTGACAGAGCAAGTTTGTGCTCCTCATGATGCTCTTGCCTATAAGTTATAATTTTGAATTGACAATTTTGAACTGAGCTGTTAATGGTGACATTTTAAAAAGTACATTAAAGAATTAAGCTGAATTTGTTTTTTCGTGTTTCTCTTTTTTGCCGTTTTGTTTTGTTTTTGACTTTAATGAAAATTTTTTGTTTAAAGACCTATTTGTTGCTGGGGCATGAAGTCCATCTAAGATGTGCAACCACTTTTCTTTATATGATGCCTAGATGTACACAGCTTTTTCTTTGGCTTATTCAACCTCTGAGACAGCAAAGTACTTCAACACCTATTTAACACCTATTTAATTTTACACGGATAAATGCCAGTGTCCACAATAAAATATTCAGGATTACTCACATATGTAAAATTTAACACCTAGTAAGTATTTTGCTGGCTATGGTTTTATTTGTACACTCAAAAAGTCACATTGGCAACATCCATCAAATCAAAAGCAGATGTATAAGAAGAAATATAAAGTAAAATTGTGAGCTGTGGTTGTTTCATTTACACTTTCCATTTAACCTTCTTAATATATTAGCAGTTACTCTACCTTTTACAAAAGTCTATAGATTGTATTTGTCATCAATACACACATTTAAACACTAATTATTCTGTTATTATTACCTCGAGTCATAAACAATACTAACATATAGTAACACACTTCCTGCCTTCCAAAATGCAATGGGTCAACAGCTAATAATCACTTCTTACTATGTTATGCAAGGTAACATAAATCTTCTTTATGTCAAATTCACATAACTCCTATAGGGCAACTGAGAGCTTCTTGAAGGAAAAAATCCAGCAATTACTACCTTTGCTGCTAAACACAAACCAACGCTAAAAACCAAAAATGGTTCTCCTATATTTAAGTAACTGCATTGTTACTCTGTTCAACCAACCTTCTCCCCAGCTGGTGTTTATTAAATACAACAACACAAACAGAAAAGAAGGAACCCCATACAAAATGTTAGTATTTGCTTTTCCCCTAGACAAGAGCCACATCCATCTTAGTCTTGCCTTCTATTTAAACTAAACTGCCAGCAGATTGCTGGTGTAGTACATTTTTTAAAACATATCGTGAAGAGTTTCAACCGCCAGATCTAGGTTGACTGACACTTATCATGCATTTCATTTTCAGCTGCTTATCACTTTGCAAACAAGTCTGCAGGCTATATCTAAAGGGTCCAATGCTTCTGCTCAATCACAGAAGCGTCAAGGCACCAGGACTGCACAATAAGGAGATCTGCCTTCAGGACCTTTTTTATTTGCTATAGGAGGAAAAGGTATTTGCTATAGAAGTGAAAGGTAAATGGGACTGCAAAATGTGGGATAAGATGAAACTGAGATAAACAACAGAATACTGTGACAAAGGACTTCATTACAGACAACACAGAGCTGCTGAACTTGGACATTAAAAAGTCTGAACTTTTTAGGGTTGAATTTTATTAATTGTTTTAGTAATTATTAGGTACCATCATTATATAGTCTATGACATATAGGATATGTTAAATGAAGTTTATTACAGCCTATATCGATCTTTCAAATTCATTTACGAAACAGTTTTCAGAGACTACATAACTCCACGTAGAAGAATATAGTTTGTTTGTCCTACAGGCATGATTTCACATTAATGTTATTATTCTGGTATTGCCCAAGGTCTGAAACAGCACCAAGGCATGCACAATTTAAGCACTAGCTTATCTAACATTTTGTTTTACAGAAGTGTTTGAAAAAAAAAATTAAAAATCACCGTATCCTGAACATGATCAAAGGAAGGAAGCAGACAAAAGGAAAGTCTCCAAGCAATAACCATTTCTTTCAGTCCAATTTACTTTGACATTTGCTGTAACAAACAGCAGATGTAGATTTCACGAAATATGAATTCTGAGCCAGAGATGTCAAATGACACAATTTTAGTAACCTCTGAGTTTTTCCATGCAATGTCATGTGACAGATCTGGCACACATAGGTAGGAGTTGCCAGATAGTTCTCTTTGTGTCAATAACAAAACTCAACATGTCTTTTATTTAAAATTTTAAAAGCACTTTCTGCTGGATACATTTTAATCAAAATACAGCATCACAGATGCTCACAAAATAGGTATCATTCTGTACATTAAAAGCTTCCTCAGATGCAAGAGGGCAACAATGACTGTATATTTTTAGCTTGTTTTCTTTTCAAATGTGACTGTATCCAGATTTTTATTTCTGTACGTGTATCACACTAATGAGCTTTTCAGAAGAAAAAAAAAAAGATTCCACTGTTTTAAAAGAAAAGAAATTAGAAGAATTTAGAAGAAGAAAAAATTCCACTGCCTTAGAAGTGGAATTGCAGATTTATGGGAAGTAAGGATATTCTGGGAATGTGCACAATGATACTCTGAATAAGGAGAAGATACGTAGCAATTTCAGACAACTGTCTTGTTGATGTGCACAAATAATATACATGCATATATTAAAACAATTTGGAGAAAGGATAAAAACATATTATCAAACTGGGACTTCTAAACTACAACAATAGCAAAAAGTACTCTTGATCGTGGATCCCAGAAAACGTTCAAGCTTTCAAAAGAAGCCATGATAAAATTAAACATCTCTCAGTAAGTTATTAAGGACTGGCTTCTTCTAGGATCCTGCCAGAAGAGTATCAGATGAAATCATACACCCTAATCGGGACCCTGTTCTTCTTCATTCTACCTAAAATGGCTTATGGTAATTCAGACAACACAGAAGAGGTAACGGGAGACTGTATTTGCAACCACTGTTTATTACAAATAGCAATAGAATTCCCAATTGGGTTTGCAGCAGCAATAAATTTATACTTTCACTATATGCAAAAGAAAACAGCTACCTTGCCAAATTCTCACTCTGAAGTCTTACCTACAAAAAAGAATTCAGTAGGAAATCCTTGAGGATATTACATTTCAAATGTACAGAAAAGGTAATGTCTCTTGATACAGTATGACTACTTAACCTATGTTATAAACAATTGTGTAGGTCTGTCTGGGAAAGACTTCTACCTTCATTTCCTCCATCACTGTAGTTCAGTTTCCACTAGAATTTCCTATCAAACGTGAGACTCTTTTAAGGGTACAGCATGCTAAATGCTGTAAGCTGTACATTGCTTCTAAATGTGCTACTAACAAGGTGAGGTCCTGATCATGGTTTACAGGAGTTGCTCAGAAGACATGAAAATACTGTCGGTCATCTCTTCTCAAACATGTGACATTGGCTTCCATAATTAAAGAAACAAAGGAGAAGGGAGTTACTCTTCAAAGGAAGAAAATCAAACAAGATTCAATAGACAAACAGGTACTTATATAAACTTTGCAGCGCTCCACTGTTTTCTGATGCATAATTTTGGCCTGTGTTTTGAGAGAAGAGATTCTGAGATGCTTCATCTGTGAGGAAAGTAGGGACGCTTTCTGAACAGTCAGAACTCCCTTGCCATTCCTGCTGGACAGACAGGAATGCACCAGACAGACGGTGTCACCACAAGAAAGCACAAGAACCTGCCTAAAAGGAGCAGTGTGCCAGTAAATTTGCATCCAACTGAGAGAAACATACAGGAAGAAAAATTTTTAAGCTGACTGCCATTTAGAAGAGACCTAAAGCCATAAACAGAAAAATTAGTTTCCTAAACTACAGCTACCCTTTTTCATTCTTGCTTTCAACAGAATAAGTGACTTTGTAAAGAGTCAAATATCCCATGTCACACTTGCTTATAATTCTTTAAAAAAAAATCTTTAGAAAAAAAACCACGCATTCAAAATAGACAATACATAGAAAAGTATTTTTCACGCAAGTAAAACAAATTAAAAAACAGAGCGACAATAACAAAAAAAGGAAAAAGGGAATAGAGTTTTACAATTACTAAGTTGTTTGGACACATGATTCCTGGTACCCCTAAGTCCAAAAAGCATTGCACTTCTTTCTTACTTCAAATCCACACATCTCCATAACTGCCCTTCTGTCTCAGGGCATACTTCCTTCTGTACACAGAAATGGGAATAACTCACTTCCCTCTCAACCTTCCAATGTGGCAAGAGAGGAAGGATTTGCATTGTCAACCAAGCAGCAATACAACTTGTTCGTGTCACCATGAAGCACAACATAAAGCCTGAGCGCTGCACTCAGTTCTGTCAGAGCAGGTTAGGCTGCCTTCAAGAAGGGGCAGTGTAGTGTCCAAAAAAGGTAAATAAAAAAATGTGTGTTAAAATCAGGTAAAATACTATTCTACATCTGGGTAACTTACCATCTTTGTTCAGCCATTGTTTTCTTTGTCTGTAGAGCAGAAGTTTATTGTGGACATATGGCAAAAGAAACTTGACGCACCAGCTCTCCACACCAAGCTTGTTTTCTACCAGGACTATAGGGCTCCGGTTATATCTGGCTTCAGGACAGGGTATTAATCCTATTTCATCTCTTTAAAAACAAACAAACAAACAGAAAGAAATATAATTAAACTTACTTGCAGTATTTACCAATTATTTTTCTCAAAAAGCAGTGCTCCCTGCCAGTTCATCACCTTTTTCCCTGATGTTACAGAAGTCTGTGCTCATTATTCTCAACTCACCCTCTTGTTTCTTCCTACACTTCAGGTATGATAAAATGTGTTTTGAGAAAGCCATCCTCTGCACAATCATGCAGCAAATTAACTCAGTAATAAGTGATTCAAACACGTTTTAAAGTGCAAATAAAGATTTAAGTTGAGGGGGGAAAGAAAAAAAGCCTAAACATATTTTATCACCACACAATTTATTCAGACACAATATAAAAGCTAGCTGTGGTTTTGGTTAAGCGCCTCTACAAAATTTTATTTTAGCTCCCCAGTGCAGTAGCAACAGAAAAACAGGAACACTTCAAGACATGCTGAACAGCCTCAATGTAATGTTCATCCATGACCGGATTAACAAGAATGAATTCAAAATCTTTAAAATGCTATCTAAGAAGATTCCTTCTGGTGATTCTGGCTTTTCTGAACATACCCAGAAAAGTTACACCAGGTTTTCTCAAAAATCTTGAATGGGCAAGGTCCCTGCTTTGTATTTTCACAGTACCAACATTAACCAAGCCTCTAGAAAAAAAATCAAATAAATAAAACATGGGCACAAAAATTAATACCAGCAAACACAGCAGCAGCATCAGAAGCTTTTTAGTTTCAAGGGGCGATATAATTTTTTCCTTTTTCCTCAGCTTTTAGTAGGCATGAGCGTTGGAAGAGTGGTCATAACAGCTTCTTAAAAACAAACAAGACCGTCAATTATTCACACTCACCTGAACCAAAAGCAGTATTATTCTATACTTGCTATTATGAATGATTTCGCCTTTATGCCCTGTTTCATAGAAAAATGTCTGTTGCTGAGAAGGGAGCTCCTCAGGTCTCAGGCAAGAAAAAAAAAAATCTGCTGTGGTTTTCAGAACCACCTTAAATTTTCTCAGTACAAGGCCTACATATATGCTCCAACCCTGTAACCTCAACTCAGTTACCTTAAACTAATTTTGTTACTGGATAATCTGAATACGCTGATTTAGTTCAGTGTCTAAAAGCAAAAGTGACACCACGAGCTTGTTAAAGAACAAGTATATCTGCTTTTTCAGGAAACTGATTTGTTCTGTCAGACTGCAACAAGCCACGAAGAGCACAAGTAACCTGAGGGAAGACATCCCCAAATAGCTTGGCTCTGTCTCCAAATGCACAGCCAGGTCCCCTACCCATCTCTCGTCACCTGGGAACAGAAAAGGAAAACTCTGCGTTTTACTGCCCACTACACCATAAGCAATAAGTATCAAAAAAAAAGATTTTAATGCTTGCTGCTCCACTGAAAAAACAAGTTAAGGTTTTCACAAAGCTAGTCAGATTAGACCTACAATATCACTCCAGACTGCTGCTTTCAAGAGGGTGCCTTATAGCCTAAATTTGGTACTTACTGCTGGCTCCATTGCATTTATGAATCTTAAACCTACAGTCCTCGGTCAAACTTTGTCTGGCCTTGCATACTGGGACACATGGGGCCTCAGCTGCAAGAAAGATACAATTACCTGCAGCTTTGCTAATTAACTCTGTGAATAACCACTAAAATTTACCAGCTAATGCCTATAGACAGTACACCAAAGGTAAAGAGCAAGGGGAAAAAACAAACAAAAAAAAAACAGAGAACCACACACCCACACCTTCTGTCCTTACCAAGTAAAAAAGGTCTGATTTGGGAAAGCTAAATTTCACAACGCTGCATTGAAGATGCCACAACGACAGATAGGGTTTGCAAACACTCCAACAAACCAAACACCCCAACTCTGGGGTCATGCTCAGCAAGCCAAGAGGCAGAGGACCATACCATGGCACAACGAAAATTGTGAAGACACAATGCAACACAAGAAATGGTGTATCTGGTAACTGCTTGGTTTTCCCAAGATGCAACCAGGACTTGTCATCTGGTAGAGATGCTGTCTACAACACCCTGGTATTGCTTCTGATGACCTGGGTGGTTCAGAAACCATATGTGGCATTCAGTTCCTGAGAGGGAACAGAATTTATACTTTAAAATACCAGAAGAGCAGATTTATCCACGACAGGGTGCCTAACTTGCGGCCAAAACAATCCATACAAACCACCACCTTTTCCAGCTGGCTGCTCCTGAAGGCCCCTCTGGTCTGCAAAAGGAGCAAGTAAGAGGGCAGGCCGTTCATTTTGTCAGTCCAACAGGCACTGCTTGAGAACTCCTGCAGCCTTTGCTCCATCGTACACCCCCAAGAAAAAAGCTTCTGCAGCAGGACTCATGTGCAGGCACCAGTGACCCAATTAGCGCTTGTAAAAGTAAATGACTGAAATACCCCTAATCTTCTGCAGACAGCCTTCGGCCACAGAATAGTAGGATCATACAGGTTGGAAAAGAACTTAAAAGATCCTCAGATCCAACCACCAGCTCTTCTGGGGTTGCTGTGACTCCAGAGCGGGACCTGGCACTTACTCCTGCTGAATCGATCCGGCCCAGGCGTGGGCACACCTCGGTCATATCGACATGACTGCACAAGCCAGCTGCAGGACGGAGGATGCCCACATTTAGGTCAAGATACAAGGTGCTCACAATACCAAAGGAAACAGTAATCGAGGGCTGCTGTTCTTTGCTATCACCTGAAACACAACCTACTGTGAAAGCAACATTTCACTCCCTAAATTCTCTGGTTTTCCATTATTGTCCGGTGAATTTTATGATTTTTTGGTGTACTTGCAATTCTTTTCCTAAAAGCAGGTACTCTGGTCATGTTCCAAAACCTCCATGAATTACCTTTGGATTTACAGGTGATCAATGTATCATGGTAACTCACATTCCTAAAACACACGATGGAAGCTGCTAGAACTCAGTGGATGATTTGAACGAGGTTGTCACTGAAGGCCTCAGTCATTACAGAGCTTCTTCAACCTGCATGGAGACTGGAGAAGTTACGTGCAACCATCTGCTGAGCTCTGGCAGCAGCAAGACGAGTTTCACATCAATAAGGACTTAACAAAGAAAACTTCTTTCTCGGTCCCCAGCAGAGAAATTTGCAATCATACCAAAAATGCCTCGATTTAGAGTTTTGAATCTCATAAAATGAAGTGTGTTTTTTAAACACAGTAAGAACATGGTGAATTGAGACAGAAAAAGTGATCCAAACTGAACTGATATAAATCATTGTCTGCAAACTAGAAAGCACCTCAGATTTCACACACAAATGCTGGGCTACCATCTAAGAGTTCAGCTTCCCAATTACACCCACAACTCAGGTACTTTTTTGACAAGTGAATCATATGTTCTGTTTGACCTCACATGCATAAGAAAAGCAAAGTTGATAAAGAAAGCATGCACTGATCTGTTCAGTGTTGGCAGTCCATCAGTTCCAGTGGGACAACCCATGCCAATGATTTTATCAGGACCTATCCTTGTAGGGACTGGGTAAAAGTACCTTCCAGTAAACTTCACAGCTTTATGAAAGCTTGCTCCAAATCTAATTTAAAATAAATACATAAAAGAGAAAGAAAAACATTCTAGTTAGCCCCAAATTGAATTTTTACATGTTTTTATTGTTCACCAGAGACAACACCCTGTTTAAACCTTAGAAAGCATGGAGCGTGCCAGAATAGAGCATCCATTCCGACAGAAGCAATGGGGGCAAGTGAACAAAGTCTCAGACAGCAAATGGGACAACAAATACCATACGAGTGATTAGAGTTGGGGACAAAAGTATGAGGTCCTGAATGCACACTGCGCACTGGGCAAGCCTCTTATTCTCTGCGGAGCCAGATTTAAGGAATTCAAAGCTGGATCTGTGGCACAAACGGGACACTCAGCTGAAGAGGATAATGTTTGCCAGGGACTGCAAAGGATCACAACCATCTCGGCGCACTGGAGGAAGGCAGGGCGTCAGATCTATGCCCACTGGGGCTGCAACCCGCTGCTCCAGAGGCAGAAGGCCTGCAGCCAAGGGCCTGGCGCCTGTTTTATCCCCACGGGAGCTGTGTCCCAGGAGCTGGGCGGGCTGACCTCCCCCTGCCCACCTCGGGGGAGCGGTACCCAGCCCGTGCCCGCTCGCTCCAGGCATGACACAGCGCATCGGTCTGGCTGCACATGGCTCTTGTAACCTACTTTCATCCCCTGGATTGCACGAAAGGGAAGAGCAGCAGCAGCAGCAGCAGCAGCAGCAGCGTGTTCCCCCAAAACACAGCTTTGCCACCGCTGAGGAATTTCGGAGAAGCAGTGCGGGACCGAAGAGGCTCAGGGCGTTCATTCACAAACACCGCCTGCCTACAGCCCACCACGGCTCACCACCTAGCAGCGAAACTCCACGGCGGAGCGCGGCGCCTTGTTGTAGGCAGCACCCACAGGCTGCCTGCTACAACCCGGCCACCCACCCAAGCGCTTAGCTACAGGCCGGGCAGGCGAAGGGCAGCCGGGAGGGCAGCCCCGGACCCTCCGCAGCCCCGTGCCCGTGCCCAGCCCCTGCCCGTGCCCGTGCCCGTGCCCGTCCCGGCGGCGCCGCTCACATGTGCGGGTTCCGCGCGAAGGCGTTGCGGATGTCCTTCACCACCCGCTGCACCAGCACCGCCACCTCCTCCGGCGACTCGGCCATCTTCCAGCACAGCACAGCACAGCACAGCCCAGCAGAGCCGTGCCGTGCCGGGCCCTGCCGTGCCGTGCCGAGCCGAGCCCAGCCGAGCTCTTCCGGGGCAACGCGGGGCCGCCGTGCGGCTGGGGCGGCCCCGGCTCGGCGCCCCCCGGCGGCTGGTGGCGGCCGAGGGGACGGCGCCGCCCGCAGGGGCCCGGCCCCGGCTGCTGGGGGGGGTGGGGAACCGGAGCCGTGTCCTGAGGGCAGAGCGCGGCGCAGACAGAGACATTCGTAGAAAAGGAGCTGTGTCAGGGCAGTGTGCGGCAGAGGGAGGTGGATGTCCCCCCTGAGAAACGCTGAATGTGTGCCCACACGTTTTATGTAGTGTGGCCCCACACCAAGTGACACAAGGCGCTGATGGGAGTGCAGGGTTAAAAGCCAAAATGAACGTGTCAGAGACCACCTTCTGCAGCAATTGCTAAAAGACAGCTTACGACTTTATATGTTGCTTTCCACTTACTCCCTGAAATAATATTTTAAGTGTTTATGGATGCTGAAAAGCCTGCTGTAATATTTTTCCTCTCACGAGAAAGGGCAACCCCACCTCCTCATCTTCCCAGCCTGTCTCTCCTGAAGAGCCTTCACTGCAGCCCTCACCTCCCACCACACCTCTGTGCTCCCAGGAAGATCCCAGCCTTGCAGCTGCACACACAGCTCTAGCTCACACCGTCCTGACCCCCCACAAACTGCCTTGAGGCATTTCTCCATTATGGTGCATTGCTTACATTCGTGCAAATGCTGGAGGTGAACCTTAGTTTGTTGGCCGGGGGGATTCGCTCCTGTCACATCACTCCAAGCACTTTGCTCCTCAACCCTGTCCATCATTCCCTGACAAGCCTGCCAGTTACTCTCTCTGGCGCTACTTGAACAGAGATTAACCGAGGTGGTGTAACAGCCTGTTTGGGAAGTCCCCTCGGTTTAACACACTTATGTCCATTTTGGGTGATGCACTACTAGTGGATGCTGTATTGCTTAAAATTATGTCTTGTTAAATCAGGTTTTCAGTGATTATGCTATAAATGAAGATACAACTCAATCTGAGTTTAGTAATATTTATAAAATGCAAGTAAACAGCGCTGGGTGCATGGGGAGTCTTTGCTCTACCAACATGCACACCCAAACGTTGAACTTTCTAAATATATATAGAACATGGTTCTATAAAAAAAAGTAAAAAATAAAAAATAAAAAAAAATGAACAAGGATGAAAATCCAATTTCCTTGGATTTTTTTTTTTTTTTGAATTATTTTATTTTATTATTTGGAATTATTATTTATTATTTGAAATTATTTTATTTTGAAGGATTTAGAATCATAGGATGAATCACAAAATGGGTTGGGTTGCAAAGGACTTTGAAGATCACACGGGGATGACCTAGTAAGGATGCCACCCACTAGAACAGATTGCCCAAAGCCCCATCCAGCTTGGCCTTGAACGCCTCCAGGGATGGGGCATCCACAGCTTCTCTGGGCAACCTGTTCTAGTGCCTCACCACCCCTCACAGTAAAGAATTTCTTCCTAATGTCTAATCTAAATCACCTCTCTTTTAGTTTAAAGCCATTACCCCTCCTCTTATCACTTCATTCCCCGATAAAAAGTCCTTCTCCAGTTTAATAGTAACATAGGAAATATACTTAGTTCTCAGTGCTTGACATTATTTTTTGAAGAAAATGTTCCTCAACATTCCTGTATATTTCTGAATCCTGCTAATGTCATTGTTTATTAATACTGAAACAGTGTATGTTCTCACTTTTTTTTTCCCTTACCTCCTTCCGCACCCTCATCCCCCCACCCCACATTTTCAAATATACCCAGCAGTGTGCTTCAGAACACTTCTCATTTGAGTAGTCTTCTCAGCCTTGACAATAGGAGAGGTTACAGAGGTGCAGGAGACTACATTATCTGTTATAGCAATACTGATAGGAAACAGTTTTGGAAAAATCTCTCAAATGGCAAAGTTTGTGAAGCTGACATTTGTAAGGGCAAATACCTTCTTTAGAATGTAGCACCATTTTCTTGTTCTACCAATAGAGTTCTGGTGCTGAATGAAGCAGCACATTTTAGAGAAATTATATGGGAAAGAAGCAGTTTTTGTGGGTTAATAAAGGCTGTTAAAGTCACATTGCATGTTTTATTTGGTTTTATGCCTTTTTTTTTTTTTTTTTTTCCTAGTTTTCCTGCCTTACTTGTTTGAAATGGATAACCTTCATTTAATTTTTCTCCAAAGATGATGTTGTTTTTTATCTGAGAAAAATGATAAATAATAGAGAGAAATAATAAAAATGAGAAATAATAAAAAAGCATTACTTTCTTTGTAATATATGTGGAGAAAGTTTATTGTATGTCATTTTCTTATATTAGCTAGTTAGTAGTTTACACTGGAGGTCAGATTGTAATTGTGTTACTCAGATATTGTCAATTGCTTCTTCTTTGCAACAAAACCAGATAATTTGTATGAAAAATTTATCCTAATTTAGTGCTGAGTCAAAATTTAATATGCCAATATAATGCTTTAGCTACAATAAATTGTGTTTTATTATAATGATTTTTTGAACACTGTAAGAACTGTAGTTTTGACTTGCAGAAAATGGACTCCACGATCAGTCAGATTGTACAGTAGTTGTGTTTATTCTGTGCTGGGCAGCACAGGGGGTAGTCCCGCCAAAGTTGTGTGCACCTGACGCGGCAACTTGCCTTGGTTATATGCAGTGAAGAGTTACATATGCATGAAGTTTCACAATACACCTATACATATTCATAACCTGTCCCCACTTCATATTAAAATTAGTTCCAAGGAGTCATTTCCATAAACTCCTCCCATCTGCGCTTGCGCAGTGTATCCTGGTGGTGGTTGTTGGGGGTTGTGGGGATGAAGATTGATGATTCTTCCTCGTCACCGCTACCTGACCTCTTGTCTCTGTGCAGACTCCTTGGCTCTTGTCCATTCGCAGGATCAGCTTCTAACAGTTTCTTAAGACAGGCTCACACTCTTATTAGGAGACTGGTCTTGGTAAGGGGCCCAAGGCTTCTTGCTTTAGTTATGGTTCATTTGCACAATGAACCATAGTTAGCCAAGACACTAAGTAGCATCCTAGTTTAATGCCATCAGCGCTTTATCACTACTTGATAAACTAACTCCCTCTGTCAGTGTGGCTCAGTTCATGTGATCAATGTATCGGTGGGATAGTAGAAATGGCATTGTTGAGGGACACTGCAGACATGGTCCTCAGCTGGATGAAAGAGAAAAGGAATGGCTAGAAAGGAGGAGCAAACCTCACACTGAAATGTGCAGAAAAATCTGAATATAAGGTTTCTCAGAAACATCCCATACTTTCTATAATTTTTGTTTAATGAAATTAAATTGTGGCTATTAGGTTTTCTATGTTTCTCCAGATCAATTCTTTTCCATTCTTACTAAAAGTAAATGTAGTTGAAGTGCCAAGAAAAGGTGCTCATGCATACTAAACTATTCACTCTCTTTTGTTGAATAATATTAATCTATGTAACAGTTGAAGCTAAATTGATTTTAATTCTAGAGTAGCCTTAGACAAGAAATGTTAAATTGCTAAAACATATACTTGTGTTTTATTAATACATATTTATTACGGTGAAAATGTTCCTAATATGCCAGGTAATGTTACTTTTTTTTTTTTTTTTTTTTTTTTTTTTTTTTCCTGAAAATCAAACTGCATGTATTTTCACTTAGATCTCCTATTAATCTGGAGCTGTTCCAGCAGCACTTGTATATATATGTGTTCTGCCAAGAGGTTTGAGTACACCTACCCTGTCCGCTGCAAAATGGTGGCAATTGATTCAAATATCCACTTGAATCAGCTAATCATGCACAATCAACGGAATCAATTAAGATAAGTCTGTCACCATGTTTTTTCCTCTTTTAAAATGTGATTTATTTGTTTTAAGTTCTGTGAAGGAATAATAATTGTTTTAGTGCTGGGTGTGTACTATTATCCATACCATTAGTCCAATGTTAGCTAAGACAAAGATATCTTTATACAGTTTTCCATATCAGCAAACTCATGTTGAAAATGCTTCTCTACCTAGATAAATGTACAGCTTACCTCTGCTTTCATCATGATTTTACTTATGATTGTTAAGGACTGATGCAGACAAGTAATATCTATGACTATTTTTTGTTTTCCATCCTATAGTAGCATGAAGGTGGGATGATTGCTTGGTTTTGTAAATGAGCATATATTATATTGTGCCTAGGTCATCTTGAAACATTTTTACTTACTGCCAGAGGCCACATTTGGCTGCTTTTGAGAATGTTTTCTCATTTTTTAGGGAAAGTCACAAGTCAGTCTCAGAATATTTCCTTACATGTAAGAGCACTAAGTTTTATAGGTAAAAGCATTAATTTCTATTTAGGATACAGATGATAGAGAGTGGAATTCTGTGACTTCCTGACTTCACTTTGTTGTATATTTACATATTTTAATATGCATTATTACTATTCTTCACAACAGCCATACAATATGTGAAAGTATGTAAATCAGTGACAGATGGGCTTGAATGGTTTAAACTGAAGAGACTTGGAGCCTACATCTGGAAACTGAAGGGACAAGGAAGAAATTCCTTACTGATGTCAACGTGCGTGTAGTGGACGGCTGGATAAGGACTGCATGCAAAAGCAAAGTACAAAAATTTACTTTTTATGGTGATCTAGTATGCAATTTTTATTAGACTGGATAGACTTCCTTACTCAGAAAGAGTTTTTCTCCCACTTTATAAAAGATACAGACTATAACATGGGAATCTAGAAGATGGACTTTGGTACCTAGGAAAGAAGAAAAGCATTATGTCTATAGTGACAAGAATGGAGGAAATACTTCATTTTGGTGACATAGAAGGAGGTCACAGAGGAGCACAATGCTTCAGGAATGCCAAATAATTCATTAAACAATTCATCTAATAATTCATCATGTAACACCTATAGACTTTTTACCATAGTTACTAAGAATAGTGCTTGGTTCTATATGAGGACAGAGTTGTTTAGCACTCTTGGTGCAGGGAGAGGGAAGGTGATACACTATATGTATAGAAACACTACAAATCAGAAAAAATGACATTTTAATAAGCTTTCTAATCTACTCTTTCTTTAATATTTTTGTATAATATTCATAAGGTATATTACTGTTTAATTACAAGATATATGTTTTTGAATGTTTGAAACTACTTTGTGATTAAAATGCTATGTACATTCTTTGTATGATATGTTATTTCTGTTATGTGTTATAAAATAAAGTTAGAACCTTGTGCAGTAATTTTAAAAATTGCAACTATATGAAAGATCTGCTGAGGCCCATTTATCTATATTTTCAATTTCTAGCAGTCTTCATTTCCTTTTTTTTTTTTTTTTTTTTTTAACTGTCTGTGATGTACATCATGAATGTAATTACCATTATTATAAACTTTGATACAAATGCTATTACGTATAAACGGCTAGTTATTTGTTACAGGTCTGCCCTTATGTCTAGTGTTTATGATGTCTGTGTTATCAGCATAGAACTGCACGTGTGTATTGCTGAATAAAGTGTAATCCACACTAGCTCTGAAAGTATGTCTGTTGATAAGTTTTAGACTGTTTCAGAAAATATGCATAAATGTACTTACAATTAAAGTCATTAAAGTAAATTAAAAACCTTGTTAGGCAATATGAAATCTGAATACAATTTCATTTAGTAAAGGCTTAAGCTTATCTCTAGGTCTAGTGTAAAAAATTTTCTAAGATATTGCTTTTTCCTTTTTACACTAAACAAAGTGAATATAAAGGATGCATTAGCCTTGTACATTAGCACATATTTTATAATTACAATATAATAGTAGAAATAAAATTGCAAATAGTATATAGCAAAAATAGTATATATATAGTAAAAGTAGTTTAAAGTAATATTGTTTATTATATATATATCATATATTATACTAGTATAAGTAGTGTATATTATGCTAATATAACATATTTGCACAGGTTTTAAAGTTAGAAAAATAAAAATAATACAAGAATTCCTGCATTATTATTATTAATAATTTTTGTACATCATGACAATCCTGTACATTGCTTGTACTGCATGACTAGTGCTGCTGGTGAGATTATCTTTTCTTCTGTATTGACAATGGCAATAATTAGCACCATCATTAAAATTTCAGATTCCTCAGCTAGTTCTATACTCAGTGCAAATTTTGTTTTTTAATTGAAAGGAAATTTAAGCAATTTGGGAAAAAAAATGTTAACAAATGTTGTTTGAAATGTTATTAATACTTAATCTGTCATTCTCTCTGTAAATGTTAACCAGTGTTTTATTAAAAGGTCAGAATTAAACTATATCTCACGATTGTAATTGTAACATATTGAATCAGGCTGCTGCTTTCATCCCCCTGTTAAACTTTAACAACATGCTGAAATTGCATGAGAGCTTAAAACTGTCCTCTTAGCAGTTTAACTGGAGCAAGCTGTATATTAACTTGGTTAAAACATGCCCATGTGTTCTTAGGAAGTGCTGTTCAGTTCTGAAAAGTGAGTATTTAATAACAAACGGTAGCATTCTGCTCTAGAGTTCTTATTCCAGTGTATTTATGGCTTTAACCCAGCAGGTTTAAGGGGAAAGTACGTTTTTGCTACTTTTTGTGCCTGTTAACCTCTTCAGATCAAATGCAAGAAAGGACTCTGATCTCGACTTTTCTTTACATAAGGGTTTCTTCAATGGGTTTAGATGAAGGGTTCTTAGTACGTGGCTGAGGCCTGCCAGTTCCCATGGAAGTTTGTTACCTGCTTCCCACATCAGTGAGACTGGCCAGGTGGTACTTTGGCCTTCTGTCACTGACTGAAGTGCTGTTATGCTTAAAAAATCAAGGTGGCCCTCAGCTGCATTTGAATAACCAAGAGGGTAAGTGTTAGTTGTCTGCTGTCGATCCCACTGAGAGGTACTTAGGAAGTGAGCTGCCTCTCCATGGCGTGCTGGATTCAGCTCCATGTGCGTCCCAGCTCTGTGCTGTGCTGGATCCCAGGTCTCTCCTATGTGCTGAGGAGGAGCAGAAGGAGCTGCCAGTGCAGTTCCTAGGTAGCCCTGGGGCCAGGCCACTATCCTCAGCAAATGTGAGGGTCACAGCCATCTGCTGTGGGGCTGGGAGAAGGCTTTGGGTGGCCTCGCTGCTCTCTTCTGCCCCTGTCCCCTCAGGCACCCCTCTGTAGGGGCTGCGCTTCTTCAGCTGTTACTTTCAGGGGGCTCTGGCTACCCTCAGTTGAAAGGGCTTATTCTTAATGGGAGAGTTAAGGGTGCCTAGATGGCTGTCAAAGGTATTCACTTGTGGAAATCTGTGTCCAAAACATCAGTTAGTAACTTAAAAACTAGGGCTGTTTTTTTGCCTTGGTCATGGCTTCCAGGGCCCAGAATGAACAGCAGAGATCTGGTAGCCTCTCTTAAGGAGGAAAGCTGAGCATAACTTGATATGGGTATCTTGTTTTCTCCCCAAAACTGTCATATGTCACTGGTTGTGCACTAGGAGTTGCCGACTACACAGGATAAAGTGAAGTTCGAGTGCTTGTAGGTGAGGTGGTGTGCATGTGTAGGAGTGGGAAGTGTCTGCCTGGATAAAACACTAACCCTGTTGTGTACAGCTGTTCTGCTTTCTCTTCAAGCAAACAAAGCATGTATATGCCCTTTCCTTCCTGTGATATGTCTGTGTTATCTTCAGCCTGTGTTAACAGAACCTCTGTAGGTGTAAATACTGCAAACAGAACATTTGCTTTTTTATTTTTATTTTTTTTTTAATTTATTTTTTATTAAAACCTTCAAACTGATGCTAGGATTCTGACCACAAAGCAGCTGGTACAGGCGAGTAACACCTTGACTTCAGCATGAGGATTCAAGGTGTGAAGGGAAATATAGCAGGGATGCTTTCTCACAAATATATTTAAAAATGGTTGTAACACATGCTTTTCTTCCCCTTACATCTGTCCTTCTGAAACACTGACGATACCTTATAATAAAATCTGCTTTTTGTTGTCGTGTTTGTTACTTTTTTTCCTCTTCCAAAGAAAAAAAGTAATCATAACTGTTTCTTATAGAATGTGTGTTACCAGTCAGCAAGCCATGGCTAGCGTTTCAGGCCTGTCAGATGCCACATTATTTCAGAACTTATTTCTACTTCACCATTACACATTGAATAATGTATATCTTACCTGAAATCTTACCACTGGTCAGATGGCACTTCACACACTGCTGTTGATAATGGCATAAAGTCTTATGTACACTGATAAAGTCTTAAGTACACTGGCCATGTCCATTCAAAGAAGTTAGACTGTCATGTCAGTTTTCAAAAACTATCTATTCTATTTATCTGCAACAACAATCAGCCAGGGGAGTTTTAGGTTAGATGTTAGGAAGAACTTCTTCACTGAAAGGGTTGTGAGGCACTGGAACAGGCTGCCCAGGGAAGTGGTGGAGTCACCATCCCTGGAAGTCTTTAAAAGACGTTTAGATGTAGAGCTTAGGGAAATGGTTTAGTAGGGACTGTTAGCGTTAGGTCAGAGGTTGGACTCGATGATCTTGAGGTCTCTTCCAACCTAGAAAATTCTGATTCTGAACTCTACTGTTTTCAGTTTGCTTGTTACACAATAATAAGTACCTGCATTCACACTGGGATTGACACTGGGTGCGAAGAGGATGGAGCCAGGCTCTTTTCAGTGGTGCCCAGTGCCAGGACAAGAAGTAAAGCGCACTGAGTGGAACACAGGAGGGTACCTCCGAACATCAGAAAGCGCTTCACTGTGCAGGTGGTGGAGCACTGGCACAAGTTGCCCAGAGAGGTTGTAGTGCCTCCTTCTTGGATATCCTTAAAAGCTGTCTGGACATGGTTCTGGGCAGCCTGCTCAAGATGTCCCTGCTTGATCAGGGCCAAGGGATCAGATGGCCTCCAGATGTCACTTCCAACTTCAAACATTCTGTTATTCTGTGATTTAAGAGGCTTCCAAGGTTTTTTACCTTAATCCACCTCTACGACTGTGGTGGTTGTACCCAACTGGGCAGGCAAGCTCCACCACAATCACTCTCTCACTCCTCCTCCTCAAAGGAACAGGGGAGAAAATATGATGGAAAATGCTTAAGGGTTGAGATAAGGACAGGGAGATCACTCAACAACTATCATCATGGGCAGAACAGACTCAGCATAGGGAAATTAATAAAATGTATCACCTCTCACTAGCAGACTAGAACAGGGAGAAACAAAAAATAAAGCAAACTAAAAATACCTTCTCCTCATCCACCCTCTTCTACCTCCTCCCCCCAAACAGTGCAGGGGAATGAGGAATGGGGACTGCAGTCAATCCCTGAGGCTTCGTCTCTGCCACTCCTTCATGATCCCTCCCTGTCCCTGCTCCCCATGGGGTCCCTCCCACGGGATGCCGTCCTTCCCAAACTGAGCCTGTGGGGGCTGCCCACAGGCAGCAGCTCTTCAAGCACTGCTCCCACACGGCTCCGTACCATGGGGTCCATCCATCAGGATGCTTGTCAGCTGCTCTCGCTCTTTTATATTAGAGTGTGACTGAAAAAATCTAGTTTACAGGCTTCATCTAGCAAAAACCATAATGCAGATTACAGCTCTGACCTTTCTCTGAACCAACGTGACTGCCCCCTCACCATATAAACACAAACAACAGTCATAGTCTTAACCTATAATTCTTGCCAGTGGTCTCAAGATGTGAGGCAAACTGACAGCAGAATTTATAATGTCCTGGTGACTCATGCCTGTTGCAACTGTTGGCTTATCTCACGAGCATTTTACTATTCCTTGTCTTCCTGTGATGATTGCATCTTAAGTTAAATGTAGGTGTAGTGATCTGTTTTGGTACAAGCTGTCAAGACAGCAGGCTAGCCCCATAGGTTTTGCTCACATAGTATGTAATTTTCTCTCATAGTTGAACCGTATATTATCATAGCCCACTGAATGATGGTAAGAGCTACAACTATCTTAACTGGTCTTTTTATTCTGTATTTATATATTAACTATTTCACTCTGAATCGTTGCCTTACTCACAAACCCTAATGCTAGCCTATCCCAATGCCACTAAATTTGTTCTATTAGTCCAAACTGGTACTAGCAGTCAACCTGCCTTCTTTCTTGATTTCTTTTTTTGGCAAAAGGGCACTTTTTTCCAGTTGCAGGTCTTCCTAATGGTAAGTAAATGGGAGGGCACAAGCATTCAGAGAACTGGCTAGATATATTCCAAAGGAAACACCTTTTTCTTTCATATTCACAAATTCAAACAGTTTGCTCTGCTTAATCTAATCCTTAAAATTTACCTCATCTTATTTATTAAATATTTTTCTTATTTCTGTTGTACAGTATTTAAATGGTGCTGTCTACTGAGACCAAACTTCCAATAAGTCACAGATATATATGGTTGGTTCCTTTAATGCACATACCACAAGGAAAATTTAGGTTAATAAAAAAAAAGACTAACTGAGGACACTTCTGTCATTTTTCATGTATATGACAATCATACATTCACTGGAGAATGGCCTAGTGTATTATATCCCCAAGTGTAATGGTTACAGCATTTAGATTTCAACACTCAACATTTTGTTTCTTGGTGATGTTTGAGAGCATTGCATTCTGGCCTAGGATCCTTGTTTGAACATCAGTATTTCAAATCATAATCTGTTATCCTACCAAGAATAAATATCTGTATTCTGACTATATGTGAATTTCAGTTGTTAATGCTTTTTAATGACAATTCCACTAATTAGTATGCAGAAAACTTTTAGTTGTTGTTGTTGTTTATACTTACAATATCATGGATTCACTATGTGATCAGGAGTCTTGTTTATTAAACCTTTTCTGAAAGATTGGAAAGAGTGAGAACTTCATTGACTTTCTGAACCTAATACCCTGCTTTATTTTCTTCCAATATTTTTCCATTTCTATCTTTATTTTAATGGCTGAATGCTCTTAGAGTTACCTAGGGAACCCTGCTGCTAACAAGAAGGTAAGAGCTGAGTTTCTTGATTGAAATACTTCCCATGGAAGAGTTCTGCCCAATTAACAATGACAGAGACCAGAATGTTTTTCCAGAAGCCTTTTCACAAGCACGAAGGCTGTAAATTTTGAAAGCAGCAATAAGGCTATGTTTTCTGGCTTTAATAAAATGAAAATTATGGGTGAATGCTTTTTGTTATGTGAGTCAGTGAAAACACATGCTGTCTCACATCCAGACTGTGAAAAAAGACTAAAGTTACCATAGATTCAGAATATACCCATCAGTTTCTCTTCTCTTTTTTTTTCCTGTTGTGCTTGAAAATGAAAGATCAGATGATACAGCCCTGCCCCTGAAACATAACAAGGTTTTTGTTTTGCTGTGTTGACAAGGGTTGTGTTGCTGATTAAGACAGGATTTTGCTGGTGATTAATGTCTCTGGAGCATGTGCTGGAAACCCGTGGTGTTATTATTTTTTTTTCTTTTTTCTTAGAAATACTGTTCACAAATCAATACCCTCCTCCAACAGTTATAGACATGATGAGATCAACTATTCTCTGAAATTGTTTACCTCCTCTACCTTTTCTGGGGAGCTGGAGTTGTTGTTGTCAGTAGTAAGTAGGAATCTGACTTAAGCCACCCTCGCGATGAGACTAAATCATGTTTTTGCCCCATGAAGCTGGAAATCTTCAAGATACACAAGTGACTCTGGTGGTTCAGACTAGTTCCAATAGTATGTCACTGCTCAGAGGACACATCTGGATACCCAGAGAAGACTAATCAAAAAGTCACAGCATCACAGAATCACAGAATGTTTGAGGTTGGAAGAGACCTCTGGAGGTCATCCAGTCCAATCTCCCTGCTCAAGCACCATCACCTAGAGCACATTGCATAAGATGATGTCTGGATGGGTTTCGAATATCGGCAGAGAAAGAGACTACACTACTGTTGCAGTGCTCTGCTCTGTCACCTTCACAGTATATTCATATTCATCATATTCAGATGGAACTCTGTGTTTCAGTTTGTACCTCTTGCTTCTCATCCCACTGCTGGGCACCACTGAAAAAAGTCTGGCCCCATCCTCTTGACACCCTCCCTTCAGATATTTGTAGACATTGATAGGATCCCCTCTCAGACTTCTCCAAGCTAAACAGGCCCAGCTCTCTCAGCCTGTCCTCATGTAAGACGTGCTGCAGTCCTCTAATCATCTTCGTAGCCCTCCTCTGAACTCCCTCCAGTAGCTCCATGTCCCTCTTGTGCTGGGGAGCCCAGAACTGGACACAATACTCCAGGTATGGCCACACCAGAGCTGAGCAGAGGGGGAGGATCACCTCCCTTGACCTGCTGGCAACACTCTTCTGAATGCAGCCCAGGATACCGCTGGCCTTCTTGGCCACAAGGGCACATTGCTGACCCATGGTCAGCCTGCTCTCCACCAGGACTCCCAGGTCCCTGTCTGCAGAGCTGCTCCCCAGCAGAGCAGCCCCCAGCCTGTACTGGTGTTTCGGGTTGCTCCTGCCCAGGTGCAGGACCCTGCACTTGCCCTTGAGAGGAACCTTCATGAGGTTCCTCTTGGCCCATCCCTCCAGCCTCTCCAGGTCCCTCTGTATGAGAGCACAGTCTTCCAGGAGTATCAGCTGCTCCTCCCTGATTTGTTTTCTAAGTAACCCTCAAAAGCTCTCACTAAAAAACTCTGAAGTCTTCCCTTGAACCCATATAAATTCTTTAACATCTCTGTGTATATGAGCTGCAGTCTCTGATTTCTCCTTTTCAGGAAGGTTAGCGGTTTAGTGTTTGTTGGGAGGAACAAGAAAGGTTATACCATTGAGGTTACACTGTCTCCATTATTGGATATTGGCTGTTTTCAGTTGCACACAATTTCTGAAATGTGCAACTTTGCATCATCCTCCACTCTTAGCTTTTTCTCCCCTTCTTGTAAGTCAGTGTGTGTACCTATTTATATAAATTTTGGTGGGCAAAAACCAGTTCTTGTTCACCCAAGGTATTAGGAAAGTTGTCGGACATCCTTTGCACTGTTAAAAGCTCATGCAGTCTTTCTGGTTTGCTTTGCTTTGTTTTTGTTCAAGCCATTTAAAAAGAAAAAAGTGAAAGCATAGCTAGGAATGAATCATCAATGAACACTTTGATAACTTTACCTGTTTACCTTTTTCTGGTGTAATGAATTTAATTAATGGGTGAAATTAATTTGGGTGAAATTTAGCTAATGTTATTGACATCATCTAAATCAGTTGCAATGTCATAAAATGCACAGAATTAAAAGTGAGGTTCTGCATGCTGCTGAGTTCCTCAATCCTACCTTTGTTAAATACATTTTTAATTTGTTTTTAAATACAAACAACTCCGCTCTTCTTTCATAAGAATGGTTGTACAACAGTTCAGGTGATCCTGTACACAGAGGAGACTTTGCAAATTAGACAAAACATGTGAAGAACAAATTCTTGTGTCTCACTATGATTTTTGATGTCAGAGTTCAGGAATCTCTGAATTATTAATGTAATTATACTGCAAGTTAACAATTCATTGTGACATGTCAGTCAGCACTAAAGTTATGCAAGTTCAGAGAAAGTAACATTTATAAATATTTAACATGAACATGCTAAGGTTTGTGTGTTGTTAACACAAGTGACTGATGTGACTGTCCAAAGTTATCAAGTATCTCATTATCTGGGATACCAGACTGATTTCAGCATAAAAGCTCTGCTTTCAACAGGTAGAAATCAGGTGACTCAATGAGAAAAGCCAGAGTGGATGTTCATCTGCTCTTATTAGGGAATTGTTGCAAGACTTCTTTTCTGGCACTTTTAAAACACTACTTAATCAAAGTAATAAATGGAAATACTTTCGGAATTTCACTGTCTGCTCTTATGTTTCTAGGTTTGGGTGTATATCCAGATTAGTGATAAATGCATCTAACAAAGCACGAGTAACAACAGCATCTTAGGTGACCTAAAGAAAAATATGAAGACAAATATTATTTATTGAAACCATGAAGGCCAAAATCTCGTGTAATATTTTATTCAGAAAAACCCCATTATGCATCCAGGAGTACAGGAGGATGAGCACTTAGAATTGTGGCATCACAATTTTAGTTTGGAAGGGACCTCTGGAGATTATCTAGTCTACTTCCTTGCTCAGGGGGGTTGTTCTTCAGGCTGAACAGTCCAAACTTTCTCAGCCTCTTCTCATCTGAGAGATGCTCCAATCCCCTAATCATCTTTGTGCCCTACAAACCCACTCATCTAATTTTGAAGGCTATCATGTTGGTCAGGCAGGATTTACCCCCTGTGAATCCATCCCGACTGCTCCCAGTCACCTTCTTGCCCTTCATATCTTTGGAAATAGTTTCCAGAATTATTTGCTCTGTCAGTTTTCTTGTGATTGAGCTGAGGCTGACCAGTATACTTTCCTGGGTCCTCTTTCTTGACCTCCTTCAAGGTAGAGGTGACACTTGTTCTCCTCTAGGCCACAGGAGTGACTCCCAGTTCACATGACCTTTCAAAGATAACTAAGATTAATCTTACGATGACAAGGGTCAGCTCCCTCAGCTTTCATGGGTGCATCCTGTCAGGAGCCATGGACTTGAGTGTGTTGAATCCATTTAAAAGCCCCTTAAACTGACCCTCTTCCACCAAGGTCTTCTTTCTTGCTCCAGACTTTCCTAAAGGCCCCTGGGGCTTGGGATATCTGAGGGCAAGTCCAAGGCAAAGAGGACATTGAGTTCATCATTCTTGTCTCTATTCTTTGTCACCAGACACTCTGCCCCAATTAGTAGCATTTTCCCTAATCTTCCTTTGTCCATTACTTCCCTTCCTACCATGGTGCTCTTCCAATGCTTTACTGCATTTTCTTGACACCCTCCTGTTAGGTACTTGAAGACAGTAGTAGAGCCACCTGGTAGATTTTTCTCCTTATTGTTGAATAAACCCAGCTCTCACAGCTTCTGCTCACACAACACTTGTTCCAGGTCCTTGACTAGCTTGATGGTCTCTACTGGTCTCTCTGCAGTATTTCAATGTCTTTCTTATTTTCTGGAGCCCCAAACTGGACACTGTACTCAGAATGTTGTCGTTTAGGCACAGAACACTTCATTTGATTTGGCTTCTTGAACTGTTTTAATAAAATGTTCAAAATAACTGCAATATTAACATTAAATTTGACCTCTAAAGCAGTTACCAAATAGGTTGAGAGCCATATGTGGACCACCTCTCCTGCTCTGGGTAAAAGATCCTTTTTTAACATTGAGGGTGAAATTTGTGAATCCACAGCTCTCAGAAGTCAGATTATGTTGTTCAGATTGAATGCTCAGAAATGGAAGGAAACGATGTTCTATGCAAGCTAAATACTTGTGGTTTGGGAACTTGCTTGTCAGTGATTACAAATAAAGCTTATAACATAATTATTTATTTATTTGTTTGTTTGTTTATTTAAGTCCCCCTCTCTTCTCCTTACAGACCCAGGTTTCACTTTTAAGCTGTCAAAGCATATTGATATGACAGAAGAGAACAACCAATTTTGCTTAAGGAAATGCAAGTCTCAAACAGTTCAATCAGGCTAGATAATGCAAAAACCCTTATAAGCAGATGGCTATTCAGAATATCAGCTGTCACCTCCGAAATCTTCAGATCCTGCAATACTCAGTCCTGTACTTGCAACTTAGAATGCCATATTGCATTATGAATTTATTAACATGGATTTCTAGAAATAGGGAGCTGATATCAAGACTGAAGTTTTCTTTGAGTCAGGGACTTGTTTGTTCCTCTGTATTCTAAGCAGTGAAATTACAGTTTTAATTAAGTTGATGGCAAGATATCCAGATTCAAAGTGTGAGTGAATGAATGATGTCATGCTTTTCTTTTCAAGACTGGGAAGAAAAAACAGATTCTTGGAATTTGTCATCATTTTTGACAGCTCCAGCTGCTGCATCTTGCAGTTTGCATCCTTTCCAGTTATATTTCACAGTTCTGTTGATGACTGACATTCAGAGTCATATTATTAGGAATTCTTAAATAGGTCGCTTTGAGGTGGTAAATAGGAGAAGGTAAGAGTGTGTAGAAGGAGAGTAGGTAGAAAAGGGTATAAAAGGGACGGTCATGTGTGAAACAGGGCTGCTCAATGCACTTGTCTGGCTGTGCCTGGTCATCAGAGTTTGTCTCATATCTCCTCATTAAATCTGTTCTCCCTGCATATTTGCACTTGCTATCCTGTGAGTGTGCATGCCGAAAGACTGCATGCCACCTCCTGGTGGGAGCTGTGTGTGTGCAAGTGACACCTGTGCCAGCTGCTGGAGTCGGGCCAGGGGTGTAGGTGCCCTACAGACTGTGGTGCCAGCTACAAGAGTGAGTGGGGTTCCCTATCCTCAGCCATGGGGCAAGGCAGTTTACACTCCCAAACCAGTGAGCAAGGTGAGTGAGGGGGCTCCACCACCAGCTGGAGCAGGGCCACAGGTTACAGCCTGGGAGCCTGGTGCTTCTGGTGGGGCGCGAGCGCCTGTATCTTCCCCAGCCTGGGGTGTATGTTTGTGTATTTGCCTGCACACTTTAAGCTGGACCAGTCAGCAAGAAGTGGGCCCTCAGGGCTGTGCTGGTATGCACAGGGGGACTTGCAGATACAGTGAGTCTGAGGGATGAGTGTGCGAGTCCATGAGCACTGGGCTGGGCCCCAGCATCCAGCGAGGAATGAATGGTTCTGGGCCAGAGCAGCTGGAGGAGGCTGCTGTACTCTGCACCTCACTTCATGGTCATCATTAATCTGGAAAATTTTTAAAGCATAGAGAGAAACTCTTCTATGTGCACATTAATGTAGATAGAAAAGGACTTAGTTCTGGCAATATGCTTTGTCTGCAGATATTTTAGCTAGATTTGTTGCTGTTTAGTTCTGTGTTAGTGATGAGGAAATATATTTGATGATTCTTCCACTAATGTGCAAAATCCTTGTTAGTATGGTCACTAAATGTCTTGTTTTCTCTGAAGAGGAAGCAAAAAGATTATTAATCATCTCCCAAGTGCAATGAGATGCAACTGCAAACCTCATCTGAAGTAAAGGTCATAGCAGGAGAGGGAGTAAGACAATAGGATTAAATATAAGATTATTATTCAATTTTAGTTCTGAAAGTGGAGAATGGTTCACTCTGTCTTTCCAAAAAATGTGAGTTGTACTTTTTTTTTTTTTTAAGGCATAGAGAGGTTGACCTCAAAGACTCCTTTGGATTCAAAGAATTTGTGATGGTCTTCTTATATGGCAGAAGGAAAGACAAGTGAGGTAAGAAACTGTTCCTTCTCTTTTGTTATAGCTAAGAAATTTCAGTGTGCACATCTGTAACATGCTTGTAACTTTGATTAATGAAACATGCATCTTGTAGCCTTTAGGTTCAGTTTATTTAGCAGACATACATTTAAACATGCAGTTTTCATTGGGAAGGTTAAATCCAAATTCACTTTCATTCAACTAAGTATATTTTCCTTTTTATATACAAGGCTAAAAATATATTAAATCTGTGAATAATCATGTGATGTGTACAGGAAACAAATAAGGTTTTTCAAGTACAGCAAACACTGTTGTGTAGTTTCTAGGTTGGACTTGTTGACACATATAAATGTCAGTAGAACAAAATAAGAATAGGTCTATATTGCTCTATGCTGTCCAAGCGGGTTTTTCTACCCAGAAAATATAGTACGGAGAGAGAGAAAACACAATTATCCTAAACACTTTTTTAGTTAAGCAAAGGTACAGAATCAACCTCCAAGAAACTGCAGTTGGTTATGGGGCAGTTTCCAAGACAACCTCCTAAGAGTAATTCCTGTTTTTTTTCTCCAAGTTACTCTGTGGAATCTCCTAAGCTTGGTGAACTAAGTGTCAAAAGCTGGTACAGTTGAATTAGCTACCCTTTTAATAATCGAACCAAAATACTTAAGCACATCACATGTGAATTAAAATGTGTTTTGATTCTGTATAATCAACTACATGTTTTAGATTTTTCTTAGACATCTTTAAATAAACTATCATTATTCAGTTGCCAACAAGGTTGCATTATGTGATGATGTTTTTAGAAATATTCTTGTATCTGAAATATATTAGCATAAGAAATGTCAGGCCTGGACCATCTCTGAAGCATTTTCTAGCAACTCTTCCCTCCCACTGCCCCAAACTGACAAGCACATGTTACACTAAAATCAAGGAGAACAGATTACAGTTCTATGTACTTTGGAATTTCATAACCAATCCTCCACCTTGCCTGCAGAAAACCAATTTCCATTTCCACTCAGATGGGTGCAAACTAAATTCAGCTACATGTGAGAATAGATCCTGGCCTATTCATTGTTTTGCACTAATATCATTTAATGGGTTGCTGTTGTGTATATCCACTTTAAATGTGTAGCTGTCATATAGAACAGTAATTTTTGATGAATACAAAGAGTATCAGTAAATCTACAATACGTGTGAGAGCTTTTAAAGTATTTGATTCCATATTAGACTACATGTGCATGAAATGAACTCAAAACACAGTGCTACTTGATGTGAAGTGTTTTCACAACTAAAAAATAAAGCTTTAAATTGCTGCTTAAAATCACTCTCTACTGATCTAGTAGCACTGTCATTCTTTACTGAAGACTAGCATTTAAACTACAGGATTATGGGATTGTGTTAGCCTTATTTAAATTTATTTGTCTGAAATATAGAGTATCAGTTGATTATATTAATACATTGTTGCTCTTCATGGCAAAACTTCACATCAAGCATCTTCCTATTCCTCTATGCCAAGAAAATATGCCTTAAAGTGTGAGTGGTGGTAAAATATTATGAAAGAACTCTTTTGTTTTGTTTTATCATTACTTGAGATTGTGGCACAATTGTTTTGATTTAATTTCTCAGGTAGGGCTGACAACGCCCAATTCCATATGAAATCATTTGACTCATAGAAAAAGTATTTAGCATTCTTTGCAGAAGGAAGAGATTAAATGTTGCTCAAGTCCAGCTCAAACAGAGATAGCACATAAGTGGCATTCCTTCTTTGCTAAATTCCAGTAGCATGCTGCCATTTCTAAACAAGAAAAAGAAGAAATTATGTGCCTGTGTTCCACTGAGGGCAGCTGTTCTTACTGCAGCTGTAGAAAAATGATGTATTTTAGTTCTTACCCACGTTTTTCAAAGCTTTTAAAACTTGAGCTTGACTGTAGCATGAGGTTGCAGTTTTCTGAGTAACTCCTCTCTGCTTATTTTCACAGTCACTCAAAACTCATGTATTGCCCTGAAAATGCTAAATGTTATTTTCATGTAGGCTGAGGGAAAAATAAATAAATAAATAAATAAATAAATAAATAAATAAATAAATAAATAAATAAATAAATAGAACGAAGAGGCTTTTACGGTAGAAACTGCTTGCACTTCACATGTTTTTCATAATGCTCTGAGTTTAGCCGTGGCTACTACGAAATGGTTTGAGGTAAGAGAGATCACGAGAGAATCACTTCTGAACACAGTTAAGTCTGTACTCGGACACAAGGGGGAGCACTAATACTTTATTGTCAGTAATTCAGGGCGACAGGACTGCCTGCGACAGGCACTGGAGTCGTTTCTCAGGCTGTCGTCATGATCCCTTGAAAATACTCATGATTTTAATTTTCCATCCTTCAGGTAAAGAACATTAGGGATATGTATGGTGGCAGATCCACTGCTGATTTTTTTATTTATTTATTGTTTTGAACGGGGAGGTAAAGATTACGACAAAATTCAAATCAGAATTGCTTTTTAATCTGTGTTTGGTTATCAGCATGTATAAATTTTACTTCCAAGACAAGAAAAAAGCTGTAAAATCATGTTGAAATTCAAACTGATTCCCTCAGATACTTATGCTAAAAAGCATAGGTAAAATACGGAAAAACAGTTTAACTGAAAACTGAGATGCTAGAACATAAGATGTAGCTTGCAGAGAGGGTCTGTGTACTTATTTCACTCCTTTGTTACATCTACCTTCAATCTTTTTTTTGCAGATATTGTTTGAGGAAAACCCAAATTTCGTAACTGGGCTTCAACAATCAGATGCTGTAGTGTAACTCTCGTCAGAGATGTCTTAGTACTTTATACTGCATTTAACAAATAAAAGTGGGATCCTTCACCTTGAAACAATATATCCCATTTTGGTAAACTTCTGTCAGTGTACTTTTTGCATAACTTATTCAGCGTTCAAATCTCTTGATTGCAGAATATAATATTGAAGTGTGACTGCATGACTGCCTATAATACTGCCAAAAATTTATGTTAGTCTGAAAGAGGTACTACTACAAGAGTATGAAAATATAGCTACAATAAAAAATAAAAATAAAAAAAGTAATGTTACAGTCATTAAGTCTGAAAGCACTGTGTTAACTTTGAAGTAGTTAATGCATACAGTTATGACTGTTTAATGCTTTGCAGAAAATCTGGGATTTCTAACTTGTTTGGGGGCAACTTTGTTGGGAACATTTTGTATGCTGTATCACTTAAACTTTTAGTGGAAGGTATGCATACATTTTAAATCCTCAGAAGCAATTAGTTAACTCTAGGACTATTTTTTAATATTTTGTTCTATTCCACACATCCAGAAGTGTCCTCCTGAATGTTTTGCCTTTGTATGGGATACCTCACTCTGGAGAGCAGGGGCATCACTTATGTGATTGCTCCTTACCCACATGAGACCATTTGTATGCAGGGTTGTGACTTTGTTTTATCACTGATGTAGGTAATATAAGCCTCTTTAAGGCACTACTAACGAGTTACTATATATATGTATCTTGCCAGAATGAGTCATTTAAGTGGTTTCCAATCTGAAGGGTGTTGCTCAATCTACTGAATTTTGAAAGGTTTTTTGTTGAAACTCTCCTTTGCACAGTTCAGGTATCTACACTGGACTCTACTGTGGCCAACATCATGTTGATGACTTACCTCTAACACTTTACCTTCTTCTTCCTTCTTTCCTTTCCCACCTCTCCATCACCTCCAAATAATTCATGCTTAAATAAATCCAGGCCAGGAAACAGTTAGTAACATCGCCCAAATTCATCTTGGTGTTGCATCTGAATGACATTTCTCTTTCAAAGAACACTAATGTTTGCTTCTAAAAGTGCACTCTGCCTTCTCAGGGACTGCTAATTTGCCACTGCTAAATGATGTACAGGCAACTCTCTGAAAAATAAATTTGTTGATCATCATCCTAATAGAAATAGTGATAAAATAAGTTAGAAAGAAGGGTGATTTTGGCAAAAGTCACTTATAATATTTTTAGTAACAAAGAATTAAATGTCCCCAAAGTCTCTAGCTAATGGAATAGACTCATCACCACCCACTTTCCCACAAGCATAGAAAAAGTGAATCAGCTTAATTATACTGAGTTTTGTGTATTCATTGATTTCCTGGTGAGTTGCAATGGATAATAAATCCTACACAGCTGTAGAAATGGAGGAGAGAAAGTCCCCTTGGACTTTTTTTGGGAGTTTGTGATAAACCTTCCACAGGCAATGTGTTTCCATGCAGTTCTTCTAGAACTAGATCATCTCTCTAGCTGGGAGATAGAATCTAAAATTATCCTTAGTGGATAGGATCACTGTTCAGAGATTTTTTAAATAATTAAACAGATACTCTAATGAGTGTGATTGCATTTTTTTTTTTTTTTTTTTTTGCTTTGTGCACTGTATGCACAAAGAAATGAATCACCAGTGATTCCCCATGTCATTGAAACACTGAGCAAAGTAAGATCCATCCCTCCTGTCCTCTCCCATGTGATTGTTCAGTAGAGAAATATTGGAGGATATTTTTTAGACTGTCCAGGCTCTTGCATACTCTGGTTTAAAGCAATTCCCTCTAGTAGAGCAGACTGTGGTAAATATGTTTTGTTGACCTAATACCACCAGAAGCAAAGAGTCTGACATTAATTTAGAAGGTCAGATACTTGATCTTGTTCTCAGCACTATTCCGGATGAACTTTCTGTCTAACTGCACTTTTTCTCTGACCCCTCTGAGCATTTCAGTTGTTTAGATTTCCTCATCTTGTGGTAAGCTAACTGTCAAATCAAAAATAGAAAAGCAAGACTAAATCTATGTGGAATTAAACAGGGGCAAATCAAAACTTCTACAACTCACAAGAGAATGTGCAAGTGGAAAAGCAAATCCAGCAAACCAGTTTTGTCTAATATTTGTGAGGAGAGAGAGGAACGTTTCTCCAGCACTGTATTCTTATTTCTTATAAACATCTACTAACTTTAAAGTACCGTTTATGTTCAATCAAATGTACTCCAGGTATTGACATGAGGCTAGTAAATGTCTTATTGGAGTTCATTTGAAAGTCTAAATGGCAAATGTTTGCACTGTCTTGGCCTACTTGTTCAAATGTACTTGTGCACTGCCTTATTAACAAAGTCTCAAACTTTTAAAGCTCGATGTAATGTGCTGGTAAGGCCACAGTTGGAGTACTGGGTCCAGCTCCCCAGTACAAGAAAGATAATGAGGTCCCGGGCAGAGTCCAGCGAAGAGCATGAAGATGATGAAGGGACTGGAACATCTCCCCTGTGAGGGAAGGCTGAGAGAGTTGGGACTGTTCAGCCTAAAGAAGAGAAGGCACAGAGGGGATGTTATCAACATTTCAACATATCAACATTTGGGTATAAATTCCCAAAGAGAAACTGTTGAGATGATGGAGACAGGTTTTTGATAATGGTGCCCAGTGACAAGGCAAGAAACAATGGGCACAAACTGGAACACAGTAAGTTCCACCTGAGCGTAAGGAAACGCTTCACTGTGGAGCTGATCAAGAACCAGTGCAGGTTGAGAAGGTTGTGGACTCCTCAACCAGAGAGATGGTGGATTTTTCCTCCTTGGAGTTTTTCAAAACTTGGTTGTGGGTAGCCCTTGCTTGAGTAGGGTAGTTGGACCAGACGTCTTCCAGAGGTCCCTGCCCACCTCAACTGTTCTGTGTTTCTTTTTTTAGTTCTTCAGAGTTAAATCTCAAATTGATTAAAGATTTCTTTGGGAATTATATTTATACCCCTGTGTTAAATTTGAGGGATACATATCTGATAAGAGCATTGACAGCTGTCTCTTAAAAATGTTATGACATATTGATACAGTGTCTTCAAATGGCACAGAAATAATTTCACTGAATGCAACAGAGTTGCAAAGATCTAAGTTGAGGATCTGCAGACATATAATAAATGAAAAATGGTCTCATTTGTTTAAGTGTCAATGAATGAAAAAGTCAACATTTCATGGTCTTGTTAATTAGAATAGAGTCAACCTTGAATGTCCCATCATTAGAAAACTACGGAGAACTGTAGAAAATGTTACAAAACCCATGAATGGTTGCTGTTTTAACCTAAATGGATACCCACAAGTCCAGGCTATGTGTGGCCACATCCATCTGTAAAGCCCAGCAAGAAAATATCTTGTTAGGTTTCTCCAGCTGCAGCGTAGCCACAAATCTTGTCTTATTAGGAAAGAATTTTCAAAATGCATTTTTGTGGAACTGCATAGCCCTCTTGTTTTTGCATCTTTTAATCTCTTGGGTTTTCTTTTTTTTACTCTTTTTTTTTTTTTTTTTTTTTTTTTATTGCGGTATTTTGTGTATGAAGCTACAGTGAAGCAAAGCACTTAGGTGAAACCTAGAGAGCTCTGTATGTGATTGTACTGACTTGCTAGAGGTCTTCTAAGCATAGACACTTGATTTGGTTAAGTTTTCACAAAAAGAGTGTAACACATTATGTGGAAGATTTTTAATCATTCCTGTTGCTGTGTGCTGTCTGTCCAGTTAACTTTAGACATACCCCATCTATGAAATATTTTCTTCCATTGCTTATGTAACAAGCAAAAAAAAAAAAAAAAGAGAGAGAGAGAGAGAGAAAGAGACAGAGAATAAAGTTTGATTTTAAACATCTTATTATACATCTTATTAGTTTGGAATTTCTTATAGTTGAATTAGTTACCATAATAATTACACTTGGTAAATTTGTACATGTCATATATCCTTCACATGGTATTTACTATGCTTTATATCTAGCCCAGCTATAAAAAAGAATTGTTACTGAAAGAAAAAATCAAACAAGAATAGATGGAACACTCTTTGCTTTATCCTCACTTATTTTCATACTTCTTTTACAATCTCCCTATATAAGCAAAACTGATGGTGTTTGAACTATACATTATTTTTCATAGATCAACTAGAGGTTATCGATAAAATGTGTAAGCATTTTCTGTTGACAACTTTTTGGAGACTAAACAAAGTACTGACAAAACCTTGCAACTGTTGCTCTAAAATATTCTTCTAGATGTAAAAGAAAACAAGTCTTGGTTAAGTTAGCATGGACACATACTGAACTGTTTTATATCTCCAGATGAACAATAAATTATTATCTCAGGAAAACTGAAGAATGTAAACTGTTATATATTTGTCATGGTCACACCTTGAAAATAAACTCTTAGATACATATGTTATATATACATATATAATGTATATTATATATATATATATATATACACATAATATATATGTATATATATATATATATGTATAATATATAATATATATTATAATATATATGTATAATATATATATGTATAGTGTATATTAATATATTAATTTTTCTTTGGGGAGTTGGATCCAGAAAATTGAGAAAACAAAAATTCTATGGGATCTGGATGCAAAGCTACATCTGGACTCAGAGGATGTTTTGGGGCCTTATGTAATAAGCCATTCATATTTTCATAAATAGCTCTTGTTACACTCATTGTGACTCACTACTTTCAGTGCTGCATCCTGGTTTTTAGATCATTTTGTAAAGTTTTAAGCTGGTTACAGTCTGCTTTGCCAGCAGTATGGAAAAGGAGAAAATGTGTAAAATTGAGTGTGTATAGTGCCTATAGTGCGTGTCAAGTGCAACATGGGGAAAAGCTGTGTGCTTTTCTCATTCTTCCTGGCCCTCCCTTTCTTTGTTCACAGAGATGTAATATCCTAATTCTGTTGGAGCACCCTGTGAATGGAACTGCTGTTCATAATTCATAGTGATGAACCGAACACACTAGGAAAGACAGCTCATGTTTCTGTTCTTGTGTAAAATAATCTCTTTCAAAAAGATGAATAGCCACTTGAGAGCCAGATTTTACATTGCCATTGCTCATGAATGATATAGAGTAGAAGGAAGAAATATGGTAACTACTCATTTTTGCCTCCTGAAAGTTACTACCTGCCTAACTCTTTAGATTTCATTGGGAGTTAGTTATGAAAGGCAAAGATATTTCAGAGTTTTTGGTATTGGCCTTATTTTTCCTTTAAAGTAAATTGATCTCCTATAAAGGCTTCAATGGGATTAACTGCATATCATGACAGTGCTTTTGAAAACGTTGACTTAGTTGTTCACTTCAGCAATTCATAGCTAAAGAGGTGTCATCAAGGCAGTGGCTATATTTAAGAGAATGATGGCTCTTTTAATGAAAGCATTTTAGCTAAGGACAAGATCTAAGGACAAATGGGAAACAAAGATTGTATACAGATTGTGTCTGTAATTAGAACAGGTAATTTAGGTGTTGTTTGCTGTTAATTAGAGCAGGTAATTTAAGCATTCTGTCTCTTTCTTGAGTCAACTTTCATAATAGCAAAATCTGAAAGAGTAGATTTTAGCTTTTGCAGAATTGCATAACATATTTAGGGAGCAAAATAAAGTTTTCAGACACATCTGGTTGAACAAAGATGTAGCAAAATCCTAGCTAAGATAATTTAGAATAGCACATATAGTGTATTTTCAACATTTCTTTAAACCTATTGGTGACCATGGTACGTCAGGGACAGGTATTCCTTGTGACTGCAATTTTACATAATCTTTATTTCATTACGAAGATGATGAAATTGGGTTACTAATTATATTAATCAGGTAGCTGGATTTCTGTGAAAAATGTAAAATGAGCAGAAAATTTTGGAAACATGGAGTGCCATGAGGGAGAGAGCTGAAGTCTGTTATTCCTCTTGGAGCAAAAGGAATCTATAATTAGCATCTGTGAAACAGAGAAGTCAGCAGAGGATGGATGAGATTTGGAAAGATTGTAAAAGATCATAAAATAAGTGTCTTGCCTGAATCAGTGTGTTTTGTTTCAGCAGAATGAATCTGTTTAACAGCTTCATCTTTTTGTATGTCTTCCTTGAAAATCAAGTTAAGAGATAAAAACAGATTGGTAGTTTTGAAAGAATATTGCAAAAGATTGGTATATTATTATTTAAATCTTCCTTTTAGTTGTCAGTGAAGACAAAGTTGCTATGGGTACAGTAGTTGCAGATTTCCTACCATTGTTACTTCACGGGTTTAACTTCTCTTCCATGTATTTAGAGCTTAATCACATCAGAATATTCATGCTAACATATCGTCAGTTTTTTGATCTTTCAGTTACAGTTTTAGTAATGACAGACTATGAAATTGTTGATGATACACTTGTTGATGATATGATAAATGGACATGTAATAGGCATAAAAATTAAGCAAAGTTAAGGCTAATGAATTATAATTAACTGTCATTTAAAGAGGTTCATCTGCACTGAATTTTCTGAAATATTTCATTTTTAATCTAGTGCAAACAGTAAATTATTTCGTTTCTCAGTTCTGGTCAGCTGTGCTCCTGTATGGGTCATTTACTATTGGCATGAGAATAGATTTATCACAAGCAGTATGTGTTACTTGTGATCATATTCGATTCAGTGAGTCAGGTGTTTCAAAACAGAACTAGATAACCCAAGTCTCAAACTTCCTTTAATTTTTGATCACTGCCTGTAGCAGTCTATCCTAAAAGACCACTTAGCTGTCACCTTTTTGGTCTAATAGTCACAAAATTGTAAAAATTCTTAAGGAAAGCAATTTAGTGAATGCCCTGTAATCCTGAGTGCACCTTGCTCTCAGTCGAGGAAAGCCCCTCCTTGACTTGAAAAGTGGGGTTTTAGCCCCACAGACAAGGGTCTAAGATAACAAATAGTCAGTGTTACCATAGGGTGATCTTCAAAGTTCTACTTGGAGCCTTTTTTGAAAGGTGTCTCTCTTGAATCTTAGGATTTATTCATTAACAAAATCTTGGAGTATTTGTGTCAGGCCTTACCTACATCTGTAGATACCTTTGTCCCTACTCCTAGTTTAGAAAATCTTTCTTTTTAAACGGGAGGAGAGGGACCAAATAGGGTGGCAAAGAAGAATGAAGACCTCTTAGGCTTGCCATAATTTTTCTTCTGTTTGTGATTAGGGAAATTTTACTTGCAACATTTTCACTTAAAACTTGATGTAATTGATTCACTTGTGACTATATTGCTAGGAAGCTGTAAGCCAGTCTTTCTCCTCCTTGTTTAGAACAAAGTTGGCAAATAGGCTTACTCAGTCCTGTGAAAATGGGAATGGCTAAAGAGAAATCTTCTGGTCTAAAGCATATTGGTTTGTTTTCTCCTGCCCTGGAAAAGGGAATGATGGTTGGACTTATCTTGTAACGCTTCTGAAACTAAAATGTGGGTTTAAGGATTTCTCTGAGCTGTCGCCCTACTAACTGGGTAGAAAGGAATAATGTAATTATGGACTGATGCTGGGGAAAAGAGAGTCAGAGGCCTTTTTGTCATTTCCCTTTTTCCTAGGAAAATTTGTGGGCTCTGGCTCTGGCTCTCTGAGAATTACAGAGTCAGATGTTATTTAGAGCAACCGCTAGGCTTTAGAACTAATGGTTCACTGCAGTTCCAGTCACAGAGAGCAATAAGGGGTATTTTAATTTATAATATATAGGTATGCTAAGAGAGGGGCTGAAAAGGCACAAGTAGCTTGGCTGTGCTGTCTGAATTGGAGTATCACAGTCACATAGCCATACTGTGAGAACATAATGCTGCTTTTGAGTTCCATTTAGGAGTGAGATGTGGAGACACAGGATAACCTATTAGCTGTTAGTGACACACAATTCCTATATGTCGGTTACTTGAAGATTATAGAATCATAGAATCATTAAGGTTGGAAGAGACCTCCAAGATCATCTGGTCCAACCATCACCCTACCACCAATGTCACCCACTAACCCATGTCCCTAAGCACCACATCCAACCTTTCCTTAAGCACTCCCAGGGATGGTGAAACCACCACCTCCCTGGGCAACCCATTCCAATGCCTGACTGCTCTTTCTGAGAAGAAATGTCTCCTCATTTCTAACCTAAACCTCCCCTGGTGCAACTTGAGGACATTCCCTCTAGTCCTATCACTAGTTATCTGCGAGAAGAGGCCGACCCCCAGCTCCCCACACCTTCCTTTCAGGTGGTTATAGAGACCAATAAAGATAAGTCCTAATGGAAGTTCTCAGCTGCAAGAAAGCTGCTAGGTATCCTTTCTTTGAGTGGTTTTTGCGTAAAAAGGGGAAATCACAGATACATAGTTTGCTTCTGTGGGTTAACAGTTACGTGAATATCTGTCTATCGACTCCTTTTATCTAGTAGGTTTCAGAGTGTTTCTCTCTGGGCAAAGGTGTTTGTTTTGTTTTGTTTTGCTGTTCGTTTTATTTTTTTCCATGCAGTAATATTTCATATCTTCAAAACCTGTTCCAAGGTGTAGAAAACAGAGATGGTTTCACTAAGGACAAATCTTGACTGGCAAATTTGTTGTCCCTCTACAATGGGGAAACAACATTGATGGATAAACGAAGACTAACTGATATCATCTACCCAGATTTGTGCATTTCACACTGTTCCTCATGATATCCTTGTCTCTAAATTGGAGAAGCATGGATTTGATGGGTGAACAGTTTGGTGGGTAAGGAATTGGCTCAAAGAGTTGTGGTTAATGGCTCAATGTCCAGATGGAGACCAGTGAGGAGTGGTGTACCTGAGGTCAGTTCTGGGACTGGCACTGTTTAGCATCTTTGTCAGTGACATGGACAATGGGATTGAATGCACCCTCAGTAAGTTTGCTGATGACACCAAGCTCTGTGGTGCAGTCGACAAGCTGGACAGAAGCCATCCAGAGGGACCTGGACAGGCTTGAGGGGTGGGCCTGTGTGAACCTCATGGACTTCAACAAGGCCAAGTGCAAAGTCCTACATCTGGGTCAGGGCAATCCTAAATATGAATACAGGTTGGGTGGAGAATAGATAGAGAGCAGCCCTGCAGAGAAGAACCTGGAGGGGATACTGTTGGATACTGTTGGATGAAAATCTCAGCATAAGCTAGAAATGTGTGTTTGTGGCCCCAAAAGAAAGCCAATGGTATCCTGGGCTATATCAAAAGAAAGGAAGCTAACAGGTGAATCAAGGAGGTGATTCTTCCTCTCTGCTACATTCTTGTGAGATCCTACCTGGAGTACTGTGTTCAGCTCTGGGGATCCCAGCATAAGAATGACACAGAACTTTTGGAGTGAGTCCAGGCTGCCTCCTATTTGCTTTCTCACTGGTGTGGTCCTCACAGGTTTTGAGGCATTTTATAATAGTTGCACAATGCTTCTTCTTTCTCCAATATGTTACCTATCAATGCACCCCAGCAGTGTGGTTTTGATGACTGGCTTTTTCCATGAGGTAGCAATGGCTCAGACTTGTTATATATATATTTATATATATAGATATTTTTTTTTTCTTTTCCAGTGGACAGATTTAAAAATGTATATGAATATGAATTTGTTATTCATATAGAATGAATATTACAGAATCACAGAATCACAGAATTTCTAGGTTGGAAGAGACCTCAAGATCATCAAGTCCAACTTCTGACCTAACACTAACAGTCCCCACTAAACCATATCCCTAAGCTCTACATCTAAACGTCTTTTGAAGACTTCCAGGGATGGTGACTCCACCACTTCCCTGGGCAGCCTGTTCCAGTGTCTAACAACCCTTTCGGTAAAGAAGTTCTTCCTAACATCTAACCTAAAACTCCCCTGGCGCAACTTTAGCCCATTCCCCCTCGTCCTGTCACCAGGCACGTGGGAGAACAAACCAACCCCCACCTCGCTACAGCCTCCTTTAAGGTACCTGTAGAGAGCGATAAGGTCGCCCCTGAGCCTCCTCTTCTCCAGGCTGAACAAGCCCAGCTCCCTCAGCCGCTCCTCGTAGGACTTGTTCTCCAGGCCCCTCACCAGCTTCGTCGCCCTTCTCTGCACCCGCTCAAGCACCTCCATGTCCTTCTTGTAGCGAGGGGCCCAAAACTGAACACAGTACTCGAGGTGCGGCCTCACCAGAGCTGAGTACAGGGGGACGATCACCTCCCTAGCCCTGCTGGCCATACTGTTTCTGATACAAGCCAGGATGCCGTTGGCCTTCTTGGCCACCTGAGCACACTGCTGGCTCATATTCAGCCAACTATCAACCATCACTCCCAGGTCCTTCTCTGCCTGGCAGCTCTCCAACCATTCCTCTCCCAGCCTGTAGCTCTGCTTGGGGTTATTGCGCCCCAGGTGCAGGACCCAGCACTTGGCCTTGTTGAACTTCATGCATTTGACCTCAGCCCATCGGTGCAGCCTATGCAGATCCTCCTGCAGAGCCTTCCTACCCTCGAGCAGATCGACACACGCGCATAGCTTGGTGTCATCTGCAAACTTACTGAGGGTGCACTCAATGCCCTCATCCAGATCATCGATGAAGATATTAAAGAGGACCAGCCCCAGCACCGAGCCCTGGGGGATGCCACTAGTGACTGGCCTCCAACTGGACTTGACTCCATTCACCACGACTCTTTGGGCCCAGCTATCCAGCCAGTTTCTAACCCAACGAAGCGTGCGCCAGTCCAAGCCAAGAGCAGCCAGTTTCTTGAGGAGAATGCTGTGGGAGACGGTGTCAAAAGCCTTGCTGAAGTCAAGGTAGACCACATCCACAGCCTTTCCCTCATCCACCCAGCGCGTCACTTTGTCATAGAAGGAGATCAGGTTCGTCAAGCAGGATCTGCCTTTCATAAAGCCGTGCTGACTGGGCCTGATCGCCTGCTTGCCCTGCAAGTGCTACGTGATGACTCTCAAGAGGATCTGCTCCATGAGCTTCCCTGGCACTGAGGTCAAACTGACAGGCCTGTAGTTTCCCGGGTCTGTCCTCCGGCCCTTCTTGTAGATGGGCGTCACATTTGCTAGCCGCCAGTCAACTGGGACCTCCCCCGATAGCCAGGACTGCTGATAAATGATGGATAGTGGCTTGGCCAGCTCCTCTGCCAGTTCTCTCAGTACCCTTGGGTGGATCCCATCCGGCCCCATCGACTTGTGCACATCCAAGTGCCGTAGCAGGTCACCAACCAGATCTTCATGGATAGTGAGGACCACATCCTGCTCCCCATCCCCTTCCACCAGCTCAGGGTACTGAGTATCCAGAGAACAACCGGTATTGCCGCTAAAGACTGAGGCAAAGAAGGCATTGAGCACCTCCGCCTTTTCCTCATCTCTTGTAACTAAGTTTCCCCCCGCATCCAGTAAAGGATGGAGATTCTCCTTAGTCCTCCTTTTTGTGTTGATGTATTTATAGAAACCTTTTTTTTTATCTTTAACGGCAGTAAAGTATTCATATCCATACTTATTCATATTCAATATTCATATTTATTTATTATATGAATATTAAAAATGAAATGAATATGAATTTCAACTGTCATTTGGACACATCTCTCTCTCTCTTTTCATTTCAAAATTCAATTTACCATTCTCACTATTTTAAATTTTCAATGCTTTTGCTGACCTCACACACTCTTTTTTTCCCCACTAGAAAAAAAAAAACACAACATGTAGAGTTTTAAAGGGAAAAACTTGGAAGAAAGCTCTCAGTGGCCTGTATTTCAGCTGAGAATAAGTCCGAAGAGCATAGTTATTTAAACAGAAGGAACTTAAAAGATGATTTTTTATATGGGAACCAGAAAATGCAAAAAGAAGTTTTTCTGCTAAAATTACAAGTTATCTTTACACAAAATTTAGCTCTGTCTCTAACTATGTACATTAGTAATAGTAATTATAACATTTTTCAAGTATTTACTGTTTTATCCAAGCTATCCTCATATAGAGGACAAGTTCTAAATTTGGATATAGAAGCAGGGCCAAATTCTCATTTTAGACTCATGTGTTAGCTATGACCTTTTTTTTTTTTAGTTAAAAAAAAAAATAAATATGTTGCAAATAGATTCTTAACCCTAGCTGCAGCTTTTCACTAAAAATAAACACTAAAAAAATCAGTTATTTACTTAAACTGTATTCTGGTTTAACATTTATTTTGCTCTTAGGCTAATGAATATGAAGAGTTGGAGCAATTCCTATTAAACTGGAAAATATTAATAGAGTACCACCACTCTGAATGCAGCTAAGAGGACACAAATAATGTTTCTAACTAAAAGTGTTATTGGCTCCTACTCCACTCTTTGATCTTTGCAGCTCATAGACAAGGTGTAGAAGGGCTTTTTCACCCTGAGGTCCATGTTAGGCATGATAGCACATGCAGCAAAAGCCTTTCCAGAAGAGCCCTAGGCAGACAGAACTTCTGAAAGCCACCTCTGTGTCCATTCTCACCTTTCTCTTCTGTTCTACTGGAGGATTCCTATTGTGTGTTTCATTTTGTGTTGAAATTAAAGTGTTGGTGGCAATGGCACACGAGGCAGAAAGAACCCTCACAGATGTATGAAGTGGGTGTGTAGCTAAACATTGTGTGTTTGTAAACTCAGTTTGTTCAATCTGGGCATTTTGCAGACAGGAGATCCCAGTGTTGCTCCTTGTTACTTCTTTCTCTAGAAAGCATTGTGATTTGAAAGCCAAAGCTTTTTCCTTAAAAGGATGTGCTATAGCTATTAAGCTATGTTTGTGTTATATGACACAAATGGCACAGATCAAAATGCTTCGGTGGTGATTTCCCCCTTTTTTTGTCTCCATTATTTGCCTCCCACCTTACCCCAATAGTTCAAGGAAAAGTTGAACTAAAGTGGTTGTTACTTCAGTAACCTGTTTTTAAAACAACTGAAGAATAGCTATAAGTATGCTGGGAAAACTTGAACAAAGGAACAAGCCATAGAAGTGTTTCTTCAAAATGAAGTGTGGTATGTCAGTAAAGAACACTTTATTGTTCTTATGGCTTACTGGTTCATGCCTGAGTTTGTCAAGGTCTCAAAGATACTTTAGCTAGAGTTTCAAATACAATTAGAAACAAATAAACTTTTACTAAATCTAGGAATTATCTGCTAATAGAACTCATTTAGAGCCCTGGACCACAGGAATGTGAGCAGAGAGTGTTTATGTGGGTCACCATAACCTCTCTGCAGGCATCTCAGATACCACTAGTGTCTAAGATAACAATTAGTTTGACATCTGGAAATAGTGGCAAATAAAGCTTTCAAAATCCTGGTATCTGATATTTTTCACAGCTGTATCAATTAGTATGAATCAGTATGAATGTCTCTCCTGGTGAATAGCTGACTCGGCAGGGCATGTTTCCTATGAGATGCTGGTGTGGAGAGCATGCCTTCCTGCTGCTCCGTGCAGAAAGAGCGTCATGGGCTCTTGCATAAGAGCAAGCCTTTTCTGCTGAGATTATACTGGGGTTGTGCCCTTCATGGCATGTAGAATAGACCAGAACTACAGAGATCAGCATCTGAGCAGGAAAAAAAGAAGTGTAGCCTGGCTGTCTCTCTTTTGCTGAAGTAATTTTTCATGTGGGTGAGGTGTTCTTACAGCCACTGACTATCTCAGTGTGGACTTAATGCACTCTGTGAATTCAGGCTTTGCTGGGGAAACCCAGCAAGAAAAATTCTTCTGTCTGGTGGTCCACAGGCCTGCAGTGCATCCCCCCTGCCCTGCTGAGGCTGAGACACTGGGGGTTCTGCACCTCCCAGGCACCTGCTGTGCCAGGGCTGTTACCTAGGGCTGTTTCAGGGAGATGAACTTGTGGCTCCAGTGAAGTGGTATTTTATGAAGCTGTAATTTCTGGAATGCTTTACTGGTTTGGACAGTAGGAGCCATCTGGTGCATAGGCAAAGCTTCTTGTATGAAAAAAATAAAGGGTTTTCCCTCTTCTTTAGTTCATCTATGTACTAGTTTGATCTGGTGTTTAAGTGCTACCTTAATGTATTTTGAAAGGTTTTCACATAAATGGTCCAAAGACTTTCAGAGGGTTGCTTTTGGCCTAGCAATTACTTTCTGACGACACATTTTGCCTATGTTGTGACCTACTACATGTAGAAAGAATTTCCAAGAAATATGATCTACCTAAAACTCCTATTACTTCTGCAAGTTTCTTTTCTGCCTGGGACACAGCAATCTGAGTTGTCTCATGTACTGGCCCAAAAGGCTGAATAAACCATGAGAAGTGGTTGCTTTTGTAGGAAATAATTCCATAAATGAACCTGATTATAGTATATGACTGTGGAAGCCACCCAAGAAGATGGATACATGGCTCCTATCCCTGGATCCCTGGAGATAACAGCCTAGTGACCACAAATTCTAGCATTATTTTGTTTGTTTGTTTCTTTGTTGTTTTGTTTTGTTTGTTGTTTGATGGAGAGTACACTAGCATGGGAGAAAAAAAAGCAGTTTATCATACTGCCTTCTTTGCAGCAGGTACCTTATCCTATGGTTCGTCATTCACGATGTACATATGCTAGTTTGTGCTGAGATGGGGCACGTCTTAAAACATGCAGTCCCAGGAGGTTAGTGCATGCATTTGTGCGCTGTGCTAGGATGTGGACACCACATCACTAGTATGATGTTTCACTAATTCAGCAGTGGCAGGGTGTGCACATGGCCCTTTGGTTTTGTACTTTGAACTAAAAAGTCACCAGAAAATAATAGTTATGATTGGAACCAGAGGGATGGAGCGGGGCAGGCTCAGGCCAGCAGTGTGCTGTGAAGGCAGTCCTGCTGGTCCACAGGTTGCCAGCCCTGAGCAGGCTGGATAAAAGGCATTCCTCACCAAACCAACCTAAAGGCTGTGGTTCTGTCCCCGAAGCAGGAGCCAGGGACTGCAGACACAATCATTGCTGTGGCAGAGGTCTTGCTAAATTTAGAAGTAAGCCTCTCTTAGATTTGCCTTGGTCTGACCCTGAGTAGGGGGATGGGGTAACATCCTTGGTCTGTTTTTGGGTTGTAGGAGAGAACTGCATTCTTATTTTTATAACATAATTATAGTAGACAGTCAGGTCCACAGCTGAATCCTCCTTTCCTTTACTCTCTTCACTTTTTATCTGGGGTAGAAAAACAGGCCTTTTGTAATTTTCTCCTAAGATATGTTCTGTGACAAGAGAGTTCAGTGGTTTCTCTTAACACTGGAACAGTTGTTTTCGTTACTGCTTGGACTGCCTTGCTCCTTCTCTCGTGCAGCTGTATGTAAATCACAGAGGAACAGATAATCCATGTCCTCTGGTATAAGGTTAATGCCTAAAAATATTCTTAATGTGAAAAATGATCAAAGACGGAGAACACGGGTTGCCTGTGTCTTTAGTGGGTATAAAAATTTTGCTTATTTAAAAAGAAGAAATCTCTGGAACCCACTTGCACTGCTGGTACGACCAGCAAAGCTGATGGTGCTGTGAAATCACCTACAGATTACAAGGAGATTAAGTGTTTCAGTGGTAAATTGAAGAAATATTAGGAGCTTTCTTAACTTATTTGTTGATATGGCTGTTAAGGAAAAAGAAAATCACAAATCTGGATGTTCTTTCAGTTAATATTAACCATCTGCCTGATTTAGTCTACTTTTCTGGCAGGACTTTTGCTTTTGTGGTTCTTTTTCTTTTCTTTGTGATTATGAAGCAATCCCCAGTGGCATGTTAGAATCACCACTATAAATGCTGACAATTGTTCTGGGGTTAGCTTCAAAGGCTTGCAAAACCCACAATGTTAAATCTATGTCTGAAACTGGCATACTCACTCTCTACAAATGGGTAGTTTGAGTGCAAGTTGCCCTCAGCTGCAGACACCCTGCAGATTCTTTTAATGCAGGAAAGCTTGCCAAATGCAAAAACTCAAAAAATCAAAACTCTGTGTTCAGGTCACTGTCTGAATGTAGCGGGGTGCTGGAGCTCCCAGGTCAGGAGCAGCTGGTTAAGGCAGAGGAGGACAGAAGTTCCTGCTGCAAATACGTGGTTCCCCTGAAGACATGTGGTGTCAGAAGTGGTTAATTGTTGCTGCAGCTGTCCTCAAACTGATTGGAAGCCAAGGGAAAAATATGCAAGGCTGCTTTTTAGACAGATTAGTGCTTCTGCCTAAAAGACCTGTTGTGGTGTAAGTGTGTGTGTGTGTGTTATTCTGCCTGCCTTGATTTCACGGGTGTTTGCTGTCATTTGTGTGATTGGACGGGACTGGAATTCGACCCATTACCTCCAGCACAGCTTTGGTCACAAAGAAAATTTAAGGCACTGTGCATAGGAACAGGAACTGGGTTTAAGTCTGCATCCCACTGAGCTAGAAGCTGCTTTGCCTTCAACTGAAGTGATACTGTGAATGTGAATGTGAATCTACACAGAGAGAAAGGAGGAGAAATTTTATTCTAAAGTTATGTTTGTTTTTTAAGGTATACTAGAAAAATTGAGTTTCAGACATGTTTAATAAAGGAAAGTACACAGTTGTAAAGAAAATAACCTATTCACATGCTAATGTATTTAAAAAATGATGGTTTGAAACTAGAAATCTTCATTCTCTGCTATGATGTTAAGGATGAGGTGAGTTAAGATGTCTTTCAATATAATAATGGATTAATTCCCTGTTCATCCTTTTCATCCTTGTTTGGAGACAACTCTCAACTGTGCTGCTCAAAGCATCATTTTTAAGCACAGATGTCTATGGTAGGACCTCCGTTTGTTGTTGTTGTTGTTTTTTTTTTTTCAGTGTCTGTATCAATTGCATACATCTCTGTTTGGCCTTTAGGTGGTCATTAGCTTAAATTTCCTAATCTAATTCTGATCTTGTGTGTCATTCTTTCATGATGTAGCTCTAGTGATGTTAATGCTGCTGCTTATGATTCATAATGAGAGGTGCATTTTCAGTTTGGTAAAATTCTTTTAAAAATGAAGACAGCATTTAACAATGTTTTCCAAACAAAGAGGCCCTGGGTTATTCACTGATTCCATTACTCATGACCCAGAGAGATTCTGTGATACAGAGGCAATAGCATACTGAGCCAGCTTCTCCCTTTGCATAGTTTTGCTGAGCAGAGAGAAAGAGATGTGGCCATCTGGGTGTACTGGCAAATTAAAGTTGATCTGAAAAGAAAATGTGGCTTCTTAATGGGTATTCACACTTTGCAGTTTCCTCCCCACAACTGTTTCTTCCTAAACTCTTGATCAGTTTTTCCATCAGAACTGTGGCAACCAACTCAATGAGCTGTTCAGAGGTTCTGGCTACTTTTGTTTAAGAAACACCTCCACTGGATGCCAGAGGGAAAAAAAAATAAAAATAAAAAATAAAAATCTTTATGTCTACATGTAGATGTTCTAGTGGCTAACAAAGTTTTTGGTGCTGTTGGGACTACTTTTCTCTCTCAAGTGTAAAATAGTGGTGAACAAAGACATGATAAAGTACAATATAAATTAATGTTTTCTTTGTTTCCCATGTGGTTTCCATGGTTGTACATGTTTTCAGTTTGCAGCGTTTCTAGGTGACCGAAGTCCTTCACCTGTTTCCATTAGCAGATACAGAAAGTCTGTTTCTTCCTTCAGTAGGAGCATAGCTGAATCACTGATCATATATATTTTTTAAATTAAAATGTATCATCAGTTTTTGAAATCAAGATCTGATCCTGTTTTGTTTTGTCATTTTACCATTTTCTTTGGCCACTACAGAAATCAAATATGAATTGATATTCCATTATTCTTTGGCCTTTTATGACCTTCATTTTCCACTTACAGCATTTGATGTGATGTTTTGCCACACTGAAACTCTGGAAAGACTTAGTTAATAATATTCAGAGAGCATTACAAACAGAGACAAGGAGATATATCACTGTGAGACAGACTGAAGTAGGCTGACTACTTAATTCTTCCTGTGCAACATTTTCAAAGTATGCGTATTGAAACAGTAGTGTATTTCTCATTTATGCTCATCAAGAGTCTTTGAATCTTTATAAAATTATACACAGAGAGACATGAATGACTAATAACATTTTCAAAAGCAGGATATTGTGTAAAAAAGGTAGCATTAGACACAATCTATGACCATAGCAAAGTTAAATGTGACTGACTCATGAGTGCTTGACATGTTGTAATAGGGTTTCTGTTATTTAGGCTCATTAAACTTCAGTTTCCAATTCTAAGAGACTCATACGGTTCTATTTCTGCTTTGAATTAGCAAAAATCAGAGCTTTCAGTTCTACTCTCATTTTGTAATAACCCTGGCAATTAAGGAATAACACACTAGCCACAAACAAAGAAGCAATTCCTGCCTTAACGAGTTTGTGGTCAAAATTCGACAGCCCTTATGTTCACCAGCTGTTTTACACCACTCTACTTGTACTTTCTTCTTAAATTCTCCCGGATTTCCTCCTGAAAAGTAGTTACACTGGCTTAGGAAGGCTTTCTCCTAGTTTTCATAAGTTTATGGGAGATCAGAATTAGAATCTGTATGTGATTTATGTTTATAAACATTTATGAAGACTCACATGCTGTATGTCTGTCCTTAAACCAGATGCTTCCCTATTTTCTCTCTGCATAAGTCTCTGCTCTGCTGGTTGATTGGAAATTCCTCTTTTTTAAGAAAACTAGTATAGGTAGGTCTTAGGCATAAATGATTTCAATGGAGAATTGTGTTATGTGTTTTTTGCATAATGTCTTTAATACAAAAATGATCTTATGTTCCAAAGGGTACCAAATTTCCCCAAGAGCCTGGAGGAAAAAGCAGCTGCTGTTTTCACACTCATGTTGTGTGTGAAGCTGTCTGCAGCAATAATGAAAATCTCCTGGCAACACTGAACCTGAGGACTCCAGGCAGGAAGACTTTGTTGATCATGGCATACCTTTTGGCATAGATTTGCACATGTCTTTTCCATTGAATTTCTGGCTTCTTCAAAATGAGACAGCTTGTCTCAATAGAAATACACTCTCTTTGCATGCTCACTGTAGCTTTTCATAACCATTTCACTTTACTGCTGCCACATCCGTGCCAAATTCTAAGCTAGCCATGATCTTTTCAGCTCAGCTCAGACTTGTCGGTATCTTTGCATGGCATTACACCATTAAACACAGTTCACTTTTACTTTAACTCACTCGTTCCTTTGGCATATTTTATCTCTGATTCTACAGAGCCTACAGACCAAAGTCTGCAAGTGTTTACAGTGCTGATTACTGTGTCGAATGATTACCACGGTGTCTTCTTTAATATACATACACATAACCCAACAGGAATTCACAATGCATATTCAGTCCATGACTTGAAAGCATCTAATTTTAGGGAAAGAGAATCCAGTGTGTTAAGCCTTTGATACAAAAACAGGTCCCATTGTGACATTTTCTACGCCTGTGTTAACAGCAGGAATGGGTGGTGTTATTCCTGGTCAGGTTGAGCACATAGCCCTCAGCCCATCTAACAGGCAGATAATTGTCTGTGGAGGTAAGATGACATATAGAAGCCTGAGTAGTTACTCCAAGCCTTTTATTTTTAAATGATATCTGTTCCTGTGGTGTTTTGATTACACTGAAACCATTCTTTTGCTGTTGTTCCTGTTGTTTTTTGTTTGTTTGTTTGTTTGTTGTTGCTCTTCTCCCTTGCACTCCTGCCCTGTGCTTTCTGAAGACTTCCCATTGAGCAGGGATGTACAGAGACTCCTCTTCACCTCCAGCACCTCACGCCTTTGAGTCCCTGTCTCTCTGTGCTGTCAGGGCCGAACAACTGATGTAAGAAAATAAAGTGATTAATTCCTTACCAGCCAGTTACTGTGATCCTTGCCCCGGCCTGGCTTCCCTTCTTGCTGGTTGACTCACGTGGTTGTTTGGCTGCCTGCTGTAGGCAGGAATAAGGGAAGTGCTGGTGTGCTCGTGAAAGTGACATGGCCAGTGGCTTTGCCCACCAAGGTGGAACAGTGCAAGGTGTTGCTCCTTGTGTGGCTGCGTGTGACACGACCACTACACCCCACCAGGCAGAGAGGTGTGGGACAAGAAACAGAAGCCAGGCAGGCACCATCCCCAGAGCCATGGGGCCAGGGGCACACAGGCATGCAGAGGGCACAGACAGGAGATGGCCACCCAAAATACATTTTGGGGGATAGTCTTCAGGCCCTTGGTGCTTGCCCTCAGATACATGAACACTAAATATTTTAAAACCCAAAAGTCTGTTGCAATGTGTGGTGTGCCCTAAATCCTGTTTTTTGAAAAAAAAAAAAAAAAAAACACAAACTAATTTTTTTTTTTTGCATATGTTAGTTTCCTTGAGGAGTTAGGACCTCCTAAATTTGTAAGGATCTTTGTTTTCATCAGCGCAAATGAGAATGGTGTTGTCCACAAAACGTAAACTTAACAAAAATTAAAAAAGCAACAACAACAAATCCCCACTTATTTAAACCTATTTTTAACAAATAATTTATTTTTTTTTTTTGGAAAAGTAGCTATAAAATACAAAGAGGCTATTGAAATAGTCACTTAAATGGATGCACCTAATATAAAGAGAAAGTAAGGCTATCACAAGTGCCATAAGACTTCCTCTAGCAGTGGGTGGTTTACTTTCCAAGAGATAATATAAAAATAATTGGATATAGAGACACCAAACACCCTAAGTGGTTTCAAAATAAACCATATTTACTTGTATACCAAAGTAACATGGTATCAAGTGTTTTCAAATTCACGGATATGCCTGCAATAATAAGGTAATGCAATGCCTGCCTCTGAAACTACTTAGAGATAACCAATATCTTTTCCAGATTCCAAGAATTTATTGACTGTATTAGCAGTTCTTTATGTGTAAGAAACCTCCCAGAAAAAGGCCACAGGCTGCTCCTCTGATAGTGAGCTCAGTTTGCTACTGAAAACAGGAAAATATCATTTGCTGTATGGGTGTTTTTATTAAGCTGCAGCAGCTGCAGCATTAAAAAGGCTCGGAAGAGCATTTTATTTTGTTGTTTGTTTGTTTGTTTTTTCATCTGTGTCCTGGTTTCAGTTAGGACAGAGTTAATTTTCCTTCTAGTAGCTGGTAGGGTGCTATGTTTTGGATTAGGATGAGAAGAGTGCTGATAACATGCTGATGTTTTAGTTGCTGCAGAGCAGTGGTTACACCAAGCCAAGGACGTTTCAGCTCCTTGCTCTGTCCTGCCAATGGGCAGGCTGGGCTGCAGCAAGAGCTGGGAGGGGACAGACCCAGGACAGCTGACCCAAACTGGCCAAAGGGGTATTGCATACCATCTGGGGTCATGCTGAACAATAGATAGGGGTGGCTAGCCGGGGTGGGGGGCTGGCTGCTCGGGGTTAGGCTGGGCATCGGTCAGCGGGTGGTGAGCAATTGATTGTGCATCACTTGTTTGTACACATTATTAGTAGTAGTACTATTATCATTATTATTATTGTTAGCATTATTTCCCTGTCTTAATAAACTGTCTTTATCTCAATCCACAGGCTTCACTTTCCCACTTCTCTCCCCTATCCCAGAGAGGGAATGGGGAGGGTGAGTGAACAGCTGTGTGGTGTTTAGCTGCCAGCCAGGTTAAACCACAACAGTCCTTTTGGCACCCAACATGGGGCACGAAGGGTTGTGATAACAACAGATCTGACCAGAGTGTGTTAAACTAAAATTGGTGTAAGTATTAGACCTGCTTAATAGTTGCTAGTCACAATGCTGATTGCTTTAATCTCAAGTCTGCTGTGCCTGTTTTCCAAATTGAGTTTTATAGCATTTTACTTTCTGTATGTGCTCCCTGTCGTGCTGTTTATCCTTTCCAGGCCCTGGTTTAAGATTGTTATGGTACTGTGCAGTGTAACAGTGGCTTATGATACAATGAAATTTCTGATAAATTTCTGATCATGACTCTAACCTGATATTTGTACTCAGCACTGTTGTCAACCATACTTTGGAAACCATAGCTTGGAAACTATTAACAATTACACCTATTGCCTTTTTTTTTTTTTTTTTTTTTTTTTTTTTTGTCAGGGAGCCAATCTATGGAGGGGAAAGGGGAAGATATTTTTTCCTACTTGTTCACTCTCCCTTTCTCCTTCACTGCCCTCTTATCCTCTGAGCTTGTTACAATAGTTCTTCAAGATGTTGAATATCCTTGGGATACTCATACCAACATGTTCTTGTTGTTATGTCTCCTGAATGCACTTCAGGTTTTGTTTGAGGTTAAAACAACTACTTAGAAATCTCACTCAGAGATCTGTCCTGAGGCAGGATAGTTGTGAGTGGCAGGGAGTGTGGGAGGATATGGGCAGGTTTCTAGAGCAGTGGGCACCTCTTGTGTTTTGGAAATTCACCCCTGAACAACTGCAAAATCCTAAAAAAAAAATGGTAAAATGATTGAAAAAAGGGTGTCATGACTCTGGCAGTTCCAAAGTGACATAAATCACTGTAATATGCTGGGGTCTGGCCCGTGCCTATCGAGCTGCAATTAATGCTATCAACCTAGTGACAGACCCTGCAGCCACTCCAACCCCTACGATGTACCCTGCAGCTGCTCCAGCTTCTGCAGCCGCTCCAGTTCCAGCTTCTGCAGCCGCTCCAGCTCCTGTGGCTGGGTCAGAGAAATGAGCTGTAGCAGTGCAAGTTTCCTCTGTAGAGAAAGTGAAAAAATGGTATAGATGTTCAAGTCATTTAGAGCGCAGAGAGTCTTCTGCTAGGTCTAGGTACAGAGAAGACGAGGATGGGCCATCAAGGATGCAGGACGATGGGGATGAGGATGACGAAAAATCAACAGTAACTACCCGAAACCTATACCAGCGTGAGCTATGAGATGTGCAAAAAGATTTTGGTCCCTGCATAGTTGAGCAGCTTGTCACCTGGATGCTCCAGTGCTGGGACACCGGAGACAATTGTGTGGAATCAGATGGCAAGCAAGCCAGGCGGCTGGGATCTCTTGCTAGGGACTCAGGCATTGACAAAACAATTGGAGATGGAGCACGATCTCACAGCCTCTGGAGCCATCTCCTGTCAGCTGTGAGGGAAAGGTATCTCTTCAAGGAAGAACTTGTATGTCTACCAGGCAAGTGGACCACTATGGAGAAGGGAATCCAGTACCTGAGGGAATTAGCCGTACAGGGGGTGATTTATGAGGACCCAGACCTCGGACAAACATCCACAGATCCAGATGAAGTCAAATGTACATAACCCATGTGGCGGAAGTTTGTACGGAGTGCACCATCATCATAAGCCAGCTCATTGGCAATAATGGCCTGGAAAGAGGATGAGGAACCCACAGTGGATGAAGTGGCTAAACAACTCTGGCAGTATGAAGAAAGTTTCTCCTCCTCCTTACAGGCCTGCGTCTCAGCTGTGGCTAAACTTTCTGAAGAGTTCCACCAACTTAAAGAGAATCCCCACCTGAACAAACCAGTGTCCACCGACCAAAAGAGAACACTTGGGAGAAACTGTCTGAAAAGTTCCAGCAACTTGAAGAGAGATTAATTTCCTCCCCACCTGTACAAACCAATGTCAACTATCAGGGTAAGCGTCCATCCACTCAAGGAAGATGATATGGTGGGTATACAACCCGTGCCACCCTGTGGTTTTACCTACGAGACCATGGAGAGGACTTGAGAAAATGGGATGGAAAATCTATCACGACCCTAGAGGCATGGGTATGGGAGTTGCAAAAGAAAACAATTGGGAAAAAGTTAGCTGCTCCAGCTTCCAGCAGGCAATCCTTCAAACACAGAAACAAAGATTCTGACCAGGACTGGGGGAGCTCTGGGGGGAGGAAAGCGAGGGGGAAGAAAGGGACAATTGAGTTTATTGGACTGTGTGGATTTGATGGCCTGGCACATCAGATGCACAGAAGTATAAGGCTTTAGTAGACACCAGTGCACAATGTACTCTAATGCTATCAAGCTAAAAAGGGCCAGAGCCCATCTGTATTTATGGGGTGACAGGGGGATCTCAGCAGTTAACTGTATTGGAGGCTGAAGTGAGTCTAACTAGGAATGAGTGGCAAAAGCACCATATTGTGACAGGCCTGGATGCTCCATGCGTCCTTGGCATAGACTATCTTAGAAGAGGATATTTCAAGGACCCAAAAGGGTTCCAGTGGGCTTTTGGCATAACTGTCTTAGAGACAGGACAATCTGTCACACTTGGTCACATGCAATCTAGAGGCTGTTCAAATCTTAAACCACAAATAAAACTTATCAGTCTGATAATCCAAGGCAGAGATAATATCAATAGAAATCCCTGAAATTTGAACATGCTGACTTTTGCCTATGCTCTAATGGCTATTCTAACTCTGCATCCACAAGATGATCTAGAGCAACCATGCTGTAGCTAAGGTGGTCTAAGGACACAGGCAGGACAATAAAAAAGTACATTTTTCCACTTTACCAATTGGCCTAGTGGGAGAGAAAATCTCTACTTGAACATTTTCTACCCACTTAAACACATGTTACATAGCCATAAAAATATATGGGTTATATATATACCTAATGATTCTCCTACTGGTTTTAACTTCAGTCACAGAAACATTAGCTGAAGTTAAGACTGGACACCTTTAGCTTAGAATTTGCTAGGTTTTGGCATTCTGAATGTATGCAAGACTGCAAATTAAAATGCACTCGTTCTGAAAGTTGAACACACTTATCTAAACATGGGAGTTGACCTCAATATTAGATATGGAAAAAAGAAAAGAAAAGAAAAAGATAACATTAATTCTTTAGATGCTGGCTTTCTTCCTAGCTTTTGTACTGGGGCTTTGCTGAATAAGAATTAATAAAATACATTATATTGTGTTGTGCATACCTCCTTTCCAGGATCTTCAATGAAACAAACCAGTCACTGGCATTTTGTTTATAGATTGCCTTTTTGGTTATACAGCTGTCTATAACTGTCATTTCCAAATTTTAAGCAGCATCATAATATATTATGAAAGAACACAAGGCAGGTTTTGAAGTGAATAACATAGTCGTATGAAGTACAAAATTAATGGAGTGCTAGGAAAGGGAATGATGTTGCATAATAGCAAACTCAATAGCAAATAGCACTGGCAGTTGAGGTTGACTGCAAAAGCTCTGGTTGATTAGGTGGCCGCAAACATGAGGCTGGTACACTACAGAGATAACCAAGGCCTGTTGATTTTTTTGAAACCTGGCATTGTTGATTGCCTCCTATCCTTGCCTAAAATAAACTTCTGTTGGATGTATGTAGGAAACAATGCCAATCAGAGTTATTGTCCATCTGTTTTTGCCCACTTGCTGCTGTTGTGGCACAGGTTTGCCTTGCAAGCTGCAGCTTTTCTATCAGGGCAGAAATATGTCAGTTTTCATATCTGATCAAAAGCCAATCTGCTTCTTTACAAACATCACAATGTGCCAATTAATAACACAAGGGAAAGTGAGGCTGCTACATGTGATTCAACCTTATAAAAAAATAGCTGCAGCACATGCTTGGATGTCTTCACTCCTGCAGCCAGTCTCATCTTCCTTTTCTGTCCCGGTCACCTACTTGTGTAAGTAGACCTTTCTCTGTATAATGCCTTGTGTGTCCAGAAGTCTTTGAATTAAGCTGGGGGAAAATCACAGCTGTTTGCTTAGTGGTTATGATATTTTATTTCTTGAAGGATTGTAAATAAGAAGGATGAAAAAGATTTTGAAATGAGATACTTTATTTCATATGCACTCTTTACCATTTAATAATCCATTGCAGCATGGGGATCAGACAGGAGGAATTAGAGGTCTGTGTGCAGTTGCAGCTCAATGGTCTCATTGCAGTCACAGGGATGCATTGAGTGAACTCATATAGCTGGATTTCTGTGATGCATATGGATACAGGGTTATTAAGAAAGGCAGCCAGGTGTGTGAAGAGATGGAGTTTCCTCTCATAAAAGAGAGCAGCAGGAAATTGTGGAACTGCACCTTGGGACATCAGACACCAATGGATGTTGCTGTGGGCAAGTTTCTGCTATAGAACATATGCTCAGGAGAAAGAAGCAGGCAAGGTCTGCCACAGACATCTGGAAGAAGCCTCACTTTTGCAGGCCCTGGTCATTATGTGTGACTCGAACCACCTGATATCTGCTGGGGTGTCAACACCACAGGGCACTCCAGGAGCCTTCTGGACCACACTGATGGCAACACAGTGAGACTGTGGAACCTGGGAGGGGAGGAGCTCTGCTGCACCTCATATTTCCAAAGAAAATGAGGTCAGGAGTGTGGAAGTTGGGAGCAGCCTGGCTGCAGTGACTATGAGATGGTGTGCTTCAGTGTGCATGACTACCTGATTGGAGGAGTAAAGAAATCCGTGTCAAACTTGCGGTGTTGGTCAGCGATAAGGCAAGAGGAAATGGATGCAAGCAGAAACATGGGAAATTCCACTTAAACAGAAGAAAGAGGCCCTTTTTGTTGTTTGGATGACTAAACATTGGAGCAAGTTGCCTAGACAGACTGTGCAGTCTCAGTTCTTGGACTTATTCAAAGCCCAACTGGACATCATCCTGGCCAGCCTGCTGTAGCTGACCCTGCCTGAGTGGCTGGAGTAGATAACCTCCAGAGGTGCCTGCCAACTTCTGTGGTTCTGTGATACGAATCCGCCATCAAAATCATAATATATTCCAAAACAGACTTCACAACAAGCTTCCCAAAAGCTTATTCATAAAGACGTTGCAAAGAGGAAACCTAATGATTAACAAATTTTAAAGGGTGATCTGTTTAAGATTATAGCAACATCAGCTGCAAGACACAGTTGTTTAACATAGCTATTTGAAGAATGGTTCTCTTTGTAATAATTTGATTAAAGGAAATTTTGGGAAATTCATGAGTTGCTACATGATACTTCCTGACTAATTTGGCAGGAACTTTAGCACAGCGGGATGCGATTAGTCTGTTGCTTAATGAAAGGCACTAAGTTATACAGTGTAAATACTCCTTTTGAGTGTGAAGCAGGTGCACGACAAGGTATGTGAGAGGTATGGAAACTGCTTTCCAAGTGTACAGCAAGGTGCAGTCCAGGCTCTCACAGAGACTACTGATGCAGATGGAGAGAACAGGAGGAGGAACATGAAGGGTGATGGAAATTAGCTCTACTACTTTTTCCTGAAAATCAGAAAGGATTTTTAGGGGGTCTTATCAAGTTTCACAGTCTATTTAGCAGGTCTCCAGTCACCAAACTCTTTTCCACAGAGCTGGCAAACAGAAGTCCCATGGGATGCATTTTTTAATGACCTCTCCCCCCCCACACACACTTCCCCCACTCCCAAAAATGAGAACTTGTTCTTTATTTGATTTGATCTGATTTTTTAAAAGGTGAATGAGATTACTGATTTGATCAAAATTTAATATCTTTGCTTTGGGGTATTTTTATACAAACACAGGAAAAGCAGAAACAGAAGGCTGGATTAGCAAAACAGAGGAGGAGGAAGTGTCCACACCCTATCTGTGTGCAGTAACCCAGAAGTGACAAATCCTGAAGTTCAGGCTGAAGTTCAAATCCCGAAGTTCAAATCCAAAAGTTTTTGAACCCCATCCATGGCCTTGAACAAAGATCTTTCCTTGGAAGACTCTTAAATGTCACTGGAAATGAGGAAAGATCCCAACTCCTGCAGCACAGTGTCCCTTTACTCAGCTCTTGTTTGACCACATCCATCACGCTGTGTCTGGTTGTACCTCCCCCAGGACATACACAAGTAAACTGGAGCTAGCACAGCAGAGAGGGATGAAGACAGCTAAAGGCTGGAGATATTAACCTGTGAGGAGAGGCAACAGTCTGAGAGGTGCTTAGATCCAAAAGGCTCCATGTCCCAGTGGCTAAGGCATTCCTCCAGGGCTTGGGGAATCCCAGTTCAAATCAGAAGGATGAACTGAGATACTGTATTTCCCAGGAGAACACTAAAAACCCAGCTCAGCAGTCACCAAACTCAGGTTAGTGGTGCCCACAATACCTAGCTGGTTTTCCAAAGACACAATTGCTTGGCCAGCAAAATTTTATTTATTAAAAAAAGTAAATTGAAAAAAAAAAAAAAAAGATTCACCTCATCCTCATAACAACTATTTTCTGTGTAATGACTACTGAGATATGTTGGTTTTCTCTAATGAAATTTCCCAGCTTGTGCTCCTCCTATTCTGGTTGGGAAAACTTCTGCTGGGGTAGGCTGAGAGGCCTGACCTGAAGTGCTTCAGCATGTGTCACTTCCACCTGTGGCTGAATGGGGTCTATCCTCAGCCACAGCCACAAAAGGGAGGCAGAAGATGTGAAGGAAGAAAGAAAAGGGATTTAATATTGTTTCTGCTCTGAGAGAAGGCCTGGTATCTGAGAGGTAAATTTAATGCTGATGCCCCACAAGCTGGCTTTCCTTTCTTTTGCTCTGTGTGCACGGTGCAGTACAAGCAGCAGCAGTACAGGTTCCTGCTTGCTGTCTTCTCCAGTGTGTAGAACTTAAATAGTGGGAACACTGCTATGGCCCTTTCACCCCGTGGATTCTCTGATCTGTGGAGGGTGATTTGGTGACAGTATGCTGTCATACAACTTAGAGTGATGTGCACTATCCACTCATGCTGTTACGACCACCTGGTCAGTTAGGATGATCTTTTCCAGGCTCTTAGATAAGGTCACATCTGTATAAAGGAAGTCAACGGAGAGTTAACTAGGAGATGAAGGTTACTGTGCTGTTTTTATGCTGACAGAGCCTAGTTCTCCTTTTTCATAGCACTGGGTCTGGAAAAAGAATTAAGTGCTCCAGTGTTCGGCAAAGGTGGAGCATGTACAAGCAGTAGGTGGCCCACAGTCAGGTTGGAGAAGCTGATGAAATTGTCAAATCTGAGTGGGACCCCTGTTCTGGATCTCTGCTGAAGACCAGCTCTTGTTGATCCAACCATAACTTTATACCTCACCACTTATTCTGGTTTGTTCCCTTGCAGGTAGCAGAAAATGGCACATCATAACTATAAATCTGTGTGTGAGCTTTAGCTATGGGATGATACAGGGGAAACAACATAAAGAGCCTTAGTGAAGCAGACAGCATGTCTCAGAAGAAGATCAGGAAACAACTCATATCTAGAAACTAATGGAAATACAGAATCTGGCAGCTTGCCAGATGCTGAATCCACCTTGTCATGATGCTGGAGATAAACAATGGGGTATTCCTAATCAGAGAAGAGCACAATTCAAAGAGAAATAAACATACTTTGTAAGCCAGCCATAGGACTCAGTCCATGACAACACATTGTTGTGGCAATATCATACCCAGTGTCATTATTAGTCACTTTCCCCTTTGGACTGTACTATAGACTATAACCATCACTGCTTTTGTCTCTACATGGCTACAAGGAAGCCGCAGAGCTGTCATCTTGCTGGCAGCAGAAACGTGTTTGCCACAAAAGGAAAACAAAATGCAGCGTTTGATGCAAAGAGCGCTCCCTGCACATCTGATCATTCTGGCCTGGTGTGAGATGCCCAGCGTGCAGGCACAGATTGTTTGCAGACATCGATCAAACCAGCTGACAGTGCAAGCCGCAGCCACAAGAAGGGGTGTAATTTTGGCTTTGCTTTTTTTGTCTGAGTGAAGAAGTTTAGAAGAAATAGCCTCATCTGTTTGCTAGCTTTAAAAACAGGAAGGAGAGCCTCTAAAGTTTCTAGATTTTTTTTTTTTGGCTGTCTTTTTTTGTTTAGAGTTGATCAGTGTGAGTCAGAATAGTGAGAATTCATAACGTCTGACAGTTGCATCTAAGTAATTCCTGGGGAAAAAATATTTTAACCTAAGGAATGCAATTTTATCCTTGCAGATTTTTAAATTGGAAGGGCTTCTTGGTTGGAAAGTGAACGGGGGATGACCAAAGGGGTGCTGTTTCTTCATGGATCAGCTTTAAAGGATTGGAACATATAAAGATTTTTCTAATACTCTAAGGTTTAAGACATTTACATCTGTTATTTGGATTATAGCCCACTTATCTTGGGCTGTATAATGTTTCAAGCTGAGGATCCTCACTCTCCTCACACCAACAGCAGGGTAAATCAGGAATAACTGTGCTGAAGTACAAAACTTGGACAAAAAAAACCTTTCAGGCCTTCAATGTTTAAACAGAGATGAAAATATAAACATCTGTGTTCATTAGCATGCTTTCTTCTTGCTGAGAAATGAAATGGATTATTCCAAACAATAACTAACCACCTCTTTTATCCCTCTCCTTTCTTTTTCCATGAATTCCTCTTCTCATGCCATGGAAATAGCTGCCTTCTTAAAGATCTTTTGATGCTGCTTAAGTGCTGCAAAATTCACAGATCAAAACAAATCACTGCAGCATGAAAACAAAGGGGCAACCTACCCGGTGGAACAAGCAGAATGTTGGTGTCAGTGGGTTGTGCAGGAGCACTGCTGGGCTGCCATTCAGGTTTTTCGTTAGGTAAGTAGCAAGTTGTGACCTGTAATCAAAGTAAGTGATACATTACAGAGATTTTTCTTTGTTGTATGCAATCTGTTGAAATGCTGGCATGTAACTTGAACAGGTGGGGGGGAACCCCATGGCGATACTTGCCTGTACAGCTTTAGGTGTAAATCTACCTTGTGTTCTGTACATTGATGGTATGCGTCAAACTAGAAACCAGGGAGCAGCTGGAGCTGCCTCATTCATAATGTTTGCAGAAGTGAAGCTGCACTTTTTAAATTATTATTATTAATTTTTTTTGGTCATGATCAATGATTTCCAGTGTAAGTGTTCCTTTCCAGTTGCAGTCAGATAGACTATTATTCACTTTGACATGAATCTGTAAAACTCCAGCCATAGCCTCCTTGGAAAAGTGCTATATGTTTTATTTTATGCTTTTCTCTCATACCCTTCCCATTTGATATTGCATTTGTAACAGCTGTTGCTAAGATCATGTCTTCCCTTTTTACATATGTCTTTGCTCTGCTCAGTAAGTTTCAAAAGGACAGTTAGTGCTAGAGCTGGCAAAGAGAATGCTCTGAGGAAGGCAGGAGGAGATACCCAGGTAAGAGACAGATTACTTCAAGCCACACAAAATCTTAGCCTGGCAGGCAGGTGAATGCAATACATCCCAGCTCTAGGACTCCAACACCCAAGGATACAGCACAGACATTGTACCTGCCAAAACTTTGCTGACTCAGGAAACAGAAGGCTCCTGACACAGGAGCTGAGCTACTGAGCTGTACAAAGTTCCTGAGCATCTGCTGGAGGCTCATGAACATGGCAACCCTCCCCTGCAGGATTTCTGCACTGTTTTGAGCAGTTACTTTGCCCCAGCCAGGCAGATTTGTTACTCCAGTGACAGCCTTATGAAGAAGTCCTTGGGAAGCTACGTTACAGCAATATAAGGATTATGAAGATCAATGTCAAAAAGTCTGAAAAAATAGGATCTAAAAGTTTTAAACAGTATTGAACAAATCTTCCTTTTATTCTGTCTCATTTCCTTTTTTTTTTTTTTTTTCTCCATTTTCCATTTCTGCACATCTCCTCATATTTGGCTTTCTCCTCTGTTTTCTTCCAAGTTCTGCAAAAGCACTGTCATCTGAGGGAGAAACTGACCACAGGGCATTTATTTGTACACAAATAATATTTTACCATGGCAACCTCCATTTTTTTCCATTATGCAGTCCTCTGGATGATGAAGTTGCATATGAGCACATGGGCATTCTCCTGCTTCTTTTACAGCTGGTATCTCAAAGAAATATTAACTATGGATTTTGATAGGGACATAAACAATAAGGCAAAGAGACTTCATCCACTGAAAAGGTTTTCTGAAATTGTCAGTGGCTTCTTGGTTTGTTCATGTCTACAAGTAAGAGGTACTTATTTATAAATCATATAAGATTTAGGAGTTTACTTATCTATAAATGATTGATCATGTTATTTAGCTGTTAAGAGGGGTAATTTTGCTTTCATTTGCTTTCATTTACACCTATAGTGTAGCATCTGATACAAATTAGCAGAGAATTCTGTTCACAGTATTTTGTTCATTCTGGACTCTTACTAAATACTCATTGTCTCTCACCTGATACATTCTGCAATGTCTAAAGACAACAATGGCATTTGAATAATTTAATTTCTATGTAATTTAAACAAAAAATATCCTTTTAATTATTATTATTTTTTAATTCTCAGAGTAGAATACATGTAGACTATTCAAAAGAATAGTTTATTTTCTTCAATTACACATCACTCCAAAGATCATACAGAGGAACTCAGCCACGTAACTTTGCCCCTGACCTTACACCTCAGCTTTCCTTGCAGAATATAAGACCAGTTCCTGACTCCAGATGTAGACTGAGCTACATGCCTGTTCTGAGTCCATCTGTCATTCCAGCTCTCTGGGATGAGCAGGATGTTGTTGGCATTTCAGCTCAAAGTTTTTTTAAATTCCCTAGTCCTAAGCCTAATTGTAACCGTACTCTTCTGCAGAGTAGGTGATAAACCTTCCTAGTTCAAAACGTGTGATGAGCTACCGCTCCATCCTGAGCACATCTTCCTGCAGCTCTTTGGGTGGAGACAGTTTTACTCCAACCACAAATATACTGGCTTCCCTAGCTCCAACACTAATGTTATGCTGCAACAGTGTGCATATCAAACACATCCAGCTGGAAATGGGTGATGAAACCATCGTTACCCTCATCGCTGACCTTAAGCAGCAAAGAGTTTCTTTTAATCTCACAGAATCAGAATCACAGAACAGGCAGGGGTTGGAAGGGACCTCTGAAGATCACCTGGTCCAACCCCATGTTGAGCAGGATCACCCAGAGCACATTGCACAGGATGGCATCCAGGCAGGTTGTGAATGACCTTCAATAATTTGACTCTTACAGTGCAGCTTTAATGGAAGTGTTTATTATTGTTCTTGTTTGAATAGCTGAGATACCATTCAGTAACATACCTGAACCTTAAAGGGGTTCAAAGATATGATTCACCATAGAAGTATATTGGTACTTGCAGAATATAAATTAGAAGACACCTTCAAAATGCTATTAAATGATTCAAAAAACAGAGTTCACTTTCTAATTTTCTAGGGCTGAGATCAGGAAAAGCTGGAAGACAGCTGTTAGGTTAGAATTAGGGGAAACTTTGCATTTTCAAACTCTTTAAACTCAATTAAGCCAATGTTTGGCTTTTCTTCATTTATCTGAAGACAAATCAATTTAAAAAAGATGAACTTGGAGTTACACACAGAACAATATATACCACATCCTATCTCAGAGATATTTTCACTGAAGTGAATGGATAATGGACCAGAAGAAAGGTTTTATGAATTTGGTTTATGTTGTTTCTCCTTCTGTTTACAGGAGCCCTGTATCCTCTTTAGAAATCCCATTAGTATTTCCCATTCTTCATGTTCCTGTCTTAAAGTTAATAACAAAACCATCATGCTTACCTCAAAACAGTTCTATTCCCCAGCCTCTGGAATAGGGGGGCTCTAGGTCTTCGACTAGCAGTGGCCGAACACTGCCCCTGTATGGAAGTAATAAAATAAAATATAAAAATAAAATAAAATAAAATAAAATAAAATAAAATAAAATAAAATAAAATAAAATAAAATAAAATAAAATAAAATAAAATAAAATAAAATAAAATAAAATAAAATAAAATAAAATAAAATAAAATATTGGAACTGATAATGGGTGATGAGACAATGGACTTCGAGGGTTGGAGATAGTTTGTTGTTTTTTTTTAGTTTGAGGAAGTTAGGGTACTTTGTAGGTTTGTCATAATAGATTTTCTTTGTATATACCAATAATTTTTGCAATAGCCTAATCAGCTTGTCTAACCAGAAGGTTGTAGTTCAGACTGACATTTGTAAATTCCACAGGGCTTATGGAGAAGCCAGGTCTAGAACAGGGTGATAACAAGACTTGTTTGGCCTAAAGAAAACAAAGCAGATGAGAACATATGCTCTTCTAATCAAGACTCACCAACTTTTGGCCTGAGTCCATAAAACCAAACACCTGGTGAACTGATTGTTTTTAATGTTACTATGTGGTTTTGTCCAGAACCAAAACCAACTTTGGATATGAAATGACAAATAATATTAATTTCTTCTCCTTCTCTCAAAGTTCATTTCATAATTACTTATCTTTAGCAGTGCAGTGGGAGAGTTCCACCACATAAAGTCTTCTCTTTGCCCTGCAAAGCCAAATCCTCTTCTGTGATATCTCCTGTCTACAGGTGAAGTAGATTTGATTTATGTGAGGAAACTCCTTTAGACATGTGTGTGTGGAAAGAATGCTTTCCAGCAGGATTATCTGCAGTAACTACAACCACGAGGTTGCCCATCTCACTTTGCACTCCCTCTGTCCTGTACCTACTGGCTTCCTCTCTTCCACAAGTGAGTGACAAGCCCCATGGCATGAGGATAAAGAAGTAATTCTTGGAAAGATTTATCTTCTGGCATGGATCAAGCACTGATATCCTCTTCAGACCCCTCCACCTGACCATTTTTACCGACTGAGAAGTCACAGTGGCTGGCACTCTGTGTTGATGGAGAAGGACAGAGTTGGCAGCTGAAAGCAATGTTCAATGCCCTCGGCCTTCAGAGGCCAACAGTTGGCTACTAGGTCACTAGCAAGGCTTCTAGACAATATTTAAGGACTGTAGGGTATCTGCTAACCCACTGGTTTAAAAAAACAGACAGAAGTCAGACCTGATAGCTATAATAAAAAGTTAATTAGCTGTAAACCTGAGCTTTTTATGTTCAGTTTATTTCCCCAGTATACTTTTTTTTTTTTTTTTTTTTTTTTTCCCTGCAGAGGAAGTTGAAGTTTGCTGGTGCCAGAGTTTTTACAAACAGAGAAACAAATCACTGGGATTTAGTTTGTTTTATAACTTTACATGAAGATGTCATTCTTGACTGTTTCTTTTACTCCTCTTCATGAAATCATGGTGATGTGCAGCTAGAGCTTGCTTCCTTATAGCAGCTGGCTTTCCTTTACAGGCAATTAAATAAGGCCTAGAAAACTTCTTAAACAATAACAATTGTAATAAAGCAGGCTGCTGCTTCTAATGTGACAGAGGGATCCTGGAATCTTTTCATTGCCACCCACAAAGGAAGAGCCTGCTTTAGTGTGCAGTTACCTCATGCCCAGATTTGCCTTTTCTGAGACTGGCCTCCTGTTCTTTTCTATCCTATTGACAATCTGCAAACTGAAGAATTGTTAATTTAATTTTATTATTTTTTTTTTAATTGCTCATTTCAGTGGCTAGCTACATCTTTACCTAGAAGTAACTGCAGTGCAGATGGATGCTGACTGCACACACACAACAGAATGATCTCCTCTGGTCTGTTCTCATGTTTCTGCATGACCAGCTTCAGGACCAGCTGATCTTGCTGAGCTCAGCTGCAGCACAGTTCCTGTACTGAGTCCCAGAAGTGCTTGCTGATGAATCAGCACCAGATCAACCACAAGGTCCTTAAAAACCTCAGGTGTCTTTCTTACTCTCCTCAGTAAGACCAGTCACCAACCTCCAGCAAACCAAGCAGCAGCAGCTGCGTGGTTTCTGCATGAAATTTTGGGGCATTAATCACTGGAAGCAACAGGGAAGAGGAAATATACTGAATGAAGACACAATATTCCAGAACAATGTGCCAAAAACATGTACTTTGTTAGTACTAAACCATACCAGGCTGCTCAGAGCATAGCCCTCCAAAACTTTACACAGAACCAGTCCAACAGAACAGAAGAAAAAAATTCCTCCGTAAGCCATTCTAAAACGTGTGGAGATGTACCTGCTGTGCTGATGTATGCATGTGGCTCATACTACAGATGGCAGTGACAGGAGCTTTCCCCACTGCTTCACTTCGAAATTGCAGTTTGTTGCTAGTAGTGCAACATCATAGCAATCAGAAAAATCAAATAAAACTGTCATGACATTTTTCCTGCTCATCTTTCTACCTCCCCAAAGGGCACATATGCTGTATGGCAGCAGAAATAGCCAGCACAGTCACTGGATACTAGTACCCTCTGCCCAACCTCATTTTGGTTTTCTGTTAGAAATTAAATCCCTCAGAAAAATATTGCACATGTATACTCCCTTTAGCCACTCTCCCCACTACGTGTCATCGCTTACTAAGCAGCACAAAAGGGGATTCCTCATTCCTCTTACTGCATCTACGTAGTATACAGAGAAGCAAAACTTTGAGCATTTTCTGCTTGATTTATGACATAGCTCTGCCCATAGGGGCTAACCAGCCCCTGGAAACAAGAAGTGTATTGTATGCAAGGGCTGCAAAAAGCCAGATATTGATGCTGAACTGGGCATGACTGCACGGCTCTGTTAACGCTGCCCTGTGGTGCAGTGCTGTCATGTCCTAACAAAGACAAACCCAGACCTTATGCAGAGTCGTGCCTGTGAGAAGCACAGTGAAAACCAGAGGAAATATTCCTACAGCATGAGGTTCTTCCAGAGAAGGGTGATTACAGTAGTTGCAGAAACTGGCTCATAAACCAGATCAGAGCCAATTTTGCACTGTGAAGCACTGGAGACAATGGGCACAAGGCATTGCAGATACACCACGGCAGTTACACTGTTTAATTGTTGTGGCATAATTGGATTAGCTCAAACTACTGGCATTTTTCATACTGAAGATAAATATGAAGGAAGTCGATGCCAGGTTTTCTGTCTAATTTGACTTGCAAAGTGCCATGTGTGATTATAGTACATTAAAGCATATTAATAACAGTAACACATGTGTGTGACGAGACTGAAATATGAACACTGAACTGTTTGACAAGACCTCATTTCCTTGTCCAGCCCTGATATCCCGTTCCAACTCAAAACAGTACCGGTGTCCAATGTCTGAGATCCAGTGGAAAGTTTGGATGTGCCTGGGCATTTGGTGAGATCTTTTTACAAAGTGTATTTTCCAGGATTTCAAAACAAACACTGCAGAGGAGAGTATCTGTAGCTAGGGGTGCAGAAAATATGGAAAAGCTTAGAATGTAATCATCATCCTTCTGCTCCTCTGGTGTTAATCTGGAAGTACAAAAGGAGTCAAATTAAAGTAAGGCAAATTGAGGCCTGTGAATCAAATTAGTCCTTAAAGCAAGCTCACTTAATAACATGATTTACCAAGATGTAATTGGCCTTCTGCCTTATTGTGTGTTTCTGCATTCCCCATCTTAAAAGGCAACAAACACAATCGTGTCCTGCTTGCCCCTTTGCTGGCTGGTGAGGATTGAGCTGGGGAAGTGCCGATGGAATTAAAACCTGCCATTGTAGAGGGCTTCTGTACACCTCAGACACTCATATAAAATGATTAATGGCACTCCTGATATTTGTTCTCACTTGTGAGGGAGGCTGGTTAACATATACACGATTACACTCCTCCCTGACATGAAGAGGGCAACCTAATTCATTTAGCAGCAGGAGAGGACAGGGTGGGACTTCAGGAAATCTGAGTTAACAAGGTGCAAACTGCTTTTATGAATTCATTATAAAGGAAAATATTCTATCCTCTTCCACACATTTCTTGGAAGAAAAAGCCCAAGGGGACACTCTGAGGGTTTGCATCAGTTTCAGGAATTTTTATGTCATTTGAATATTGACTCTCTCAAGACCCTTGGCTAGATTTTGACACTAGATTTTGATGTGTTTTACCTGTCACTATTTGAGTTAACTAGACTTTCAGAAATTCTCTATCCTTCTCCTCCAAGTCCTCTAAATTAATCTGTAAATCTAATTTACCCCGCCCCCCCAAAAAAAATATATATCTGACCTAACCATTGCTCTCATTACTTTAATATTTTCTCAAATCCCTACACAAAGTATCTGTATCTGCCACATATCCCTTTGCCTTCCCAACAAAACCCCCTATTTGCATGTCTGCTCACCTTCTCCCTTTGCCCTTCAGAATAGCCCATCCACACCCACCACTGCCATTACACACTTCTGATACTTTCCAGGCTCCTGAGAGTTTGCAGCAACCTGGAGTTGCCAGATTAATAACCAGTTTAATACAGGGGGACATAAACTTTGGTGGCTGAAGAACTGTGGCATGTGTGGCTCTGTCATTCCTGATAAAAGCCACACCATCTGCAAGACTGGTGGGGAAATCAGATGAGTACTGATAGTGGTGAGTCACCAGCATCAGCAGCCTATCTGGCCACAAAACTGGTATATACTGCATACTGCACAATACTTGGTTCTATATGTATACAATTTTTAAAATGTTGGAGACATATAGCTAATCAGCTGCCTTGATATTGCAGCTAATTCATGTTAGGTGTGTTTATCTGGCTTCAGAAGATGTTGTTAAAATGTATGCTGAGAGAATCATTTGTCTTGCTCAAGCTTGGTGTTCTTTGAATCAAGAATAAATCCATTTATTCTAGAAGATTAGGTAGAGATATTAGTCAGCCATCTGTCAAAGACACTTTGCAGCAGATATGCCTGAAATGGGATCATTTAAGTCTCTGAAGATTTTGGTTATGAGAGTTTGGCCCCAGCGAGAAACTTAAATTAGAATTGTGTATGTCTTTGACTAGATAAATCCTAGGTAAGGTCTTACAGAGAAGGCAAGAGAATGATATTAAAATGTAAGTCTGTATTTTAAACATTTTTGTGTGCCTCTAGTAAGATCTGCAAAGTTTGCTCTGTCTATAGATTGGGTGGACAAATAATGTAGAATTTCAGTACTTGCTACGTAACAAATGAAGTGATCCTGAATTCTTTGTTATTTCTTATTGTTTGCATGTTACCATAGCAGTTGGGAAACATCATCAAAGATCAGTACCTCTATTAAACTGCACCCTGAAAAAAAATCCTTGCCGCTCCCAAATGTTTTCTGCCTAAGAAAAAGGGTGGTAGATAAATAAAGACAGAGAGGCAGTAAATATAATGCAACTACCCTGCATGACTTATGTTGGTCTCAGCACACCAGTTTCCTGTTGTCAGTCTATTAGAGGTCTCATAGAAAAGAAAAAAAAAGAAAAAAAAAATCAAACAACAACTATCTCTTAAGGAGGAATGTGAAGAAGTATAAACAAGAAACAATGTGGATGATTATGGAGACCTTCTTACATGTGAGAGGATCAAAGGGTCTGGAAGCTGATGTCAATGTGGAGGAAAAACCTTTCTGGGGGAAGGAGACTATGAAAGACTTTGAAAACGAAAACCTGCAGTCTAGATTTAACAGAAGGAGAGAGGAGAGCTAATGGTCATAGCTAGTTAAGTTGTCTTGGTTACATCTAAGAGAAAATAGCAGTCAGTCTTAACTGAGCAATTAGTGTTATAGGAAACTTGCAACAACAGTGCTGGAACAGAGGAAGAGGAAAATAATCACAATAAGCAAGGTATTTCTTTCAATTTTCTTACTTCAGGCATGGAGTTTCTGCATTTATCCCTTCAGAAGTCATTTTGAATCTGTTGCTGCCTTATAACAAAACGTAACGGCATGCAGTGTGTCAGGTTTTGTTTTTCCTGCAGCAGTCGGAAAATGCTTTGGTCATCTCAAGTGAGACATCATCGTTATACAACTTGCAGCTGTAACAGATCAAAAATCTAAAAAGGCTAAAGAAATGTGGTTCTTCCTTCTGCTAAAAATAGGAAAAAAAATAATCTTTGTATATAATACTGTGAAAAATCTTTGACAATTTTTTTTTTTATTAGTTATATTTCTGAGCAAGTGACCATTTTGCTGTAGTCCTATAGACTTTATTCTGATGAGGAGCCACGTAATTTTTCCAGCCAGCTGGGAAAAGTTGTAAGGTGCTACGTTTTGTCTTGTGGAGTTTGTTCTTTTTTGTTGTTGTTTTTTTTTTTTGTTGTTGTTTGTTTGGATTTTAGCCTATAAACTCCTTGCTTTTAAGTTCATGTGTCTGTGGGGCTTGGCTCACACTAAGGTAGAGATGTTAAGGCACAAGAGAAAAAGGGATGACTGAAAAAGCTGGATGCTATACAGGCACCATTTCAACTCTGTAGGAGCTAACTTGCTGCAAAAACTGGCAGCCTTAGGCCTATCTCTACCTGTGCTCATTTTTCAGACAAAAATCTAATTCATGGAAGACAGAAAGCATGGAACCAAAAGGATTTCTTTGCATCTTAACAGGGTCTTTTGTCTAGACTATCAGGAATAAAAATAAACTAAGAAATACAGAATAGGGATTGGGGCAGGTTGAAGCTGTAGGAGAGAGGGAACACCCTGAAAACAAGGAAAAGAGTGCTTAATTATACATGCATGAAGAACAGAGCCTTGAAAATAAAAGAAATAAAGAAAGCTGACATTGTTTCTGAAGTTGTTTGTGAAGCACTTAATTTGTCTAACAAGTTGTGATGTTCTGCACACAGTAAAAAGAATGAATTATGACAATGTTATCTTTTCAAATGGAGAATGCAAAGGAAGACAGAAGACACAACATGTTTATGATGATCTTGTGCCTGATGGGCCACTTTTGGGATTTGTCAAATCCCTGAGAAAAGATCCACTCATGCCTGGAGTCTGATGAAGTCCATACTGCAAGAAACTACCCAAGGAGCCTGAAATGTATAAAAACAAACCTGAAAATACAAAACATGCTAAAAGCAGAGCATAAATAGAGTTAAAATGATCTGAGTCCTGGATCTCGTCAAGGCTTCATCCCTTGAAGGAGGAGATGGAATGGGGAACCCTGAAAATAGAGGAATATTTTGTGAACTTTTTCAAGGGGATAATGCAGCTTTCACCAAAGTTCAGAGCAGAGCTGGGGGTGCCCTCTCTTCTTGATTGTTTATACCCCTGTACTTTCCCTGAAATAGGTACTAGAAGTCTCCTTGTTCTGGAAACCACAGGTCAAACAGAAAAAAAAAAAATAAATAAAAAAAAAAAAATTAAAGATTACCTGTTCTGCTCAAGACCACTGGTTTTATTAAAAACCCACATGAGATGAGTTAATTTCTGAAGTGGGAAAGTTTTTCTACTACCTGAGAAGAAGCATTCTGGGAGAAGCCTGTGCCAGATATTTTTGACACCAATTTTCATTTCACAGTGTTTCCAGGGAGGCCTGGCACGTGTCCCTGGGAGGAGCAGAGAATATGTTTGTGTGGGCATTCAGAGTCTGTTTCTGGACACACCACTTCCACATGCTGCGAGTGGGTTGCTGCTCAAGTGTGAAGTGTTTCACTGGAAATTACAATAACTTCCTGATTTTATTGTGGGTGCTCAGGTCTGAACACACATGGCCTCTGTTTGGGATGCTGGCAGAGAAGCAAGATTGAAGGGTCTGAGAAAGTTTGTATCTTTGACTTCAAGACAAAGCTAAACTAACAACTGTGAATGCTGTGTTACAGAAGTACTGTGAATACTGCAAAGTGTACAGGTAAATGTCACAGCAGAAGAACCCAGGGCACTGCCACAGTCCTGGCCCTTACAGGAAAGGAAAGGAGACAAAGAGTTTTTGGAAGGTGTATTGTGCAGGAAATGCTGTGTTACCCAGCTAGCTGAGCAAAAACAAACAACAACAACAACAACAACAACAACAACAAACCTGAGAGCACCATTGTATGAACAAATGAATGAGGGATGCAGGCACTATTAAATTGTCTGTGGGAAACTGAAGAGATTGCACTAATTAATACCCAGCAAAATCAAAATTAAACTGTGAATGTTTATCCCCAAGGTAGATGCTGCTCCAGTCCTCTTACAATGGAAGGACTGAAAATTAGATGCCTGCTTCTTTCATGCACAAAAAATATTGAGTATCATTATGTTTGTTATGAAATGGGCCATGAACCTTTCTCTGCCATTCCCCAAAGCAAGCAGGCATGCCCTACCCATGAGAGCACAGTCTGTTCTTCTGGGTACAAAAGCATGCCTTTAAAACAGAACACATTTGGGAGGGATTATTCAAGAGGTAGACTACATGTGTGGGTAATCTGATATTATAAATAATAGTAATAAAAAAGCCTGTCAGCCAAAACCCTTCTCAGACCAAGCATGAACTGTGTGAGGGCTGGAGCCATTGTGCAAGACATCAGTGTGGTCATAGGGACCTAGTGCCTCTGTCAGTTTATGGGGAAAGGCTCTAGATACCGTATGGGATTCAGGAGTGGTTTTATGATAAGTGTATTAGAGGCTACGTGACAGTTATTTAGGGATGCGTTTAGGGATCACCGGGTGCAAGAGATATTTTTACCGGGTTCATGTGCCTTTGCTAGGAGCCTTTTAAAACTGGTGTTGCACGCCGGAATTTGCTAACAATAAGTAAAGTAAAAGCCACGTAACTGAAGCAGCCTGTGCAGGCTGCACATTTTCCACGAGGGCTGAAGAAAAACCCCGCGCGCGCGTGTGTGTGTGTGTGTGTGTGCCCAGCGGTGCGGGTCCGGGTGCAGGTGAGAGCCGCGGGGCTGACACCAGAGGGGGGCAATTCGGGGCGGCGGTGAGGAGGAAACTTTTCCCCGATGGGGACAGCCCAGAGGCGGAGGTTGCCGATCCCTGCGCAGCCCGGAGGTCGCAGAGGAGCGGGGTACCAGGGCGGGCGGCCAGCCCCGCGGGGCAGCAGAGGGGCAGGGCGGGCCGGGGCGGCACAGGGGGTGGGAGCCGCTTTGTGCTCCGCAGACGGGTGCGAGGGGGCACCGCACCGAGCAGCATAAATACCCGGCGGCGGAGGACAGCGAGGCACAGCCGGGCTCCGCTCGCAGTGCCCAGCAGCGAGCACGACCCCAAAGACGGAGACCACCCCCCCCCAACCCGACCCGGACCTTGCTCCTACCCAGCGGGTCGCCCCCGGGGGGCTGCGGCGCCCCCATCCCCGACACGACCCAAGCCCCCCCGCCCCGATCCGGGGCTGGGTCCCGCCGCCGCCCCGCTCGTTCCCCGCCCCGCCGCGCTCCCGCCCCGCCGCCGCCGCCAGCCCTGGCTCCCCCGGCGCCGAAGATGCTGCGGCTCTGCCTGCTCGCCGCGCACGGTAAGCGGCGGCCGGGCAGGGGGCTGGGGGGCGCTGCCCACGGTGGGGGGGGGAGCGGAGCCCGAGTCCCGTCCACCCCCCACCACAACCACCCCCCGAGCCGGCCGTGCCGTGACCGGGGCTGGCTTTGTCCCTTTGCAGCTCTGCGGCTGGCCGGCGCCGCCCTGCTGTCGCCCGGGTCGTGCGCCTTTGAGGACAGCGCCTGCGGATACGAGTGGGACTTCGCGCATCTGCCCTGGGCGCTGCACGGCGAAGGTAAGGGCGCCGCCGGCACCCCGGCTCGCTGACCCACCCCTCGGGGCGCTGCAGACCCCCCGCTGACGGTGGCGGAGCAGGGAAGCCCCCCCGGGGAAGCCCCGGGTCCCCGCTCGCCCCCGAGCGCGCTCCCGCTCGCCCTGTGTCGCCGTGCGCCCCGTGTCACCGTGCGCCGCCCCGCGCAGGTTCCGCCGCCGCTCTCCGCGGGATGCCTCTGGAACAGCCCTGCCTCGGCTCTCGGTCCCTGCCGGGAACAGGAGGCTTATCGAAGACCAAAAAAACGCGCCCCCAAAAAAACAAAATACAAAACACCGCCACCACCAAACCCCACGCATCTGTCAAATTCCTACTGAGCAGCACTGCTTTTCCCTGAGCGTGTGTTGGGCTCTGCTCTACGAGTGGGTGCATTTTCAGGGCAGAAGACAACCTGTGTGAAGAGTATCTTCGTAGTATTAAGGCTTTAATCCAGTCTATGGAACCCACAGTTCAACAGGAAACACATGCATTACCATTTCAAGTTGTATTAGACTTTAGTGAGACTGACTGCCATTCAAAGGAACAAAATTCAGTCAATATTCAGAATTTCCTTGCAACTGTAGCCCCTACCTGATAAGTTTTTAGTGTAGGCTCTTATTTTTGATAGAATCAATGTGAGCAGACAAGGCACTAGACAAATATAGACACAAAGTGGTTATAACCACTGTATTTTTAATTTAACCATTGTATTTTTAATATAATAACCATAACCATTGTATTTTTAATTGCTTTTGATTTTATGGCCTTAATGTCATTCATAAAGTGAAAGTTGTTTTCACACAGTAAAAGGAGCTGTAGGTTTCAGATGTTCCTAAGCTCCAAAAGGGTCACCAAGAACAATGAAGAGGTGAGTACAGATACAAAAGAGGTCAAGACCCTTCATCATTGCTTATCAGTGCACCATTCAAAGCAGGATGGTCCAGATTGGTCATTTTACCTGCCACTCCGTTTATAATGAGTTTTTTGTTTGTTTGTTTGTTTTGTACCCAGTTCCCACATATGCAAAGCAAGTCACCTTAACTATTAGTCATTAGTGCTTGGGAATGGCCAGAGAGTGCCAACTTAGAACAGGCTGTGAAGATGTCTTGATTTGACATTAAAATAATTCTTGCCTTCTTCTCATTTACTTAAGGATACATAGGTTTTCCTGCACTTTTGAGGATACTACTGAAAATTTGGTGCCCATCTCTGCTTTCCCTGCTGTTCCTGTTAACTTTATGCTCCTTCAAGCTGCCCGGCTCGGCAGCAGCACCGCTCATGATTAATGGGAAACCACACAGTCGTGGTACTGGTTCAGCTCCACGGGGCTGTGGGATGCTGGGGGCAGTACCTACACAGATGAGTGAGCACAGTGTTGTGCCCATTCATGCCACAGTACTTCAGAAAACAGGGAAATTTTGTCAGAGGTTTGGATCATCAACTGCTGGCATTTTTTGGTCCGCAGAACCGTACTTTGGTTGTTGTAGTTTGCTTCTTGTGTCTGACCATCAACATACCAGAGGCCAATACCACTGCTAAGCTTCTGTCACTGTAGATCTTGTTTTTCAGAGAGATGAACTGTCATGTGCTGGGCGGACATGTGGTGTACCAGCACTTGTAATTGGTATAGTTCAGTCAGTGTTTCCATTATAAACCCTTTTTCTGTGGTCTGATATTTCATATGTCATTTAATATTTAATATTTAGTATGTCATTCTATGCAAACCTTTGGCACACACAGTATTAGCCTCTTTGGAAATGCATTCACATAACTCTAAACTCAAATGATGCAGATCTATGTGGCAGGTGTGCAAACCAAGTTTCTTTTTTCCTTAGTAAAACCGTGTTTCTTTTGGTAGCGCCAGCCTCTGGTATTTGCAGGTCAGTGTATGTGCGTGTGGCATTCTGCTGGTACAACAGAGGAAGTTGAGGATAGGAGGGGCAACTTAGCTTTGAATTGTTCCACGTCTCCTTGCATTGCTTCAACATTGTTTTATAATTTTAAAATATGATTTGGAATACAGTTATATGCAGCAAATTTCTTCTGGGGATTATCTGACTTGCAGTGTAAATTCTTTCATCTTATAAATCTCTCAGCGTTGTGGTCCCATGCCAAACTGTCAAGATGATGTAAATACAACTAAAATCCTGCCCAGAAATTTCCACTCCATACTTGAAAGCTTTTTGCCTCATTGCCGAGGAAACCAACATCTTGTGAACAGCCAGGTACAGATAGGAAATAGGAGGCTGAATTTTGCTTTTGTTTGCAGCTGTGCATTCCCACTAAAACCAGCAGGTTTCTAAGGTTTTATTGTTTTTTTTTTTTTTTTTTTTTTTTTTTTTTTTTTTTTTTTAATAAATATCTCTGGCTTCTCTTTAGTATTCTGGTAGTAATGGAGAAAGAGACCTTTGTTTGTTTAACAGTATAGTTTATAAAATTGGAAAGATTTATTTATTTATTTATTTATTTTTAGATGAAGCTTTGACACCTGTAGTAGACTGAGTTTTAAGGGTCCATTTTTGTGTAAGTGCAAAAAGAAAACCAAAACAAAAATGCTCAGTGCTAAAATGGATAGCTCTTCTGCTTTACTCAGAACTGTTGAATTGGGCCCTAACAAAGGGGATGTCTGTAGGATACCAGCTACACAAGAAA